>NC_080162.1:11111765-11411765 GCF_950295315.1 Erinaceus europaeus
AGGCAACACCAAAGCTCCTTGCACAGTAGAAGATGGATTCAAATATGAGTCACACTGATGCTAAGCAGTCGCTCTGTCCAGAAGAGCCATATTACCTGCTGAAGAAATAAATCACTTTTTTAAAATTACGAATATAAACACCACATGATTAAGCTGTCCTATTTCTGAGTATTTATCCAAGAATTCAAAAGCACTAGTACTAATATAGTATGTGATCTCTAATAGTAAGAGCTATCTGCACCCCCATGTTTATGCAGCATTGCTTACTATAACCAGGAACTGGACAAACTGAAATACTCGTGTTTTTTATGACTGAACATAGAAGACGTGGCATATAGCTGAAAGGTAGCATTACTCTACTATCAACAAACAGACAAAAGACACAGGAGTGCTTCCATTTGCAGCAATGTGGATGGATTCAGAAAGTATTATGTTATATGAGATAAGTCAGATAGAGAGAGACAAACTACATTATCTCACCATTTGGGGTAGATAAAGAAATAAGGCAAATAAATAAACAAAACAGGGTGAGGGGAAATAGCCTGAAGGTTATGCAAACAGACTTCCATGCCTCAGGTTCCAAAGCCCTAGGTTCAATCCACTGCACCACCATAAGTCACATATTAGCAGAGTTCTGGTGAAATGAATAAATTTTTTTAAAATGTGAACAAAACAGAAACAAAATCTTAAGCTACAAGTACAAAGAAGAAAGGGGTGGGATAGACAAATTGGGTCAAATGTAGGGTGAGGGATAGAAAAGAGATTGTTGGCAACATGTGTATGAAATATATATATATATATACATATTTTTATGTATATATATATATATATATAAATTGGTAAACCTGAAATTTACAAAATGACAGATAAATCTTTTTTTTAAATTCTTTATTGGGGCATTGATGTTTTACATTAAATAGTAAATACAATAGTTTGTACATGCATACCATTTCTCAGTTTTCCACATAACAATACAAACCCCACTAGGTTTGTCATCCTTTTTGGTCCTGTACTCTCCCCGCCACCCACCCCAGAGTCTTTGACTTTGGTGCAATACACCAGCTCCAGTCCAGGTTCTGCTGAGTGTTTTCTCTTCTGATCTTGTTTTTCGACTTCTACTTGAGAGTGAGATTATCCCATAGTCATTCTTCTGTTTCTGACTTATTTCTCTTAACATGATTTCTGCAAGCTCCATCCAAGATGGGCTGAAAACGAAGTCACCGTTTTTAATAGCGGAGTAGTATTCCATTGTGTATATAGACCACAACTTGCTCAGCCACTCATCTGTTGTTGGACATCTGGGTGGCTTCCAGGTTTTGGTTATTACAAACTATGTTGCCAAGAACATAGGTATACACAAATCTTTTTGAATGGATGTGTTGGGTTCCATAGGATATATCCCTAGGGACCGGCATAAGGATCCCGGTTCGAACCCCGGCACCCCACCTGCAGGGGAGTCACTTCACAGGCGGTGAAGCAGGTCTGCAGGTGTCTATCTTTCTCTCCCCCTCTCTGTCTTCCCCTCCTCTCTCCATTTCTCTCTTTCCTATCCAACAACGACGACAACAACAATAATAAATACAACAATAAAACAACAAGAGCAACAAAAGGGAATAAATAAAATAAAATATTTTTTTAAAAAGTTTTAAAAAACAAAGGATATATCCCCAGGAGAGGAATTGCAGGGTCATAGGGTAGGTCCATTTCTAGCCTTCTGAGAGTTCTGCGGACTGCTCTCCACAGAGGTTGGACCAATTGACATTCCCACCAGCAGTGCAGGAGGGTTCCTTTGACCCCACAACCTCTCCAGCATTTGCTGCTGTTACCTTTTCTGATGTATGACATTCTCACAGGAGTGAAGTGGTATGTCACTGTTGTCTTTATTTGCATTTCTCTGACAATAAAAGACTTGGAGCATTTTTTCATGTGTTTCTCAGCCTTTTGGATCTCTTCTGTGGTGAATATTCTGTCCATGTCCTCTTCCCATTTTTGGATGGGGTTATTTGTTTTCTTGTTGTTGAGTTTGGCAAGCTCTTTCTATATTTTGGTTATTAAACTCTTATCTGATGTATGGCATGTAAAGATCTTATTTTTGTAAAAGTAAATGAACTTTTATGATGTATGACTCAATGGCATTTAGTACATTTACAAGATTGCACCAACAAAGCTGTTTGTATACAGTTGCTCTATTTTGTTCATGTACATTTTTACGTCATTTAACTGTAGTACATCGAAAAAGGAACCGAGCTCTAAGGCAGGGTGATCACACACCCAATGCAGTGTGCATATTACCAAGCACAAAGATCCGGGTTTAAACTCTTGATTCCCTACCTGAGGGAGGAAGCTTCATGAGAAATGAAGCAACGTTGCAGGTCTTTCTCAGTCTCTCGGGTTCTCTGTCTCTCTCCCTCCCCTGTCAATTTCTCTGACTCTATAAACAAAGAAATAAAAAGGTAAAAAGTAACCTAGTCCACATAAGTAATCTCTCCTCATTCATTCCATCCCCTCAATGCTAGCCAATCAAAAATCTACTTTCTCACTTTATGGACTTACCTACTCTGAACATTTCACATAATGGTATCGATTCTTAGGACTTTTTCAAGGCTCTAAACATTTCACATAATGGTATCGATTCTTAGGACTTTTTCAAGGCTCATCTTTATTGTAGCATGTATCTGTACTCGATACATTTTTCCAAAAAATCTATTTATTAATGATAAAGGTAGGAAAAAGAGGAGGTAGAGGAGGAGAAGGAGGAGGAGGAGAGGGTGAGAGAGACAGAGAAAGAGAGAGAGAGAGAACCAGACATCACTCTGGTACATATGCTGCAGGAGATTGAACATCAACCTTAGGATCTCATTTTTGTGAGTTCAGTGCTGTTACCCATTGCGCCACCTCCCAGACTACTACTCAGTACACTTTTTAAAAAATGTATGGACAGTATTCCACTGCATAAACAAGTCATATTTTCTTCATTCATTCACATGTTGATGGATGTTATGATTGTTCCTACTTCTCAATTAATGCAACATTAATGAGCATATGCAACATTAGCAAGAAGATTTATGTAGAAATTTTGTAGGGGAAGCATTTCCACTTTCCTTGGAAACATGGCTAAAAGTGGAATCTCTAGATTATGTAGGTATTTTAACTTTTTAAAGAACTAACAAACTAGTTTCCACAACAGCTGTTCCTATCTGTATTCCTGCCAACAACATATGAGGGTTCTCATTTATCTACCAGATTTCTGGTGATTTCTCCTCACCAGATTCATTTACTTTGAGCACATATGTTTCCTTCAGTTATGGAATATCTATGATGAAAAATATTTCAATCTTTTTCTCCTTTTTAAATTTTTTTAAAATTTATTTTAAAAAGGAGACATTAACAAAACCATAGGACAAGAGGGGTACAACTCCACACAATTCCCACCACCAGATCTCCATATACCATCCCTCCCCTGATAGATTTCTTATTCTTTAACCCTCTGGGAGAATGGACCCAAGGTCATTGTGGGATGCAGAAGATGGAAGGTCTGGCTTCTGTAATTGCTTCCCCGCTGAACATGGACATTGACTGGCTGATCCATACTCCTAGTCTGTCTCTCTCTTTCCCTAGTGTGGAAGGGCTCTGGGGAAGCAGAGCTCCAGGACACATTGGTGGGGTCATCTGTCCAGGGAAGTCTGGTCTGCATCATGCTGGCATCTGGACCCTGGTGGCTGAAAAGAGAGTTAACATACAAAGCAAAACAAATTGTTGAACAATCATGGACCTAAAGGCTGGAATAGTGCAGATGAAGAGTTGGAGGTCTCCATTTTGTAGATAGTTAATAACCATATTTTAGTTATATTCCAAAGGGCCTGTAGCTATACTGATTTTTTTTTCTCTGAGCCTGAAATCTGATATGCAGGTGGATCCAAGTTATTGTCTGGGGAGGTGATGTCATGGCTGGAAAAGGGACAGAAAGCTAGATCAGGGAAGAGAATAGATCCCTAATATGGGGAAAGGGTATAAATATTGTTGACTATAAACCCCATTGATTTGATTTGGTCTGGGGCCCATATTTATCTTAGGAGCCTATGTGACCTCTGCATCCCTCTAGATGTGAGCTCACATTCTAGGTCATGAGTAGGAACATTCCAATCTGCCCCAATATCGACCCATCTTCCTCAGGTGTAGCATAGAGTATGTTGTCCATCTACCATGTTGATCCAAGTTGAGGGCAAGGTCCTATGGGGGGCCCACAAATGGGGTCTTTTTTGTTGTTCCTTTCTCTCTCTCTCTCTCTCTTTTTACAGTCTTTCCTTTCTCTTCTTTTTTTTTAACTTTCTTCCTTCTTTCTCCACTCTCTTCTTTTTGTCCCTCCTCTGTTCTTACAACTTCTCTTTCTAAACCAAATTTATGTATGACTCACCCAACTCCAATTCCCACAGGACTGTAGCTGGAAAAGTGGTACAACAATTTTTCTTAAAGTTAAAGTGACCTGAACATTTTTCATGAACAGCTTGCATGGAAAAGTAGTACTTTGTTATTTGCAATAACAAAAGAAAAAAGTGGGGTTTGGGCCGTAATTCTTCTATTTCTGTGGATAGATATCAAACATTTTCATTTTTTAAAGGTCCCTGAAGAGATTAACCTGAGTAGACATAGGAAAAAGATTATTAATCCAGAAGTTGAAGAGAAAATTAGACTGGGTATGATTTTCCTGTAACCTTGGGAGTCAAAACATGCAGGTGGGCATGGGGGTGGTCTTATGTCCTACAGAGGGACAATTGCAAGGATCCCTGGGAAGCACTAGTGATGTTCTCTCTATCCAACCTATTACAGAGAGGTGATTGCCACCATTGACACCGCCAACCTGCCCACTTGCATAAACTCCAGCAGTGATAGTACTGGATTAATCACAAATGGTTTTCCACCTTAATGTATCAACATTGAACTTTTAGAGACCTTGGAATATGGATCTTAGAGGTAATGCCACTTACAAAATAAAGAAATCATCATGCACCTTGAAGGTCATGCAAAACAGCCCACATCTGGTTTTCATTAGCATCACCTGAGAAAAGTTAATCATCTTTGTTTTTATAAAAAAAGGTAATAGAAATTAAGAGAGTTTAAGGAATTTGCGAAGTTCATACCAAGGAAGAGATAGTATTGATAGATTGGAGGGGTAAAAATCCTCCCTTTCCTACCTACTACCCTAGAACCTAGGATTCAATTTATAATTTAAGACTTACATTTCTTATGGTCTGCACTTCTTCTCTATCTCAATGCAATGTCATCAGTTTGATGCATTCTTCACATGGTATGTAACACATAAGGACTTGCAACCAAAGTACAACTAACTTCGTCTCTGTAGTAAAAGAAATGCTCATTAAGTAAAACACCCTGTCATTTTTACTGGATAAGAAGACTGCCATGCTCTGAGAAAAAAAAAAGTCATCATAAACTCTACTAACTGTTCTCCAAGCTAAGAATAATCTTTAAATTTTCTGTATAATTGCATCCTTCACTTAGAATATACATTTAAATTTTGCTTGAAATTTGATTTCATCTATTGCTTACTTTTTTCTAAACATTCTACCACTTCCAATTTTACTTCTCTTTTTAAACTCAAATTAGAGCTAGAAAGATGCAGTCATTTTAAAAATTGCTTCATTCATCAATTTCTTAGTTCACTTTCCTTTTTTCTAAGCAAGAAACCATCTGGCAGGATCTTAATCATGGGAAAGAACATTAATCAAATCCAAACTTAAAATGATATGTATATAATATAACCACAAATTATTAATAACATTCTCTTCACAAACCAGAGTAAGGTATTAACATAAAAATTTTTAATGAGAGAAGTACAGAAAAAAGTATCCATTGTACTGAAATGGAATATAAAATTAACTCTACTTGTTAGAAAATATAGAATTTCCCTTAATGTGTATATCTTTTCACATGTATATTATTTTTCACCTTTAATTAGCATAAATAAAGCATTAGAAAGTATTTCCTTCATTAAATTTTAATTTTTTTTAAATTTCATCTGAGTTTTCTTCTATTCCTTTCTAGACATCCACAATATGTTATCTTCATGTTTACTCAAGAAAGGACAGGAGTTGCAGCTGAGGTTTGTGACATGTGATGAGAGGTAATGACTGAATGAAAACAGTATTTAAGGAAATGGTTTGGAACAGTTTCCACTAGAAAAATGCATACCTAATTTCTGAATTATGTGGTTCCATACAATGGAATATCCTCTGTAAAGAATTCAAAGGAATTGTGAGCTAGTATTTGCAAGTGAAACAAATGTGAGTGGAAACAAAACAATGTGTGTGGGTTGTCCTGGATCTCCATCTCCCTGGTCACTGGCAGCAGAGACTGGGGCATCCCATGGGGGTCCTGGGGGACTCTGGTGATGAGGAAGAGTGTATGGAGAGGTAAATCACACAACTTCCTCCTCCAGGAGAGACTTCAGAGAGACAACTTGTTTATTGGGGGATACAAGTAAGTAGATATACCCAAGGGTTAGAAAAAAGGTTGAGGTAATCATTAATCCATACACAATACAGAGTTAAATCTTGACCTATCAAGTATTTGATCACAACTGGAAAGTTACCATATAAGGTCTGGTCATGAGCTCACAATACATAGGTAGGCTTTCTTTCTCTAAGAGTGAATTATGAGCACCTCAGGGCAGGAGGGAAGGGGCAGTTGAGCAAAGCCAGGATATTTGTGGTGGGTTTCAGTTGGCCATACACAGCAATTCATGGTCTTTGTTCAAATGAAATGAGGAAGCATGTGCAGGAAGATTCCCAGTCTGGAAAATCCCATCCATCTTAAGTTCAGGAGGTCAGGCAAGGACCTGCCTACCTCCCCTCTAGGAAGGGGCTTGGGGTCAACCCGCTCAGACTCACATGGAAATAATGGCTTGGACTTCCCGGACAGTGGACCCTTCCCTACATGTCCCCTTTTTATTTAATATAAATTGTAGGGGTTGGTGTGACAGCAGAAAATATCTAGAGCTCGGAGTCAAAGTAGGGCTACTGAGGACCTGTGGGCAGGGACTTCTAAGAGTGAATGAGAGCTTGATTAACAGCCACTCTGGTTATCTCACGAAGGCAAAGCTGGATGAACTTAAGCAGGAAGGGGGCACGGAGAAAGAACATACAAATCAGAATTAGGGATCCCACAAGGGGGAGAATCCAAGTTGTCAGTGGGCCTTGCAGCCATGAGGAGGAGGACCCAAGGGGATAGCAGCTGCAAAGGTCACCACTGAGGTTGGTCAGAGTCTGAATGTTTTGTTCAACCAGTCCAGATTCATTAATGTAAAAACAGCACTCCTCCTGCAGGAAGACACAGATCACACTCTTCTCAACAGTCAGTAGGTCAAGCATGCGGCAGTTCTGGAGAGTCCCAAAATTAGTGCAGCCTGGAATGTCCCTAGCCATGACCACAGGATGCGAGCTCAGACCTACAGGGATGCAGAGGTTACATAGGTTTTTGGGCTGAATATGGGGCTCAGATCAAACCGGTGGGGTTTATAGTCATCAATATTTATCTACTTTCCCCATATTTGGGAGTTACTCTCTTCCCTGATCCAGCTTTCTAGTCTTTTTTCCAACTATGACCTCCATCTCCCCAGATAATAACCTGGGTCCACCTGCATATTAGATGTCAGGCTCAGGCAAAACTAGTAAAGTCACGGGCCCTCTGAAAAATACCTAAAACAGACCTCCTAGCTTTTTCCAAAATGGAGACCATAATATTCATCTGCAATATCCTTGTGTTTATGTTCATGATTAGTCAACAATTTATTCTGCTTTATATCTTAACTCTTTATCAGCCACCAGGTTTCAGATGCTACCATGATGACAACCCAACTTCCTTGGGCAGAGGACCCCACCGTGTGACTTGGAGCCCCACCCTCCAGATCTCCACCCCACTAGGGAAAGAGAGAGACAGGCTGGGAGTATGGATCTACCTGCCAACACCCATGGTTAGCAGAGAAGCAATTACAGAAGCCAGACCTTCCACCTTCTGCATCTCACAATGATCCTGCATCCATGCTCCCAGAGGGACAATGAATATTAATGATATCAAGGGAAGGGATGGAACTCCAGGGATGGACATTGTGTAAAATTGTACCCCTATATCCTGTAGTCTCTTCAATATTTCCAGTTTTATAAATTAAAAAATCATTGTTTCTATTAAAACTGCCACAGTTATTGTGACCTTCAAAAAAAAAGTATGGATTTATACCCTTCCTTACACTTGCTTTATATTTCAACAACAAAAAACAAAACAGGTGATCTTGTGGTCCAGGAGGTGATGCAGTGGATAAAGCATTGGACTATCAAGCAGGAGGTCCCAAGTTCAATCTCTGGCAGCACATGTACCAGTGATGTCTGGTTCTTTCTCTCCTCATATCTTTCTCATTAATAAATAAATAAAATAATTTATAAAACAGGTGATCTTACATCTTTTAAAATAAGATGATGCATTCACAATGAGGGTATAAGCCTCCGGCTACACATTTAATTTAGAAGCTTTGAAGAACTATTTTTATTGGGGCTTGGTGGTGGTGCACCTGGTTAAGTGCATGCATTACAGTGCACAAGGACTCAGGTTCAAGCTTCTGGCCCCTACCTGCAGGGGGAAAGCTTCATGAGTGGTGAAACAGGGCTGCAGGTGTCTCTAAAAAAATTTTTTTTAAATAAGTATTCTTATCATGGAAGGCATCTATGTGATCTTTCCACTGTACCATCTAGTTATTGTAGGTGGTGGGGATTAAACCAGCCAACAGAAGTGAAAATGGGGGCCAGGCAGTCACACAGTGAATTAAGCACATATGGCACAAAGTGTAGGACTGTGTGGAAGCTTAGTAGAGCTTAGGGAAGCTCTCCCATCCTTGGATGGAGGTCTGGAAAGACAACCCACTTGTTAGCCTCTCTCCTCATAGAGATGAGCCAAGAGGGAAAAGTCTCCCCAGACTCAGTTTTTCCTTTTCAGCCTCTCAAGCTCACAGAAATCTTACACGCCTCTAACACTTAGTTTCTCCCTGCTAGCAGGCCACATGGCTGCCTGCTTCAAGGTTCACTAAAAGTTCAAATAGTCACTCAAAGTTCACACATCTGCTTCACCTTTTGATCACAAAGGAGAACACACTCTATCATACACCTCAAACACCAGAGAGAGAAACCCCAAAACTCCTATTTCCTTATGTTCTTTGATATCTGTGATTTACATCAAGCCTTGTTTCTCTTTTCTCTACCTCACCTTACTGGTTTAACCCCTATGCCTTTCTCAAATGCCTCTGGATAATTAACTTGCCTGCATCATGGAGAATAATTGTCTTGACCTTTATGTATCACATCAATTCTTGTCATACCAGCCCCCTACCTTTAAGAAACCTGTACTTTCTGACATATTTGAAAAATGTTCTTTGTTTAAATCTCTATATATACCTAAGCCCATACCCAAATAAAACAAGTGTTTGTACCAGAATACTCCCCGAGTCTTCCTTTCTGAATCACTGAGCCCTTGAGCTAGTGAGGGAAGATCAGTGGCTTGCCTCCTGGCTGGAGCCACCCCATGTGAGCCCCAGCAGCAAAGCACAAGGACCAGCTTAAGGATCTTGGTTCAAACCTCCAGCTCCCCACCTGCAGGGGGGTCACTTTACAAGCAGTAAAGCAGGTCTTCAGGTATCTATCTTTCTCTCTCCCTCTCTGTCCTCCCAACCTTTCTCGATTTCTCTCTATCCTGTCCAACAACAATGACAGCAATAACAACAACAACAATAAGGCAACAAAAGGGAAAAAATAGACTTCGGAAGCAGTAGATTTGTAGTGCAGGCACCTAGTCCCAGTGATAACACTGGAAGCAAAAAGAAAAAGAAAAAATGAAAGTGTCATCTCCAACAAGACGACACTCTGAAACTTTACATTACACCCCCACCCCATACTTGTTTCAGCTCTTTGAAATAGTCTGTGTGACTATGAATGTGTAGTTTAATAATAAACTATGTTGAGTCAGTGGGGAAAAAAGAGCTATTTTTGCCAGTCCTTAAATGTAACTGCTTAATAAAACCTAAAATGACCACCTCAGTTAAAGTCTCAACTTGCAAAGACAAAGAAATGACTAAGTAGTAGAAAATAGATGGACCGTCCCCAATTGGGAAAGAGAGTGACAGACTGAGAATATGGATCGACCTTTCAACATTCATGTTCAGAGGGGAAGCAATTATGGAAGCTAGACCTTCTATCTTCTGCACCCCATAATGATTCTGGGTCCATACTCCCACTGGGTTAAAGAACAGGAAAGCTATCAGAGGAGGGGATGGGATATGGAGCTCTTGTGGTGGGAATTGTGCCCCTCCTAACATATGGTCTTGTCAGTGTTTCCATTTTATTTTTTAAATAAATTTTAAAAAATGAAAATATATGGGCCCCTTTAAATATACTTAAAATAGACCTACTACATTTTTTCCAAAATGGACATCACAAATCTCAGCTGCTTATTTCTTCCCTTTAGTTTCCTGATTATTAAACACTTCATTCTGCTTTATATCTTAATGCTTTTTCAACCACCAAGTTGCAGATGCTACCATGATGCCAGCCTGAATTCTCTGGATAGATGACCTCACCAATGTGTTCTGGAACCCTACCTCCCCAGAGTTCTATCCAACAGGATAAAATAGGGAAAAACTGGGAGTATGGATCAACCTGCCAATGCCCATGTCCATTGGAGAAGTCAGACATTCCACATTCTGTACTCCATAATGGTCCTGGGTCCATACTCTCAGAGGGATAAAGAATAGGAAAGCTTCCAATGGAGGGGATGGGTGTGGAATTCTGGTGGTGGGAGCTATGTGGAATTGTACCCCTCTTGTCCTATGGTCTTGTAAATCACTATAAAATCAGTTTTTAAAAAAGGGTCTTTATTTGTAAGGCCTCAGATTTTATCTTGGGGTCCTACATATGCCAGAATGACTTCCTGATTCTCTCTTTCTCTATCTATCTATCTATCTATCTATCTATCTATCTATCTATCTGTCTGTCTCTTTCTCAGAACAGTATTTTGATATGACTCTCTCTTGCATGTAAAAAAAAATTAAAACATTTTAAATATTTTTTAATTTTGTTTGTTATAAGGACACACACACACACTCACCAAAGCACCACCCTGGTATGTGCTGCCAGAAATCCAACCAGGAACCTCTGCCATGTGAATTAGATGCCCAACCACTTTAGTCATTCCCCCAGAAGCATTGAAATAGATTATTTTTAAATGAATAAAATAAAGTTCTAGCTCCTCATCCCATGCCACTTTTTACTTTGAGGTGATACATTTGTAATGTCAGCATAAATTATAAATCAAGGCATCTCCATGAAGCAGAGGAGGGCACTTTGTACCACAGCTTTCTATGTAATTCACTTATTTACTGTTATGTTGTTATGCCCCGATTGAACATAAATAAATGCCCTCAAGCTTATTTATTGAGAGTGAGTGACAGCAATAAAGACACAGATACAGAGAACACTAAAACATCATATTGGCACATGTACTGTCAGAGACCATACTTGAGACCTCATGGATAGAAGGCCAGTGCTCTGTTCATGCCACAACATTCCAGGATCCCAGTGTAAAGCAGGAATCTTTTTTTCATTCACTGGTGCATCCAGAGAAATATTGACCCTGAAACATCTCTAGTTAGACTGACTAAAACAGTACATCTTGCTGTGTGTATGAATTGGCTGAATAAATCTTGTGTACTTTCCTTACTTTGCCTCATCAGTTTCCCTCCTAGTTGTGAATTTTATTCAATCCATCACCTAAGAGATATTCCAATTGAGTGTCTAGAGTTGACATTAAAATTTCTTACTCTTCATTAAGCTTTATTATACCCTATTAATCACAAAGGAAAAACAAGACTGGGTCAACTGAAAGTGAGATTTATGTTGGCTGAGCAATTATTTTTTTCTGTCTTTTGACATTTTTTCTGCACTATGACAATAACATTAACATTTAAAACAATTCATTTATTTTCATTTATTTCCCACATTTGGAGGGTAAAAGAGGTGGGGGTATTTTAAACTAAATCTTTAGACATAAAGACTTTAAAAATGAAGGACCAAAAATAATTGATCTAGATAGAGTGACAACTTAATTATAATCTTTTTTTTGCCCCAGGGTTATCTCTGGGGCTCAGTGCCTGCACTAAGAATTCACTGCTCCTGGAGGTCATCTTTTTCCCATTGTCGTTGTTGCTGCTGCTGCTATTGGATAGGACAGAGTGAAACTGAGAGAGGAGGGAAAGACAAGTGTTGGATAGTATGCCAGCTCCCCCTGGCTTCTGCTTAACCATATGCCTAAATAGGGATAGATTTAATCCCATTCAAAGCTTTGGTCTATTTACATAAATCACTTTTACATTTACATAAAGCACCACACTCTCTCCAGGGCATTGGTGGTTTAGTGGTAGAATTCTCACCTGCTCCACCCCCTCTCCTTGTCACACCCTGATCCTCTCCTTGTCACACTCTGATTTTCACAGTCACTTTTCGCTCCACCCTCTCTATATCACATCCTGTTTCCACCCTACTTGGAGAGTATAAAAACAGCTGCTCTTCTGATTAAAGACACTTGGAAATTGCTTTCCGGCTCTGAGAGTTCCAGAGTGTATCTCCTGCGAAATTAGTGCAGCACGAGTTCCTGATCCCTCTCCCACGCAGCAGCCTAGATCGGCTCCAGTTGAGTTCTCTCCAACCCAGAGAGCACTAGCTCAGGAAGAAGTACCCTCAGGCTATCCCGGCAGACAAGGGTGAGAAAGATACCTGGAGACCTGCTTCACCACTTGTGAAGCAGCCCCCCCCCCCGCAGGTGGGGAGCTGGGGGTTCGAACTGGGATATTTTGTGCTTTGTACTATGTGCGCTTAATCTGATATGCCACTGCTCGACCCCCAATTATAATCGCCTTTAAAGTAACATGAAACACATACAAAACAATTGGCTCAGGAAAGAAATGATAAATAAAAGTGCTTCCAAATAACACTAACTCAGTATTATCTTTTTTTTAAATTTTTTATTTAAGAAAGGATTAATGAACAAAAACATAAGATAGGAGGGGTACAACTCCACACAATTCCCACCACCCAATCTCCATATCCCACCCCCTCTAGCCCTCTGGGAGCATGAACCCAGGGTCGTTGAGGGTTGCAGAAGGTAGAAGGGCTGGCTTCTGTAATTGCTTCCCCGCTGAACATGGGCGTTGAGTATGGTCGGTCCATACTCCCAGTCTGCCTCTCTCTTTCCCTAGTAGGGTGTGTCTCTGGGGAAGCTGAGCTCCAGGACACATTGGTGGGGTCTTCAATCCAGGGAAGCCTGGCCAGCAACCTGGTGGCATCTGGAACCTGGTGATTGAAAAGAGAGTTAACATACGAAGCCAAACAATTTATTGAGCAATCATGGATCCCAAGCTTGGAATAGTGGAGAGGAAGTGTTAGGGAGGTACTCACTACAAACTCTAGTGTACTACTGCTTTCAGGTATATATTTTGCAGTAGTTTATGGATACGTGTGCACATAAGCTCTCTCTCACAGAAACTGGTGTATATCTAGGTTATGGGACACAAACTGAATCCTTTTAATATATAGGCTGTGTATTTGATACGCGGACTCTCTCAAAAGCCTAGACCAAGTAGATTAGAAGCATCCAATAGCACAGCTATATACAAGATACTGGATACTGTACAGCAAACCATAACAAAAGGACTTTTCAAAGTTAACCCAATTACCAAATAATGTGATGATAACATTAACTATCCATTGTCTTTTTGAACCCTAAGACAGCAGGAACCTCACATCTCCACTATAGAGCCCCTACTTCCCCCAGTCCTGGAACCCTTGGATAGGGCCCACTTTCCCGTATGCCTCTCCCAATCCAAACCAAATAATATTGCATCCGCCGATCACAACCTAACCAACGCAACGATTGCCACCTCAACATGCTTCACCTCAGACTGTGTCCAGAGACTTCACATGTGGAATGACAACCCTTCAGCTTCATTACTCGGGTGAGACCTTTCCTTTTATAGTACACTCTAATTTCATCTCAGTATTATCTTTTTTATATGACCTTATATTTACTGAGATATTTTTGTATTCCTGCAGTTTCATTGGAAAAAAAAAACCACTTTTTTGGTTATTAGCTCCTTATCGTTTGCCTTTTCAAAACAGACTGAGTAAACCCTTTGCTGTTTCACAGCTCATCACTGATACATAATCAAAATAATTCACTGAAAGGGTTTAAGTTTCAGACTGGGGAATTAAAGATGTATAGTTTACACACTAGATTCTCATGCCTGAGGCATCATGTGTTCATCCAGGGACAACATTGCCAGACTTTTCTGTATCTAAGTAGGGCCATGTAGTATCCTGTCGCCAATGAATTGGAAACAAAGAATGGGCTCTACTTCTGGTTCCTTTGACTAGGAAGCAAGTACCTTCTCACTATTACCCCTTCTGCTACCTGAAAGGAAACTAGAGGGTCATAAGGGCTGGGAAACTGGAGAGAAGAGATTGGGTTCATAAATTACCAAGAGAAGACTGACTCATATGGACTATTATCATTTAAGAAAGTCTAAACTGGGCAAACAAAAGTCCAAAGCAGCTCCCTTTGAAGTATTACTTACAACAAAAAAAAATGCAAGTGAATTTTAAGAGTGTGAAGACCATTATGAAAATTATGGCATATTCGCTTAGATTGCCCTAGCATTAAATCTGCAGAAAGTTACATAAGCTACATCGTGGACTTGATAGAATGACATTGTCGGGAGTCGGGCTGTAGCGCAGCGGGTTAAAGCGCAGGTGGCGCAAAGCACAAGGACCGGCATAAGGATCCCGGTTCGAGCCCCGGCTCCCCACCTGCAGGGGAGTCGCTTCACAGGCGGTGAAGCAGGTCTGCAGGTGTCTATCTTTCTCTCCTCCTCTCTGTCTTCCCCTCCTCTCTCCATTTCTCTCTGTCCTATCCAACAATGACGACAACAACAATAATAACTACAACAATAAAACAACAAGGGCAACAAAAGGGAATAAATTAATTAATTAAATAAAATATTTTAAAAAAAAAAGAATGACATTGTCATTAGAGGTAGCAAATACAGACTGTTGAGGGAGGGAGTGAGGAAGGAATGGATGGAGGGTAAAAAGATGGTAAGAAACAAATATTCAAAGTGACTTAATCATCAAAATTACAAACTTATTCTGAGTTGATAAGGCAGGTATGTAGCAATGTTGTGATGTCTAAGAAGTTCCAAATTTGGAAGGGTGCATCCGGCATTGCAGTTTGATAAAATGGTAATTTTCCCTACCATTTTGTGGAAACCAGACTTGACAACCAGGCTAGGATCAAGGAGACTCATGTTTTCACCATTTTAAAAAATATTTTATTTACTTGAATTAAAGAGAGAGAGGATGAGTATAGCACTGCTAAGGTCTGACTTATAGTGCTGTTGGGTGTTGGAATCTGGAACCCTGGAGCCTCAGGCATGAAAGTCTTTTGCTGAACCACCAGGTTGTCTCCCAGCCCTAAGTTTTCACTATTCTACTCCAGTAATTTAGAAGTGAGTATTCTTCCCATAATAGGTTTCTCTCTACTATTCCTGCAAGAGAAATACCGTTATCTTTTTTCCATAAAGGCAAGCTCTTTGTGGTAGGGCCATATCCTGTGTACTTCTCACCTATACCAGTACTAGGATACAGTAGACTTTCTATGGACTTATTTGGCTATTTATTGCACAAATGTTTACATGCCTACTATCGACTTCATCTTACTTTGGATACAGAAAACAGGACAATGTCTTTGCCCACTGCATTCTTAAATTATTTTTATATTTATTTATTTTCCCTTTTGTTGCCCTTGTTGTCTTTTATTGTTGTAGTTATTTTTGTTGTTATTTATGTCATTGTTAGGTAGCACAGAGAGAAATGGAGAGAGGAGGGGAAGACAGAGAGGGGGAGAGAAAGACAGACACCTGCAGACCTGCTTCACTGCCTGTGAAGCGACTCCCCTGCAGGTGGGGAGCCTGCTCAAACCCGGATCCTTGCACTTTGTACCACGTGCGCTTAACCCACTGCGCTACCGCCGGACTCCCTGCCCACTGCATTCTATAGGTCACTCTCCCTGCCTTTCTTTCTCACTGGCAGAATACATCTGAGCTCAAAGACAACACTACAGTACTTTTTAACTTGCTTCAGGAAGTTTTTAACACTATATGTACATCACACACACATATGTATATATTTAAAGTAGACATAACAGTGGAGATGCAGAAAAATTGGAACTCATACCTTGCTGTATATATTACTAGAGGAAAGTTAAGATGCTGTAACTAATTTGGAAAACACTTTTAACATTTCTCAAAAGGTAAAGTACAGAGTTACTTTATGATACAAATACATTTCTAGGTCAGTATCCAAGGAAAATGAAAATATCTTCACACAAAGACTTAGGAATTTAATAATGGCTCTGATATTTGTTTTTAAAAAAGGAAAACCTCAAATATCCATCAATAGATAAATAAATAAACTAAATGTGATATATACATCCTTAAAAAGCCATTATTACAAGTGAAGCTCTGATACCAACTGTGATCTGACTAGTCCCTGAAGAAATCAGTCACAAGGGATCACATGGTCTATGATTCCATTTATATGAAATGTCTCAAATACAAAAATCTATAAACACAAAAGGTAGACTAATAGTTGTCTAGTCTAACAGTGATAAGGAGGGCCAAGGCTGATTGGTAGCTTATGGGAGCAAGTTTTTTTTTTTTTTTTTCTGAAGGAGAGGAGCTAAAAGTATATATACAAAAATGAATTGTGGTTATGGGTGCATAACTCTTGTAAGAATACTAAGAAAATCTCCAGTAAAAATTATTTTAATACTAAGAATGCCTGATATCGTATACTTTCAACAAATTAATTGTATCATATGTAAATTTCATCTCAGAAAAGGAGTTTTCAAATATAGAGTCAGATGAAGATAAAAGGAAAAAGGAGAGTGGATGAAGAGGAAATAGAAGAAAGGTAGGAGAAAGCAGCTCTGAATGCACAAAACTATCAGTGTTCCATTTGGAAAGTAGACCGACTCTTTGTACAGGTTTCTGCAGGAAGCTAGCATTTATTTTGAAGATTTTGAAGCACAATTTAGCTTCAGCACAAGTCAGTTGTTTTTACAAGAAAGTGACTCATCATCAATTTGAGATCTTTTTGAGAATTTTAAAATTGGCATCTCATGATGTCTCTCTCTCTCTCGCTCTCTCTCTCCCCCTCTCTTAATGGAAAGGGCATTAGGAAAAGTCACTAAACTTTTTTCCCCCCCAGTGGAAAGAGGATTTTTAAAGTCACACAGCTGGAACACATCAACAACTGAGGAAGGTAACTGCTTTCCTGACAAAAATATCAGTAACAGTGATCGGACAGAATGCAGACAGGTCCAATTAGAATACATATAAGGACTAACCGAGAAAGCACTAATGTTAGAATTGTTTTCATCTACACTTGGAGGTAAAATAATTCAGCTCCCCCCCTTACTGGATATTGACTATGAGTTTTGCAGACTAGAGTTTGGAGTAAGCCAGTCTCTGTTTACAAAACAGCAAAGGAAGAACATTCGCAGTATTCTAAAATTAATCCACCATCTGAGTTATTATATTGAAGACCAGACCAGCTTGGCAGACAAACCGTGATTTGTGTCTTCACCCAGTGTTACACTCAGATGATTGGAGACGCAGAAGCTATGACCTGGTCTCAAGAGTCAGTTCAGAGCCCGGGCTGGCTGAAATTTTCTAGCCATCAGCAAAGCCTCTTAATACTGACTTTTCAGTTTTGTTGGCCTGACCTCAACATAATTCAATGTATCATTTGGATAGCATCTTACCTCTGGACTTGTGTCTATGCCTGTTGATTTAGACTTCCCACTATGTAAAGATGGCAACGATCTCTTTTTAAAACAAGGCTACTTAGAAGATTGGGTGGATTCATTCAAGCAACATACTGACTTTCACATTGTATTTAAATAAAAGTATAGTGGTCTGGGAGGTGGCACAGTGGATAAGTCATTGGACTCTCAAGCATGAGGTCCTGAGTTTGATTCCTGGCAGCACATGTGCCAGAGTGATGTCTGGTTCTTTCTCTCTCTTCTATTATTTCTCATGAATCAATAAATAAAATTTTTAAAATGTTTTTTAAAAAATAAAGTATAAAGGAGTCCTTTGAATGTTGATGCTGTTGCACATGACACGTGGTTTCTTTGCTTTAATCTCTTAGCTCTAAAGACTAAAAACTCATCCTTGGAATATCCTCTTATAAACAATGACAGAGAGTGTTCGTAACCATAGTCCAAAAGCTCAGAGTTGACACCGCTGAGGGATTGCCGGATCATAGTCCTCCCCATGTATCCAATGCACTATGTGCTTCCTGGGAAGCTTTTTACTCCCCCTTCTAATCCCATAAAATGGTGAGTTTAAATCATATGTTTTGTAGGCCAAATTCTGACCTCAAAGTACTTTTTCCTTTAATTCAGCTAAGATGGTCCTCTACACAACATAATTAATTCTATTTCTTAGTCATAGTCCAAATTATTGTCATATGAAGACTTAGCCTCCCATTACTCATTCAGAGAAAATCAACAGGATTCATAGCAAATTGCAATTTCTTTATTTCTCCACATTTAGGATTTTAGTTTTAACTTGAAAGAAAGAATTTAAAACAAAAAGCAACCCAAAGATCACTGGCCAAGAAATTACTTTAGCAGCATCTTGACTTCTTGAGTCACTTTTTAAATTTTACCCTTCTGTAGTATTTTGGCAATCTGATTAAATCAATATGTCTTTTACCTCCAGACTCTGTTCTCTAGCTTCTTCTATCATCTGCTCTAGAAAAATCCATTAGGTAAGTAATAATAATTTGTGGGCAGTTTGACTGCAGAGAATGAGTCTTTTTCAAGAAGAAGAAGAAGAAGAAGAAAAAGAATAAGGAGAAGGAGAAGGAGAAAAACACTGAACTTACTAGAAAAGTTTGAGGAAGGTAGTTTCAGAAATCAATTTCAAGTTCATTTCTAACCATTAGCTGAAAAAATTGTGGCCCTAGGATATGATACTGGGCTACAGAAAGCAGTGCCAATGTTTTTGTTGTTGTTTTTTTTTTCTGATCTTTACCTAATGATAGGATATGGCTTCTTTAGATCAGCAAATATCCATTTAATTGCAAAATATCCATTTAATGGTTTACAGTACAGTTGTTGGCACATGGATACAATTTTTCATCTCCTCATAAAAAGTATCTGCAAAAAATTCTCATCCCCAACATTTTCCATCATCATTTACCAGGACCTGAAATCTTCCACTTTCCCCACCCCTCTCCCTGTCTTCCTTTCCCCAGAATCATTTGTTTTAGTGCAATACACCAAACCAGTCCAAGTTTTACTTTGTGTTTCTCCTTTCTGTTCTTGTTTCTTAGGTTTTTACCCATGAGTGAAATCATCCCATACTCATCCTTCTCTTTCTGGCTTATCTCACTTAACATGATTCCTTCAAGTTCCATTCAAGATGAGGTGATGAAGACAGCTTCATCTTTTTAAATATCTCAGTAATATTCTATTATATATATATATTACAATTTTTGTAGTGTATCCACACTCTACAATTACTACAATTTACTTCCATGTTTGGGCTAGTATAAACTGTGCTGCTATGAACATAGGTGTACATAGATTTTTTTTTTTGGAGGGGTGTGTTTGTTTCTGAGGATATATGCCCAGGAAAGGAATTGCTGGATCATGGCCCATTTCTAGTCTTCTGGTAGCTCTCCATTTTGTTCTCCACAGGGATGAACCCCTGTATAACAAACAGCAGTGTAAAAAGGTTTCTTTCAGCAATTATCTATTTTAAAAATGCAAATTTTGTTAGGATGTCAGAGAGGAAAATGAAAGTAAATAGAGAGCTAAAGGCATTGCATAGAATGGCAACCCCATACACTGAATCTGAAGGAAGCAAAAGAGTAGGAAGAAAAAAAATAACTCCAGAGGCAATCCTCCCAACAACGTCAAATTCATTTCTTTTTCAACAATTTTGACATTTGATTTTATACATAAAACTGTCTTTTGTACTTGTGGATAACAAAGAGTGAAATAGGATGATAGACTCAAGACAGGAATGGTTGAATCATAAAGTTTGTTGGTCTCTTTTAAAGTTGAAAGGATCCATAAACATCCTATTTGACAAGATTCTTTAACTGAACGCCTGCTAATGGACCAAGTTTTGAAGAAAATTCTCCTTCATCTTTTCTAGGAGATATGCTTCTGAGCAAGGCAACACACATATACAAAGATATTTAAGTGGAGGTACAATATGTTTAGATTTTGTCCCAGGAATATTGCTCAGAGTGTGAGCAAAATAGAAGGCTCAACCCTTCAGGTGTAACACCGTCTGTTCCTTGCTGGGTGAACGTGATATATATTAAAGGAGGAAACAGCTCTCAGACCAGGATAGGGAATATAACCAGTGCTTAATGGACAGGTTTATTCTTTTGATGACAATTGTACTAGATCATGAGGGCTACTACTATCAAGTATTGTAAACACAATGACAAAACAATAGGAATATTTTCCATCATGGATCTGAAGACTGAAAGGCCAGCATCAAACACCAGTGTTGGCAGCGTCATGCTGTAAAGACTTAAGAGCAGGATTTATTTCATGCTTTGCTCGTATCTGATGTTGCTGGAAAACACTGGAATTACATGGCTTAGAGGTACATGGCACTAATGTCTGCTTCTGTCTTCACATGACATCCATCCCTGCGTCTCCTGTCTTCATCTCTCTCTTCTTTCCTTATAAGCAGTCGTGTCTGATTAAAGACCCCTGCCTTTCCAAGATGAGCTCACCTTAACTAATTACATCAGCAACAATCTTATATCCAAATAAAATCACATTCTGAGGCTCCAGAACAAGGAAGGGTAGGGGTGGAAGTGTGGGACACTATCCAACCTAATGCAATTATCTTCCCAGCTAAACTGTAAAACAATGTAAGCGACCATGTCTTAGACAAATCTACAACTCCTACACACACACAGTGGTCAATAAATGCTTGGTGGAGCAAAAATTGAAAATTATGATCATTTGAAAGTGCACTCTGAGAATAAATAAAAATACCCAACCAGATCAAGCAGAGATTTTTTAGTCTTGTTTTCAATGTTTCACTATATTATTTTAGAAACTTTAAAATCAAGGGTGCTTCCACAAGAAACTAGCATTTTTATATAATCAGAGATCCATGCTGTTCTATCTATGGGAACTGATTAAGGAAAATTAAGGAAAAAAAAAAAGATTGAAATGATTTTCAGAATGTATCCCAGATCTAATAACAAACTACTTTGATCTCTATTCTCAGCTACAACAGTGTTGTGGCATTCTACTAGATTTGACAATTTTTTTCTACAAAGCAGAGACTGTTGAACACACAGCAAACTATCCTCCACAGAATCGTTGACTTCTCAGTTCTCTAAGCGAAGAAGAAAAATAAATCATGTTCTAATTTTCACGGAAGGATGTGTATTACATATATTCTACCACCCATTCTGCCTTCTTTGTTGTTCAAGTAGATCTGTTCTCATGGCCTCAAATTGTACAGAAATTGACTTTGTGAAGCATCTGAATCATATTCTAATAGAAGTTAAATAGCAAAATTGCAGTCTTATTGTCTTTAGTATCCAAAGAGTAGGAAATATGAAACTTGCCTGGTTTCTTCAATCATGTTTTAGGATGAAAAGATCTATGAGTTCCTAGAAGGTTGATAAATCTCAGAGATACTGAGATATTAAAGTTTTAATCAGTGTAAAAATTATGACTATTTCCTGGTGGGAGTCTATCATTTACTTTTCTCAGGGACTTGGTTATCTTGGTTATGGAAATAAACATTTTCCCAAAGATCTCAAAAAAAAGTGCTTTTATTTTGAATGTAAATAAGAAAAAGCTAAAAGGCATTTAATTTTAATTCTGAACCTTTGACAGCTCTCAAGTAATTTCTCTGAACCCCACTAAATTATTGCACGAAAATTTTCTGAAGTTTCCAAATCAATTTCCACAACACATAAGAGAGAGTAGGATTAACCACACAAATAAGAAAAAAGCAAAAAATTGTCAGTGGCCTACTTAAGATATAGAGCCAAAAAGTGGGCTGTCAGTACAAAGGCAGTACCCAGAGATACAGTGAAAGTCTCCGGGCTAATAGGTATTATCATTGCATTGATTACAGCTATGGTTTTACTGGCTCATAAACTGAATTACTAATGTTAAAATTGATCATACTATATGTTGGGCTAGTGATGCAGGAGAGAGATGATCCAGGAACCAAGCTCGTGATGGCGAGGCAATTCAAATCTTTATTCATCCAAACGCCCCAGAGTCTGGTGGTAGCACACCTGGTTATAAACCACTGGCACAAACTGCAATGGCTGGCCTCAACCTCCCAGTCTGCATTCTCCTCAAGGCCAGAACATGGAAGAAGCAAGTCGGAAATGGAAGTGGCTTGACAGTAACATACATGGTTAGGAAAGGGGTGGAGAAAGGTAAAAGGGGGCTGGGAAAGGTAGGGACTTCTTTAGCAACTGTTGCTAGGGGTTTAACTGGTAGGATTAATAATAATCTGTGGTCTTGAGGGTAAGAAAAGAATATATTAAATGAGCAGAATGGGTGGGGGAATAGGGTGGAGGCCTTAAGTCATTTGTTAGACAAAGCAGAAGACTGATATGTGGATAACAAAAGAGCGAGCCATAGTATTAAGGCATGCAGGGTGCTTTCTGAGGCAGGGAGTCTGATAAGACGAGGCAAACCTTGGGGGGTCTCATGTCCCTCCTCACTCGATCTCTCAGTAGAGAGAGAGAGAGACTGACAGGATAGGTGCACCCCTCGGGTCAAGCCCTGCCAAGCTCAACCACATCCTCACAGTTTCCCTACAAATATATACATGTTTTCATCATAACCGTGTCTTGCATAAAGAAACATTCCTTTTTATTTTGACAACATTAAATATGTGAATTTTCCTACAAGAGTTAATAGTTTTAGTACCGTAGTTAAATTAATGCAAACCCTAGGCTACTAAAATTTCCCATGTTGTCTTCTTTTTTTTCCCCAAATTGTCTTTTTAATATGAGTATTCCAGAGTGGTTTTTTTTGACTCCCCATTTTCCAATTTGGTTGCTATAGTGCCATTATCAAAACAGTCTCTGTATCGATTACTGCTGAGCTATTTTGTTTCATTGATACATCGGTTTATTGTGACACCAATAGCACATTGCTTGATTTTTGTAACCAGACAATAAGTAAGCCTTAAAATTAGATGATGAGTAGGAACGTTACAAGCTGCCCAGTTTCAGGACCCCTCTTCCTCAGGTGGATCACAGAGTATGTTGTCTAGGATCCCTAGACATTCTGAGGATGGAACATGCTCTGCTGTTGTTGATCCACATCAAGGGCAAGGCCCTATGGGGCCCACAAAGGGGACTATTGTGTTGTTCCTGATAAAGATGACTGCTAACAATGGAGAGAGGGATTTATTCGATGTCTAGGCCCATCATGTCTGTTTGGGAATCTCAGAACTCCCCGACTAGGGCCCCAGCTGATGGGGCGGTCTGATGGTGACTAAAGACTCATCGTTAAAGTATGCCAGTCTCTTGCCCTTATTCAGCTTTTGCAGTCCTTGCTTTGATAAAGTTAGCTTTGGAGTGAAGGAAGTATAATAGGAAGTAGGTGAGGAAGGTATCAAAGTCTAAGTAGACACTATTTCACTAAGTATGAACTTGCTTGCTTGTTTGCTGCATATACTGACTCACTGCAGACTATTGTGTACTTTTGCTTTCAGGTATATATTTTGCCCTAATTTATGGATACATGTGAACATATGCCCTATCTCATGGGACCTGGTCTGTATCTCGGTTTTGAGACTTTATTAGAGAATCCTATGAAAGGAAATGTCTCACCCAAGTAATGAGGCTGAAGGGTTAACATTACACACCTGATATCTCTGGACACAGTCTGAAGTGAAGCTTGCTGTGCTGGTACTCATCGCATTGGGATTCAGAGGTCACAAAGGCTCCTAAGCTGAATATGGGCCCCAGGTCAGATCAAATCGATGGGGCTTACAGTCAACAATATTTATACACCTTTCCCATATTTGGGAGCTACTCTCTTCTCTGATCCAGGTTTCCGGTCCTTTTTCCAGCCACGACATCATCTCTCCAGATAATAACTTGGATCCACCTGCATATCAGATGTCAGACTCAAAAAGAAAAAAAAAAAATAGTATAGTCATGGGCCCTTTGGAATACAACTAAAATAGGCCTACTAACTATCTACAAAATGAAGACCCCCCCCCAACTCTTCATTATCTGAACCATTCTAGCCTTTAGGTTCATTCTTCTTCTAGCATTTGCCCTTCTTCCGTAGCCAGTCAACAGCGTCAAGTTGAGCCTGATGTAAAGTTTTGAGACCTCCTTTGAATCTGGAGAGGTGGCAGTCATTGACTATGTGGGTCATAGTCTGTCTGGAGCTGCAGGGGCAGTTCGGGTCGTCTCTGGCTCCCCAGCGATGGAACATAGCGGCGCACCGGCCATGGCCTGTTCGATAGCGATTGAGGAGGGCCCAATCATAATGTGCTAGGTCAAAGCCTGGTTGACGCTTGCAGGGGTCTGTAATGAGGTGTTTATTCTTTACCTCAGCTGACTGCCAACTCTGTTTCCAAGAGTCTGGAACAGAGAAGTTCAGTGTAGGCATAGGGGACCAGATTGGGTGATGAGACGTCCAGCGTTGGACAGGGTGGGCGAAGATATCCGTGTATATTGGCAGGTCCGGTCGAGCGTAGAAGTGGGAAATGAACTTAGATGATGCCGCATCCCCACGAATATCTGGCGGGGCAATGTTGCTAAGAACTGGCAGCCATGGAACCGGGGTGGAACGGATGGTTCCAGAGATTATCCTCATGGAGGAATATAATTTGGAATCGACCAAGTGGACATGGGGGCTACGGAACCATACTGGGGCACAGTATTCTGCAGTGGAATAGCATAATGCCAGAGATGATGATTGTAGTGTGGAAGCGCTCGCGCCCCATCATGATTAGTCAACAATCTGTTGACTTTTCTTTCAGCCACCAGGTTCCAGATGCTACCATGATGCCAACCTGACTTCCCTGAGCAGACAACCCACCAATGTGTCCTGGAGTCCCACTTTCCCAGATCCCTGCCCCACTAGAGAAAGAGAAAGACAGGCTGAGTATATGGATCGACCTGCCAATGCCCATGTTAAACTGGGAAGCAATTACAGAAGCCAGACCTTCCACTTTCTGCATCCCACAATGACCATGGGTCCATACTCCCAGAGGGATAAAGAATAGGAAAGCTATCAGGGGAGGGGATGGGATACGGAGTTCTGGTGGTGGGAATTGTGTGGAGTTGTACCACTCTTGATAATCAGAAGCGAAAATTGCATTTCTATGTCATGGCAGCAATTATAGAAATAAAAGGACACAATATTTGGTATTTATTTATTTATTTATTTATTTTTGCCTCCAGGATTATTGCTGGGGCTCAGTGTCTTTACTGTGAATCCACTGCTTCTGGAGGCTATTTTTCCCATTTTATTGCCCTTGTTGTTGTTATTGTTACTATTATTGCCCTTGTTGTTATTGTTGCCATTGTTGTTGTTGGTGGTGGTGGATAGGACAGAGAGAAATTGAGAGGGGGGAGAATACAAAAATGGAGAGAGAAAGACAGACACCTGCACTGCTGGTGAAGCAAAGCACCTGCAGTTAAGGAGCCAGGAGATCGAACCCAGATCCATATGCCAGTCCTTGTGCTTAGCCCCAAGTGCACTTAACCTGCTGCACCACCTCTAGCCCCCTGGGTATATTTTATTTTATTTTATTTTATTTTATTCATTCCCTTTTTTTGCCCTTGTTTTATTGTTGTAGTTACTATTGTTGTTGTTATTGATGTTGTCATTGTTGGATAGGACAGAGAGAAATGGAAAGAGGAAAGGAAGAGAGAGAGGAGGAAAGAGAGAGACACCTGCAGACCTGCTTCACCCCCTGTGAATGGACCCCTCCCCGTGCAAGTGGGAAGCTGGGGGCTCCAACAGGGATCCTTGTGCAGGTCCTTGCACTTCATACTATGTGCACTTATCTTGATGCACCACCGCCCAGCCCCTGTAATTGTATTTTTATCTCTATTTTCTGCTCTCACTCACTTTTTCATCTGTGTCTTCTCACTATCCTTGAGATCAAGGACTGTGCATTATGATGTAAATACTCATTTATCCTGCCCCTAGGAATGAATGATCCTTCAGAAAAGACTTTCCCCAGAAACTGAAGCACAGACTTTAGACAAACATTAAGTGTTCTGGAGTCAAACAAGTTTGAATTCTAAACCAACTCTACATCTCAGTTCCATCAGCAATGGCTACTACTGTGCCTGGTGCCTGCCACATAGAGTTGTTGTGAGGATTAGATGTGATTCTCCCAATAAACATTAAATACTGAATATAGAACCCAACAAAGCAAGAACATATCACATAGAGGGATTTATATAGACACAGCATATGCAAATACATCCAAACATATACAGGCATATTCAGCTTCCATTCTAAACCTTCTTTTAAAAACATCATTATGTCTTCACTATGTATATATTAAACCTGATATTTTCTAAAAAGGCAGTAACACAGCTACAGTAGTGCCATTACAATTAGTGTAAGCCACTAAGCACAGGATCAGCCTGAATGTATACATCACTTGAAACTATGAATCTAACTCGTTTTGCGCCATACACATATCTGTCAAGGAAAGGTTAACAGGGGGTTTATGAAATTCAGAATGCAATTAAGTCTCACAGGAATCTCAGTTGGAAGGCATGCCAGTTTCTATGGCAACCACAGAGCTCCAGCAAAAAAATGAAGGGGGGAGGGAGGTTAATTTAAAGGCAAAATAAGAATATAAATATAACTCTTTTCTACCTTTTTTATGAGTTCCAACAAGCAGCTTTTGCTGCATTTAAATTACCACACAATGAAAAATATACATCAATTTGATGTTTCATTTCTTAAAATTAGTAGATGATTCTAGTTTTTTCTTTTTTAAAATCAGATCTTTGGATATCTAGTTTATAAAGCCTGTCAGGTGCTAAGTCTCACATGCCACAGGAAAAAGAAATAAGAATGAGAGGAGAATAAACGATTTGGAAGAATAATTACTTTGGAAGAATTCTTAGCCTTTGCCAGCTTCTGCCAGATTCTGTCTATAGGCTCTAAAATGACTGAGGTCAGGTCACATTCTAGCCACCAGAAACTGTAGAGAAGCAAATATAATTTTTCTTTTAACCTTTATAGTGAATGACTAACAGCTTCCCCCCAAACACACACCGCCCCAGGACACTAGATAAATAAGTGAGCTCATTTAAGATGGTTATTTTTTTTTTCCTGCTGTGACCATAATAATCTAGAATTACCTTTCTTGACTTTGACCCACCTCTTTGGCTTTAAAATACTCACTGGAGGTCTGGCTCTGGAATCAGTATTTTTGCATATAGTCTGGCCCTAAACACAATTCCCGGATCTAAACTGGGCCCAGTTTTATATGGGTGATCTTCAGGCCCACTCTGGGGAAAGAAATGCTCAGTCGTGTAACTGCTCATAAAATGAACCCTCAGAGCTAGGGTCCAGGGTCAAAGAGGGACTTACACTTCACCTCTAGCATAAGAAGAGGCAGTGAGCTCAAGGCTTGTTTCTCGCTTCTGAGGACCATTAAGATTCCTTAAATTCTCTCCTCTGACACCAAAGCTTTTAAAAACTATACTAAGGCATAGTGAGTGTGGGTGGAGGGGGTGGTGGTGGAATTAAAGCATTTATTTGAGCAAAAATTAATTTGAATCAGGCAGCGCCAAGCCAAAAGCGGTTAAGAGTGCCCCTGGACATCAGTTCCTAAACCTGCTTTACATGAGCTAAGCCGAGAGGGCTTTTGGGCAGCCCGAGTCCTTACATGTGCTTACAGGTTAATGTTCGTCCTTGGCTCAGAAAAAAGGACTCGACTCAAGTGTTGCCGTCACTCTTAGTCTGACGGCCTGGATTTATTGGAAATTTATTTGTTCTCCCTTAGAAGCTACACCAGTGGCTGACAGAACAGTTAGTTCACTTGGAAAGTGCACTGCTTTGCCACGTGCATGACCCGGCTCTGAGCACTGGCCCCACCACACTAGAAGAAGCTTTGGGGAGTCGGGCGGTAGCGCAGCGGGTTAAGCTCATGTGGCGCAAAGCGCAACGACCCTCGTGAAAATCCGGGTTCAAGCCCCCAGCTCCCCACCTGCAGGGGTGTCGCTTCACAGGCGGTTAAGCAGGTCTGCAGGTGTCTATCTTTATCTCCCCCTCTCTGTCTTCCCCTCCTCTCTCCATTTCTCTCTGTCCTATCTAACAATGATGGCATCAACAACAATAAGAACTACAACAACAATAAAAAACAATAAGGGCAATAAAAAGGGAAAAATAAATATAAAAAAAGCTTTGTTGCGGTGTTCTCTTTTGCTCTTTCTCTCTCTCTCTCTCTCTGCCTCCTCTGTATCTATCTTAAAGCAAAAAAAAGATGGTACACATACTTCACTCGCCTGGAGTTAGCAGCACCAATATGTTTTGTTTGTTTGCCTCGAGCGTTGTCTCTGGGGCTCAGTGCCTACACTACAAATCCACTGCTCTTGGCAGCCATTTTTTTCCATTTGGTTGCTGTTATTCCTGTTATTGTTGTTGTTAACAAAGAGAAATCGAGAGAGGAGGGGAAGACAGAGGGGGGAGAGAAAGACACCTTCAGACCTGCTTCACTGCTTGTGAAGCGACTCCCCCCCACACACAGGTGGGAAGCTGGGGGCTAGAACCCGGATCCTTACGCGGGTCCTGCACTTCATACTATCTGGTCAGAGCCTGCCGACCAGGAACAGTAGTGCCTGGAGAGGGCGCTAGGATTGAGAAAAGAAAGAAGACAGCGCAATGGCATCGGGAGGGCCCCAGCCCAATGACTGAGCGCGCTGATTTATTTTACTTACAGTCTTTTATAACACACAAAGCAAGAAGTTTAATTAGGCTGGCTCTGCATAAGGTCTCTCAAAACATAATCCAGGTGCATAAGCAGTACAGTTTCTCAAAACATGAGCAAGATACAGCTGAGGCAAAGTTCTTGTCCTTAGACACTTACCATTTTCCCAGAGAGTCTGCAAAGTCTTTATCATTTTCTCAGCTTTCTCCAATCATCCTAAGAGAAAGGTCAGGGGCGCACACAAAGCCTGCTTTGCCAGCCTTCTGCTCACAGGCCCGGGGGCTTTGCCTCTCAAGGACCCGCTAACTGACAGTACTAAGTGCACTTAGCCCTGTGTGCCACTCCAGAACCCCACCAGTGTGTTTTATAATGTTAAACAAAGTATTTCCCCCTTCATTTAGGAAGGTAACACAGTAATTTACTAAT
Organism: Erinaceus europaeus; assembly: GCF_950295315.1. Taxonomy (NCBI): domain Eukaryota; kingdom Metazoa; phylum Chordata; class Mammalia; order Eulipotyphla; family Erinaceidae; genus Erinaceus; species Erinaceus europaeus. The sequence continues at coordinate 11,141,308 of NC_080162.1, forward strand.
TCATTTCATAGCCAGAAATTACCTGAAAGTCTAAGAAAGAAGCATAAACAGAATGTCAACTTAGGGATGCAGGAGTCCTTCAATGCAATTACAGACCAGCTGATCTGTCAAAGAAGTCAACAGTCCCAACAGAGAAGGAGATTGTATTTTATTTGTGGAGCAAAATATCTTCACAGTCCTCGGTGGCACAGAAATACACATTTATAGAATGCTACATCAGAAGAGACCACCAAAGTTGCCTAGTGTAAAATCCCTCACATGGTGGTCGCAAAATGGGCAATACAAGTGTGTCTCATGACATGTCCATAACACATCTTTGGAAGATTTGTGAACTGAAGTTGAATCTATCTGCTTTCCTGGCTTTAGTCCCCACTACACCACACTATTATGCTTAAAACCCACTCCTATCTTACCACTTCATATGGTCATTGACAGAGCTCTATCAACCCCCCCCCAAAAGCGACCGTGTTACAGATCAGATGTGCAGGGGGTCAGGTGGTGGTGCACACACTAACACACACCAGGATCCAGGGCTTTTCACCTACAGGAGGGAAGCTTCACGAGTGGTGAAGTAATACTAACTTTCCTTCTCCCTCTTTATCTCCCTGTCTCCTCTCAATTTCTCACTTATCAAAAGTAAAAATAAAAATAGAAAAAAATTAAAAAGAGGTCACAGGGAACAGTGAATTCCTAGTGCCAACACCAAGACCCATAGGTAACCCAGGTGGCAATAAAAACAAGCAAAAACAAGCCAACACCCCAGACAATAACCTGGGTGCACCTGCATATCAGATGTCAGGCTCAGGCAAAAACTAGTACAGTCATGGGCCTTTGGAATATACCTAAAATAGACCTACTAGCTATTTCCAAAATGGAGACCCCAAATCTTCATCTGTAATACTCCAGTCTTCAGGTTCATGATTACTCAACAATTTGTATAGCTTTATATGTTAATTCTTTTTTCAGCCACCAGGTTCCAGATGCTACCATGATGCCAACCTGACATCCTGGGGCAGACGACCCTTCACCAATGTGTCCTGGAGCCCTGCTTCCCCAGAGCCCTGCCCCACTAAGGAAAGAGAGACAGGTTGGGAGTATGGATCGACCTGCCAACACCCATGTTCAGCAGGGAAGCAATTACAGAAACCAGACCTCCCGCCTTCTGCACCCCATAATGACACTGGGTCCATACTCCCAAATGGATAAAAAGCAGGGGAGCTACCAGGGGAGGGGATGGGATACGAAGTTCTGGTGGTGGGAATTGTACCCCTCTTATCCTATGGTTTTGTCAGTGTTTCCATTTTATAAATAAAAAATTAAAAATAAATAAATAAATAATGGAGCCAGGAGGTAGTGCGCCTGGTTACAATGAGCAAGGACCCAGGTTCAAGCCCCTGACCAACACCTGCAACGGGAAAACTTTGTGAGTGGTGAAGCAGTGCTGCAGATGTCTTTCTTTTTATCTCCCTCCCGTCTCGATTTCTGGCTGTCTCTACCCAATAAATAAAGACAATTTAAAAATAAATGTAAATAAATAAAACAAGAGTTGCTTAAACACTGTGTCACAACTGCATTGCACAGGGACATTTCAAAAGCAGAGGCACACTGCTTTAAACGCTTACGGTTTCCAGCCTGACCTTGCACATTTAAAGGCATTATCCAGGGTGATCTGTGGGGGTTGTCTTAAGCTTACATTTAGTTTAGATAAAATGCAGTAAACAGGGAGCTCAGTGGGTTAAGAGCACATGGCACAAAGCACAAGGACCTGCGTAAAGTTCCCAGTTCTAGCCCCGGCTCCCCACCTGCAGGGGAGTCGTTTCACAGGCGGTGAGGCAGGTCTGCAGGTGTCTGTCTTTCTCTCCCCCTCTCTGTCTTCCCCTCTTCTCTCCATTTCTCTCTGTCCTATCCAACAATGACGACATCAGTAACAACAACAATAATAACTACAACAACAACAACAAAAAGACAACAAGGGCAACAAAAGGGAAAATAAATATTTTTAAAATGCAGTAAACAAATTCAAGAGCTTCCTTCCCAGTTTCTACTTATCTAACTCGAGGGAGAGCTGCCTCTGTCATACTTCATTTTCAGTTCGAGAGAAAAAAGATAACAACTGTGAATCTTCCACTCAGTTCCGGCTGACACAGTGATAGTTCTTGGCTTTGGGGATTTTATCCTCTTTTCAGTCTTTCCCTCCCCCTTAATCATAGTATGATGACTCTCTCCTCCAACTACTTCTGTTTCAGTGCATTTTCCATCTCACTTACAGGACACTGTGATTCTGGTACAGAGGCACTTGCATTTTATTCCATAAGCACAGGCTTTCCAGCACTGGGTCTCCCCAAAAGGTCTTCTAAGTATTTCAGAAGACCCTTTAGATAACTGTGTCGCATACTGCTGTGTAATGTGTTTCATTTTCCTAGTTTCTGTACAAAAATATTTTTTAAAAAAGATCTCTTTGCTCTTTTTTAATCTTTATTTTGTTTATCTCTGGATAGAAACAGATAGAAATTAAGAGGGGTGGGGAAAATAAGAGAGGGAAAGAGACAGAGAAACACCAGCAGCCCTATTTCACCACTCGTGAAGCTTCCCCCCCTGCAGGTGGGGACCATGAACTTGAACCCAGGTCCTTGTGTACTGCAATATGTGCACTCAACCCGGTGCACCACCACCTGGCCCCCAGAAAGAATTTTTTTTTTTTTAAGAAACCTCACAAACTCTGAGTTCTAGCAACATCGTGATGATAATCATGGTAGATGACTGCAAAGCTTCTGAACTGTGAGATCCACTGATAATGTCTTACAATCTTCTGCAACGTCTGTAAGTGTCCTAACAAACTTTAGCCAGCTTTTCAAAGTGACATGATAACTATCCAGAGATGGTGAAAATACGGAAAGTCATTTTATCTAACAACACTGCATGTCATAAATTTCTGTCAGACGCAGTTCACTGCACGCTGTCTCTGGAACAGGTACTCAGTGGGGTGCCTGTTAGAATTCAATATTGAAATAAATGCAATTTCAGTTAAGTAAAATGCCTTTGTGAAGAGCACTAACCAAAGCCTAGAGACTACACCCCCTCTACCTCACACCCATGCCAGCTTTTGACAGTTGACTGGCCTTTGACAAAATCAAAGTCTTCCTGTGACGAGCTCTCCACTAACTGTATAAAGAGGCAACGTGTCTGAACATAACAAAGGCTTTGCAGAACAAGTACAGAGCTAAGATCATAATAGTGAAAAAAAAAAACAGGAGAAACACTGATTGGAGTTGTGGCTTTTTGTTATGTTTTGGGTTTTGATTGTTTATTTTTAACTTAACTGACTGAACCAGATATCTTCCATCCTAGACTAATGAATCTTCACAAGGTAACTCACTAGATATCAGTAGTAACCTCCACGATTTGTGTGGGTCAGAAATATTTCTGAAAATTACCAAATATCTTCCAAGTGTGGGGTGGAGGGTGGAGTCAATATGCAGCAACAGTATATGCCAGCCTACATTTTCATAGGAAACTCAATTCCAGATTTTAAACATTAATAAAGTGAAAGAGAGAATAGCATGATGAAAACTTACACAATCCAGGTATGAATTACCATTAAGTCATTCAATTAGATTTCAAGGATACTAAAGACTGTGACCATCTTTAAGGGTTTTTTTTTTAATATTTATTTTTTGATTCCCTTTTGTTGCCCTTGTTGTTTTTATTGTCGTAGTTGTTATTATTGTTTTTACTGATGATGTTGTTGTTGGATAGGACAAAGAGAAATGTAGAGAGGAAGGGAAGACAGAGAGGGATAGGGAAAGCTAGAAACCTGCAGGCCTGTGTTACCAACTGTGAAGCAATTCTCCTGCAGGTGGGAAGCCAGGGCTCAAACCATCCTTATACTGTTGCTTGCTCTTTGCACCACCTGCACTTATCCAGCTGCGCTACCGCCGGACACCCATCTTTAAGTGTTTTTAAGCAAAAAAAATTATAAAATTCTCCAAATTACTGATGTGGTATATCCTACCAAGGCCTAGTTCCCATCCTTCCCTGACCATCATGTAGCACACTTTGTTAAAAAGAGAAAGGGGATTAAGCACAGGTGGCACGAAGCGCAAGGACCCAGCTTAAAGATCCCAGTTCGAGCCCCGGCTCCCCACCTGCAGGGGAGTCGCTTCACAAGCGGTGAAGCAGGTTTGCAGGTGTCTGTCTTTCTCTCCTCCTCTCTGTCTTCCCCTCCTCTCTCCATTTCTCTCTGTCCTATCCAACAATGATGACAACAGCAGCAGCAATAATAACTACAACAAGAAAAAACAAGGGCAACAAAAGGGAAAATAAATATAAAAATTTTTTTGAATATATTTTTAAAAAAGAGAGAGAGAAAAGGGGAAACACAGGGTAGAACTTGGACCGGATTTGGTAGTTTGCACCAAAGTAAAAGACTGGGACTGTGGGAGGGGGTGGGGGAGTAGAGTTCAGAAGCTGGCGCACAGTGAGGAAGGAAGGCCTAGCCTGGGGGGGAGAGAGTTTTGCAGAAAAGTGATAAATTTCACACATACCATGAACTGTATTGACTGTAAACCATTAATCCCCACCAATAAAGACATATTAAAAATATATATATATATCGTGGCGAAGGAAACTAAAGCAAAGATAAATAAATGAGTGCTTCAAGTTAAAAAGATTTTTTGGACAGGGAGAGACATTTGCACCAAAGTAAAATGGTAACTTGCTGAATGTGAGAAGAAATGTATATCAAACAAGGGGTTAATATCCAAAATTGTTAAGAACCCATAAAACTCGGCAACACAACCTAATCAGAAAACGGCCGTAGAGCTTCAACAGATATTTTCTAAGAATAAAGATGACACAAAAATACGTTCATATCAACAATGAAATATCACCTTACACCAGTGAAAATGACTACTATCAAGAAGACAAGAAACATTTCCTAGAGAAGGTGTGGATGGAGGAGACGCTTGTACACTGTTGGTGGTAAGATAAACCACTAAAGCCCTGATGGAAAGTACTAAGGATACCTCAGAATTTTAAAAAATAAGAGTTCCATATAATCCAATTATCCTACTTTTGGGGATTTACCCCCCAAAAGTGCTTATATCATATCACTAATTTGAAGAAATTTATGTACCCCCTTGTTGATTACACATGGTAAACAAAGAACCCAAAACAAAAGCAACATAAGTGGCCATGGGCAGAAATGAGATAAGACATGGAATAAGAGGGAGTGGGATGGTAGCGCAGCGGGTTAAGCGCACATGGTGCAAAGCGCAAGGACCCGCGGAAGGATCCCGGTTCGAGCCCCCAGCTCCCCACCTGAGGGGAGTAGCTTCACAGGCAGTGAAGCAAGTCGGAAGGTATCTATCTTTCTCTCCCCCTCTCTGTCTTCCCCTCCTCTCTCCATTTCTCTCTGTCCTATCCAACAATGACGACATCAATAACTACAACAACAATAAAAAAAAACAGGGCAACAAAAGGGAAAATAAACAAAACTAAAAAAAATAAAAGAAATGGGATAAGAACAATCAGATACAGATGCACACATCAGCAAATATGTGTACACACGTACATATCCAGTGGAATACTACTGAGCTGTGAAAGATGATAGTTTTTTTCATTTACAACAACATAGAGGAAACTTGATGGTGTTATATTTAGGAACATTTCTGATGGAGAAAGAAAAATACTTCGTGATTTAACTCATAAATGGCAATAGGGAAATCAAACAAACAAATGAACTAAATAAAAAAAAACTTTTAGACGAGAGGGTAGCTGAGAAGGGAAGGCTAACTCTTTGAAGGCCTTGAGCCTCAAATTTGATCCCTCAGAGCATTTCTCTCTCTCTCTCTCTCGCTCTCTCTCTCTCTCTCTCTCTCTCTCTCTTTTCCCCTTTCTGTAAATAAGCAAATATTTAAGCAAACAAATAAACTTTATTCTAAATTTTTTTTCAAAAAAAATTTTTAATTGTAAAACCAATTAGTTAAGGAAAAGAGAGGAGAGGCAGAGTCAGTTTTATGGTGAAGGATAGAACAGGAATTTAAATGATGTTTTATATAAACATGATGAATTGTAATGATCTACAACTGAAACTTACTTAATGTTCAGTGCAATGTTACTTCAATAGAAACTTCTCTGAAGTTTCTTCCAACTCTATAATACTATCTTGTTCAAATCCAAGAAAGACTTTAGGAGCACACATGTTTATAAGAATCGTAATTCACGGGAGTCAGGTGGTAGCACAGTGGGTTAAGTGCAGGTGGCACAAAGTGCAAATGTTAAGGATCCCAGTTCGAGCCCCCCACTCCCCACCTGCAGGGGAGTCGCTTCACAGGCGGTGAAGCAGGTCTGCAGGTGTCTGTCTTTCTCTCCCCCTCTCTGTCTTCCCCTCCTCTCTCCATTTCTCTCTGTCCTATCCAACAATGACAATAAAACAAGGGCAACAGAAGGTAAGAAAGAAAGAACGAAAGAAAGAAAGAACGAAAGAAAGAAAGAAAGAAAGGTTTTTTTTAAAAAAGAATCGTAATTCAGATTGATAAATGTTGATTGAAGACCTTTAATGCAGAATACTAGAAAGGAAACTGAGAAAACAAAAGTCAGTGCAGGACATAATCTTTGCCTTCCAATTCTTCTCACTTGAATGGAGTGAGATGGACTCAGCAGCCATAACACTGTGTATCATTGTACAAAGGAACATCATGTGAAGCAGCAGATGCCCACGCCGCTGTGCCCTAAAATGACCCCCTACTCTGGCCCATGTGCGTTTAGCAGTCAGGACTCTGATTATAAATCTTATGACATAGATTAACTTCCTTCAAGATATTCAGGGATTGCTAAACACCAAAACAAAGAATTTGAAAAGTTGATTAAAAAAAAAATCATAGGGAGGAACAGGAAGAAGAAACTGTTTTCTGTTCCGTTTAGATTGTCCCTGAGATATCCAGGAGCATGAAGGAAATAGATTTTACACCGCCAAAGAGACTGTGCTCCAAACTGAGAGGAAAACCAGAAAGAAGCTATCAACCCTGGGGACATACAGGGTTGTTCTGTAGGACTAACTTATTTAGGGTAGCAGGAAACCAATGTCTTTGATCTTGATGCCTACAAGGAGTTCCAGAGCACCTTCAAGCCACACTTGACAAGTGTAGTCTCTGTGCAAAAGGTCACTGGTGCTGTATTTTCTCTACTAGCACTGCACAAAAGATTACAATGATGAGTCCTAATAAAAGAATAGAAGGAGAAGGAAATAAATACCATAGTCAAAGCAGTTCACGAAACTGTTGAAAGATGGAAAGACTCACAACTCCATCATTCCTGAAGTTGACTTGCATAAGTTGGTGGGAAACCCTGTAACTAACTCCTTGCATAGAGGAGGTCAGGGGTACGATGGTCTTGAAGCTTCAGATTACCAAAGTCATCTTTCTGAGTAAGTAGAGTGATGTTAACACTACTGCCACTATCAAATCGCCGAAGTCCTTAGATAATTGAAGGTTTTAAACTGCTGTGGTTGTAGTATGTATTCAGTTACTGTTTGAGATCAATAGATGCTGAAGCATTCACCTATATTTGGACTGTATTATAGCTCAGTGATTAAATTATAATATGACTGATTTAATCATTTAGTCATTATAATATGACTGATTCTAGATTTCTTTTTTTGGCTCCCAGACACCACTTCTATTCCTAGCAGTGAATACTGAATAGAATTGTATGATTTACTTTATTTCCTGTATAAAATAATGGAGAAATTGAATTTTCTTTTTTAAAAATTTTATTGGTGTATTAATGGTTAAATCGACAATAAAATACAGTCCTTTGTACATGTGTAACATTTCTCAGTTTTCTGCATAACAATTCAACCCCCTTGAGGTCTTCTGTCATCAAGTTCCAAGACATGAATCCTCTCCCCGACCCTTGGATCTTTTTTTTTTTTTCTTTTTCTTTTTTTTTTTTATTTAAGAAAGGATTAATTAACAAAACCATAGGGTAGGAGGGGTACAACTCCACACAATTCCCACCGCCCAATCTCCATATCCCACCCCTTCCCCCGATAGCTTTCCCATTCTCTATCCCTCTGGGGGCATGGACCCAGGGTCATTGAGGGTTGCAGAAGGTAGAAGGTCTGGCTTCTGTAATTGCTTCCTCGCTGAACATGGGCTTTGACTGGTCTGTCCATACTCCCAGTCTGCCTCTCTCTTTCCCTAGTAGGATGGGTCTCTGGGGAAGCTGAGCTCCAGGACACATTGGTGGTGTCTTCAATCCAGGGAAGTCTGGCCGGCATCCTGATGATACCTGGAACCTGGTGACTGAAAAGAGAGTTAACATACAAAGCCAAACAAATTGTTGAGCAATCATGGACCCAAAGCTTGGAAAAGTGGAGAGGAAGTATTAGGGAGGTACTCACTGCAAACTCTAGTATACTTCTGCTTTCTTACTTTGGTGCCATACTCCAAACTCAGTCATTTTCTGCTTTGCGTTTCTACTTCTTTTTTTTTTTTTTACATGCATAACGTTCCCCAGATTCCCATTTAGCAATACAACCCCCACTATTTCATTCATCATTTTTCATGGACCTGTATTCTCCCCACCCACCCACCCACCCCAGAGTCTTTTACTTTGGTGTAATACTCCAATTCCATTTCAGGTTCGACTTGTGTTTTCTTTTCTAATCTTGTTTTTCAACTTCGGCCTGAGAGTGAGATCATCCCATATTCATCCTTCTGTTTCTGACTTATTTCACTCAACATGATTTTTTCAAGGTCCATCCAAGATCGGCTGAAAACGGTGAAGTCACCATTTTTTACAGCTGAGTAGTATTCTTTTACTTTGTTGCCATACATCAACTCCAGTCCAAGTTCTGCTTTGTGTTTTTCCTTCTGATCTTGTTTTTCAACCTCTGTCTATAAATGAGATCACCCCATATTCTTCCTTCTCTTTCTGACTTAACTCACTTAACATGATTCCTTAAAGCTCCATCCAAGATGAGGTAAAAAAGGTGAATTCACCATTTTTAATAGCTGAGTAGTATTTCATTCAGACATATTTGTATTTCATGTATTTCATGCCTTTGTATTATTCAAAAATTTTACACTGTATAGACTTTCCATATATATATTTGTCATTTTATTGGTTTATGGATTTTGTATTTCTTCTATTTCAGGACTACTAGGAGCAATATTTCCATGAATAGTCAAGTACAAGTTTTCATATAAATGCACATTTCCCTCTTTTGGATAAAGACATAGAATACGATGTTAGATCATATAGTAAGTACACATTAGTACATTAAGGCACTGTCAGGCTTCTTTTACAAAACAAATATATCATTTTTGTTTTTTTAAACAGTTTTTTTGTTTTATTTATTTCTTTATTTATTCTCTTGTTTTATTGTTGTAGCTATTATTATTGTTGTTGTTATTGATGTCCTCATTATTGGATAGGACAGAGAAATGGAGAGAGAAGGGGAAGACAGAGAGTGGTAGGGAAAGACAGACACCTGCAGACCTGCTTCACCGCCTGTGAAGTGACTCCCTTGCAGGTGGGGAGCCGGGAGCTCGAACTGGGATCCTTATGCCGGTCCTTGTGCTTTGCACCACCTGCGCTTAACCCACTGCGCTATTGCCGGACTCCCCAAATGTATCATTTTTTACAATCTCACCAGGCAACCTGAGAGTTTCGACTCCTATACTTCCCCTCCAACCATAACTGTCCTAATGTACAAAAAGTGAATTCATTTGAGTTTGCCTAATAACAAGAATATGATGACATAGAGGTGTTTATCATGTGTTTCTATTACATCGATAGATAGTTTGCTTGTAGAACTCTAAGCATTAGAGTAGCTAAGACCTACTAAGAATTCATTATGTACCCAGCTCACTGAGTCTTTGTCCCCACACCAGGGGACAAAGACTCAGTGTTCTGAGTACCTGCTTCTTTGTACCTTCTTTGTTCTTTGTACCTGCTTCTCTCACGCCTCATGAACTTTATTCTTCCCAAAAGAACATGTGGTGCACCTGGCTAAGCACACATAGTACTAAGTGCAAGGACCCACTCAAGGATCTGGGTTCGAGGCCCCACTCCCCACCCACAAGGAGGATACTTCAGGAGTGTGAAGCAAGTCTGCAGTTGTCTGTCTCTCTCCCTCTCTATCTCCCCCCCCCACTCAATTTCTCTCTGTTCTATCCAATAAAATGGAAAAATTGGCCACCAGAAGCAGTGGATTCATAGTGCCAGCACCAAGCTCCAGCGATAACCCTGGGGACACAGAGAGAGAGAGAGAAAAAAATGATGATAATGATGAAGATGATATTCATAAAAATGTTTTAAGGATATTTTGAAAATTTCCAATTACCCGGTACATATTGTGGTATTATTTGTGTAAAGGGAAATGGTTGTTTTTATTTTGGAAAAGCAAAAAAAAAAAAAAAAACAAGCAAGAAAGAAAAAGAGAGAGAAATATCAAGGACACTGAGAAATGATCATTTATTGAAAGGAAAAGTAGATATATATATAGGCCATAACTCGGGAGGAAGATTGGAAGATTTGGGGTATCCATTAACCCAAGCACAGAGCAAGATAATCCAGTTACATTTTTACTGACAGAATGTTTGATCATAAGCTTTACAATGTACATTTTTCTGGAGGTAAATTGCAAGCACTTTAGAATAGTAAGAGAGAGGGGGAAAGCTGAACAATGTTTGCTGGAGTTTTAAAGTAAACACATTAATCCTTGGCTTTTAATCAAAGAAGGAAAGGGGGGAGGTGGCATGTGTAGAAAGGCACCCATGTCTGGGGGTCCAGCCATCGGGAGGAACCAGCCCTTCTCTCGACCCGAAGGGAGAGTTGGAGGTCAACCTGCTTGGATCTCATAGTAACAATGGCCTGGACTTTCCAGGACAGTGGGTCCATTCTCCAACAAATAATCAAAGTTCTCAGAACACTCAGAAAAAAAATGTACCACTTCTTACAGTGGCAGAGATGCTGGTGGGAAGGGCAGAGAGCTGAGAGACCAAAGTGAAGAGCCAAGGCTAGTCATTAAAAAAAACTAGCATGACTTCTCCTCACATAAAGAAGAGGAACTGGCACATTCCAAACTGTGTGGCATAAACAAAGTTATGCTCTAGTTTTGGGCACTGAGGCTTCTGTCAACCAATTTGCCCCTCTAGGGATTGCAGATGGTCAGTAACTTCAAAGAGTGAAAGTACCTTTCAAAAGTGATTGTTTTTCCTTTTCCTTACCTTGCTTCTTTTTTTTTTTCCTTTATTGAGGATTAATGTTTTACACTTGACAGTGAATACAATAGTCTGTACATGCATGACCTTGCTTCTTAAATGCCACCAATAAATATGATCATCTGGCATTCATGGTATGTATTCCTCCTTCTCCTGCTGGCTTGTCTCCCTTAATGTGACTCCTTCAAGTTCCAATCAAAATGCAGAAAAGGAGAATACAGGGAGCAGCTCGGACAGGGCACAGTGTATCGCATCAATGCCAAGTATTCTCAATAGTGAAGAGGAGCTTGGGCAGATGGTGGGAGTGACGTTCACCCACCATCACAGAGATGGGAAAGTGTCATGTGTCAACACTGTCTTATAAACCATTGTTTGCCCCAATAAAATTATGAAAAGTAAAATGATTAATATTGACTTACTCCCCTCCCTATCACCTAATACCACTCCTTGAAGCCAAACTAACTTGTTTAGTTTCACAGAACCTCCTCTTCCACACTCCCATAAGTAGCTTTAATCATTCCAACTATCTCACTCTTGCTGCAGATCTCTTATCTGTTACCGACCTAAACAGGTTTCAAAGTATATGTGAAAGCATGTTTTATGCAATCAGACTCTCATGCCTGGGCCTCCAAAGTCCCTGGTTCAATCCCCTGAAACACCATAAACTAGAGTTGAAAATACTCTGGCAAAAAAAAAAGAGAAAGAAAGAAAGAGGGAGGGAGGAGTACATTCTTCAAATCACTGTGACTTAGGGATTATTTTTATTTGATTTTGTGTACCCATTACTTCCTATATTCCTTGACAAACAATAGGGATTCAGTGGATATTGAGTGAACAAATTACTAGCATTTGTTTATAGAATGCTTAATTTATACCCAGTTTACAGTAGATCAAATCATGACCCCTGAAAAATGAAATTTTGGATTTTTACAATGTTTGTTGTGTTGTTTTTTTTTTGTCTACAGCCAAGCCACTCTGAAAATGCCCCATTGCATCTGATCTCAGACTATTTTTTGTTAATTCAGTTGGCTTTAAAAAAATATTTCTTTCTTGTTTCAGATTAAACTTTTCTTGCTGAGGATCTGTGTGAAAGCAGCCTCAGTGCGATGAGTCTGTGGCTGCGTGCAGATCTTATTTACGTTACTGAAGTGCGTAGATAAATCTGACTCCTTTTAAAGTAACCAGCTATCTTGCTACTAAGAAGAAGATATTACCTAAAAGTCCTTGATTATCTGGCACAACCAAGGTCAGCTGCAGATGTCCTCAGGGCTTAAACGCACCATGAATCCTTAATTGTCAGGCATTAAACCAGCCCCCCCCCATGCTGCATTGCTGATACTGTGGTCTATTTACATAATCATTGTTTTGCCTGAGACCTGCCCTGCCTGCATGGTATTGGTTAATCCCACTGGCTAGAACCTTCGCAACAGCTTTTATGGAAGCTTTCTACCTTCACCCTCTTTTCTAGCCATTTCCTTTTCCCACTTACCACTTCTGGTTAAAGATATTGTGTTCTTTCAAAAATTCATATTTTGGAAACAAAAACCTTTCATATGATAATATTTGAAGGTGGTATTCTTTGGAAGTAGTATGGTTTGAAGCTGGAGCCTTCATAAGTAGAATTACTGTCCTTATCATAGACATCGCCTCAAAAAACCCTTATCTCACTTTACAATTAGATGACACCGTCTATGAGTCAGGAAAAAGGTCCTCAGAATACACTGAATCTGTTCGACTTGGACTTGCCAGCTTCCATAACTGTGAGAAATAAATTCCTAGTGCTTAGAATCCACACAGTCTGTAGTGTTTTGCCATATCATCCCAAGTAGACCATGATACATGTCCTTATAACTTTTGAAAGGGACCAGTATCTATCACATCAGGGCTAGAACTTACCCTCTCGTACAAATTAATTTTAAAAATATATAAAATACAAGAGATAAGTGTTCTCAAGATAGTCAATATGAGACAATGAAAGATACTAACTCCTATTGCCCTATTGATTAGCTAGGGGAACTTTGTTGGTGAAGGACTTGAAAGAAGAGACTCAAGCAGAATTCAACAAAGTAGATGAATTAAAATGATTGAAATGAGTCTGAAAATGACACAGTCATTGTTTGCAAGGCATGCAAGACAAAAGAAAAATATACACCAAGAGAATTCTCCATTAAGAAGTATTGCCCTCAAGAATTCATTAAGTACTAATCAGTGAATTAATGTGGAAAACTCCCTAGAGTCGGGGAAGGATGACTTAAAAAGGAATAATATCTGGTACTCACATTGGAGCAGGAATAGGACTATTTCTAAAAAGCAGTGGAAAAAAAAACTTTTATCATCCATTGGGCATCACATTCAACAGAACATGTTGTTTCAGTACAAAAAAAAAAATTAACCCTAGAAAGTATGCTGTTGAGGTTCTGTATAAACATCTTCCAACTAGCAGTACTTAGAAGGACCAAACCATTCCCATTCCCAACTAACTTATGTACATCCTGGAAAATGTTTAAGAAATAAGCCCAAAACTTCATCTGCAATATTCTTGCTTTAGGTTTACAATTAGTCAATAATTTGTTCTGCTTCATATCCTCTTTTCAGCCACCAGATTCCAGATGCTACCATGATGCCAACCAGAAATCCCTTGGCAAAAAATTCCACCAATGTGTCCTAGAGCCCCAATTCCCCAGAGCCCTTCCCCACTAGGGAAAGAGAGAGACAGGCTGGGAGTAGGATCAACCTGCCAACATCCATGTTCAGCAGGGAAGCAATTACAGAAACCAGGCCTTCCACCTTCTGCATCCCCACAATGACCCTGGGTCCATACTCCCAGAGGGATAAAGAATAGGAAAGCTTTCAAGGGAAGGGATGAGATACACAGTTCTGGTGGTGGGAATTGTGTGGAATCTTATCCTATGATCTTGTCAATATTTCCATTTTATAAATAAAAAATTTTTAAAAAAGAAAGAACCCCATTTTGATTGACTTTTTTCCTCTTCTTCATGGGTCATATTCTCCTTATTCTAATAGAAAGCTAGGTGTTTCCAGAAAATATATTAGAAAGCTTAGACATTGCAATAAACACTACTCAAGATGGAGCATAGAACGAAAGAAAAAATGAAAAAAAAAAGAGCAGAAAATCAGTGAATTATGAGAGAGCTTTAAGTCACCAAATAGACAAGTAATCTGAATTTCCAGAGGCTGAAAGAAAATAGAAATAAAATCTTCAAAGACATGAAAACACAAATCTTGACAAGTCTGATGAGAACTATAAAATTACAAGTTTAAAGAAATCAAAAAAGTCCAAGCAAAGGAAACTACTTCAACGTATATCATAAGCAATGTCCTTAAACCTGTATATATTTGGGCGTTAACAGCGTGTTTATAAGTAACCTATCGGTCAAAGAAAAAAAGAGAAATTATGAGCTATTTCAACAGGTTTAAAATGAAAACACAACATATCCAAATTTACGATAGAGTAAAACAGTACTTAGAAAGGCATTTATAGTACTAAAGCCTACATTAGAAGACAAAGGAGAGAGCTGGGCAGCAGCACAGCGGGTTAAGCTCACATGGCACAAAGTGCAAGGGCCAGTATAAGAATCTAGGTTGGAGCCCCCGGCTCCCCACCTGCAGGGGAGTCGCTTCACAGGCAGTGAAGCAGGTCAGCATGTGTCTGTCTTTCTCTCCTCTTATCTGTCTTCCCCTCCTCTCTCGATTTCTCTCTGTCCTATCCAACAACAACAATAGCTATGACAACAATGAACAATAAGAACTACAACAAGTGCAACAACAAGGGCAACAAAATGGGAAAAATGGCCTCCGGAAGCAATGGATTCCTTGTGCCGGCATCAAGCCCCTGTGATAACCCTGGAGGCAAAAAAAAAAGAAAGAAAGAAAGAAAGAAAGAAAGAAAGAAAGAAAGAAAGAAAGAAAGAAAGAAAGGAAGGAAGGAAGAAAGAAAAGATCCTGAGGGCTGGATTTTGGCACAGCTGGTTAAGCAGACATATCACCATGTGCAAGGACCTGGGTTCGAGCCCAGATCCTCACTAGCAGTTGTTAGGGGGATGCTTCACTAAGCTGAAGCAGGCCTGCAGCTATCTCTCTTTCTCTCACCCTCCCTATCTCCCATCCCATTTCAGTTTCTGTCTGTCTTGTCAAATAATATAAAAACAAAGAAAGAAAAAAAAAAATAAGGAAGAAATTCTACCAGGAGCAGTGGATTTGAAGAGCCAACGCAGTACCCAGGGATAACCCTGGGGGTAGGCGAGTGAGGGAGGATTCAAACTTATGACCTCAGTTTTTAAAAATACTTAAGAAAATCAGATAAATTCAAATTAAGCCAAAGAGAGGAAATTATAAGAACAAGACAAAAACCAGTGAAGTAAGAAACAATCACAGCAATAAAACAGACAAGCAACAAACCCACAGTCCTTGGTCTCTGGCAAAATAAATAATTAACAAAACCAATACATGGCTACACAAAGTGATCAGGGGGAAAAACACAAATTGTCAAGGAAGTAACTAATATCCTAAGTATATGAAGAACAATATAATTCAATAACAATAAAAACAAATAGTCTAAAAATGGGCAGAAGCGGGTCAGGGTGGGGGGTACACCTGGTTGAGTGCACATGTTACAATGCACAAGGATCCAGGTTCAAGCCCCTGGTCCTCGTAAGCAGTGGGAAAGGCTTCACAAATGGTAAAGCAGTGTTACAGATGTCCCTCTGTTTCTCTCCTCTATCTCATCCACCCTCTTTTTTTCTGTCTGTCTCTATCCAATAAACAAAGATAATTTAAGAAGTCTGCATGGCAAGAAAAAAATAAAAATGGGCAGAAGATTAGAATAAACACTTTTTTCAAATAAGACAAATAGTAAACAGTTATGTAAAAAACATTCTCGGGAGTCGGGCGTTAGCACAGTGGATTAAGTGCAGGTGGCACTAACTGCATGGGCCGAATAAGGATCCTGGTTCAGGCCCCCAGCTCCCCACCTGCAGGGGAGTCGCTTCACAGGCGGTGAAGCAGGTTTGCAGGTGTCTGTCTTTCTCTCCCCCTCTCTGTCTTCCCCTCCTCTCTCCATTTCTCTCTGCCTCATCCAACAACAACAACATCAATAACAACAACAACTACAAAAATAATTTAAAAAACAAGGGCAACAAAAAGGAAAATAAATAAATATTTAAAAATCTAAAAAAATATTCACTATGACTTATTACTAGGAAAATGCAAATCACACAGTGTAAAGTGTTTTATATCAAAAAGACAGAAAACAATGAGCAACAGGTGCTGGTGAGACTCTGAGATCAAGTCACCTTTGGTGACCTGTGCCTTTCAAAAAAATCTGGCATCTATGCTGTTGGATTTATTGGCATAGTTAATATTCTTTGTTATTCACTTAATATTGACTAAATCTGAAGTGATGTCACTTCTGCCATTCCTGAAATTGTTAATCTGTGTCTTTTCTACTTTTGCTTCTGATCACTTTTGTTGTGTCACATAGCCTGATGTTGAGATGTGACTGGCTGGAGCTGGCTTCAGCCTGATGCTCCGGAATGCTCCGGAGTAATGTAATGGAAGTCCCAAGTGGCAGGAAGTCTGGCCATCTTCGCCCAGGCACCTGCTGTGACTGGACACTGGAGCAGGCGCAGCGCATGAAGGCCCCTGGCACAATCATCTGAGAGACAGAAAGATGGTGCGACTATGGACCTTTCTATGGACTTGGACACACACGAGTAAGAACTTTGCTAGTTATCTTTCTCATGACCTGGCCAACTGTTACCCCTGATGTCCCCAATGCTTTCTGTGAGGCACGGTGACCCCAGCTAAGCCTTCCCAGGAGGACCCGCCAGACTGTTACTAACTGGAACAATGAACACTGGGGCTGAACTTCTGGTAACTGACTCACTTTACGGGTCTAGCATGCTCTCAACCCCAGCTAATAATTGCTTATTTTGCAGCACCTAGATATATGTCCTGTGCCCTTGTATCACCCTAATAAAGCCTTGATTTGTTTAAGCCTATTCTCAGCCAACCAATTCCTTACACACCATGCAGCAAAAGTTCTTTTATTTTAAGTTACAACTTTGGTTAGCCATTATAATTGGACAACTTGCATTTTAAAATCTTACCACAAAGTTTCCCCCAGTCCTTTCACTGTTTTGGAGATTCACTTTTTGCTGTTGGAGAAGATGGAGCACTGAGAATTTGTCACTACTGCTGCATTCACTCAGTCTTCTTCTTCTTCTAGCGTTTGCCCTTCTTCCGTAGCCAGTCAACAGCGTCAGGTTGAGCCTGATGTAAAGTTTTGAGACCTCCTTTGAATCTGGAGAGGTGGCAGTCGTTGACTATGTGGGTCATAGTCTGTCTGTAGCCGTAAGACTGGACACAAAGATGGAGAGGTTAATAAGAAAAATGAATCACCATAGTCATTTGTCCTTGCAATACAATGACAGAAACCAGGGGGTGGGGATACATAAAGGTACACTAAAAAACCTCAACTCCATTGCTTACTATTATTCTTCTTATACCCTATTCTGGTTGAAATAAAAAATAGGCTGGGGGTAAGGGGATTGGCAGCAATCTAGCTCATTTGGATAATACTCTTGCTTTGTCATACATATGAACCAGGCTTGAGTCCAACACCCACCATCTTGAATGAAGCTTCAGTGCTGTAGACTGACTCTCTATGTCTCTGTCTGACTCTTTCTGACTCTCTATGTCTCTGTCTCTGGAAAAGCTGAAATGGGGAAGAAAATTCAGTCATCAACTAGATATACTGAACTTAACAGGTAGAGTCAGGTGTCAGGTGGAAAAATATAAGCTGTATAGAGGACAGACCTTACCGGCACGGCAACCTCCTCTCTGGAAGATTCCTTAGTGTTTCAGATAACACCTGCTTGTGCAGAGAATTTGGGACAATTCTGAGAAAATGCCTGATTGTTCAGCGAATTTGGGACATGGCCTTTGAAATCCTCATGATACTTGGCAAGAATGATTCTATTTTTTGTGATTGTTTGTTGGCAGCATTACACAGTCGGAAATTTAATGTTGATAGAAATGGAAGCAATGTTCCCACCCCAGCCCTAAGGGACACATTAATTTGATCTGGCAGGAAATTTAGAATAGCAAAAACACAAAGTGTCTAAGTGGGCATATCAGCACTTATTAGTGCGCGTCTGTGATGGCTTTTACCCCTAGAAAAAGAATCAAATTGGCCTTAAAGGAATTTATTTTGAGGATACAACAGAACGCTGATTTTGTTTTACTTTAGTTGGAAAGGAGGAGGTAATAGGACATTGTGATAGACTTTTTCCTTTCTCTTCTAACACAAAACATAAGGGTTGTGTTTTTTTTTTCTTTATTGGGTAATTAATGGTTTACAGTCAATAGTAAAATATAATATTTTGTACATGCATAACATTTCCACATAACAATACAACCCCCACCAGGTCCTCCTCTGCCATCATGTTGCAGGACCTGAACCCTCCCCTTGCACTGGTGCAATACACCAGACCCAGTTCAAGTTCTGATTTGTGTTTATTGTTCAACTTTTTTGTTTTATAATTGGATTCATTCATTGAAGATGCCTTTAAAATTTCTATGAAAAAGAATTCTGCCAATATTTTCCTCTAAGTATTTGGCAGTTTCTGGTCGAACATCCAAGGGGTGTTGAAATCCCCTACTTCTTCTTCTAGCATTTGCCCTTCTTCCATAGCCAGTCAACAGCGTCAGGTTGAGCCTGATGTAAAGTTTTGAGATCTCCTTTGAATCTGGAGAGGTGGCAGTCGTTGACTATGTGGGTCATAGTCTGTCTGTAGCCACAGGGGCAGTTCGGGTCGTCTCTGGCTCCCCAGCCATGGCCTGTTCCATAGCGATTGAGGAGGGCCCAATCATAACGTGCTAGGTCAAAGCCGGGTTGACGCTTGCAGGGGTCTGTGATGAGGTGTTTGTTCTTTACCTCAGCTGACTGCCAACTCTGTTTCCAAGAGACTGGAACAGAGAAGTTCAGTGTAGGCGTAGGGGACCAGATTGGGTGACGAGACATCAAGCATTGGACAGGGTGGGCGAAGATATCCGCGTATATTGGCAGGTCCAGTCGAGCATAGATGTGGGAAATGAACTTAGATGATGCCGCATCCCGACGAATATCTGGTGGGGCGATGTTGCTAAGAACTGGCAGCCATGGAACCGGGGTGGAACAGATGGTTCCAGAGATTATCCTCATGGAGGAATATAATTTGGAATCGACCAAGTGGACATGGGGGCTACGGAACCATACTGGGGCACAGTATTCTGCAGTGGAATAGCATAATGCCAGAGAGGATGATCGTAGTGTGGAAGCGCTCACGCCCCATGAGGAGCTGGCCAGTCTTGCAATGATGTTATTCCTCGCGCCCACCTTTGCTGCAGTTTTTATGAGATGTTCGTGAAATGACAGAGTGCGATCGAGAGTGACGCCAAGATAGACTGGCTGGGCTTCATGCCGGATTCTCGTATCGCCAAGCTGCACATTAAGCTCACGCCAGGCCAAGGCATGGTGTAGATGGAAAACAGATGATACTGTTTTTGCAGTGCTAGGGATTAGTCACCATTTTTTACAGTAATCAGATATCAGAGACATGTCTTTCGTGAGTGTTTCCTCGAGGATGTCGAACTTGGATGCCTGAGTTGCACAGCAGATGTCATCGGCGTAGATGAACTTCCTTGAAGAAGTTTCTGGGAGGTCATTGATGTAAATATTAAATAGCGTAGGAGCCAGAACAGAGCCCTAGGGGAGGCCACTTGAGAAAGGTCTCCATCTGCTAGACTTGTCACCCCTACTAAGACTGTGTTGCTGTTAATATATTGCTGTAGCCCTTTGAGTAAATATTTGATGTATTTGGATGGCCTTTTATTGGGTGCATAGATGTGAATAATCGTTAAGAGCTCCTGACTGACTCATCCTCTGAGCATTAAGTAATTTCCATCCCTATCTTTTAAAATTTTATTTATTTTAAGGTCAATTGTATCAGATTGAGAATAGCTGTTCCTTCCCTTCTTTCTGGTCCATTGGCTTGTATGATAATTTTCCATCTTTTCACTTTGATTCTGTGTTTGTCTTACTGAGTTAGGTGGGATTCCTGCAGATAACATATGGTTGGGTTTGGTTTTCTGATCTATCTTCCTACTCTGTGCCTTTTACTGATATTTTAGAATGAAGATATTTTAATGCCATTATTCTGAAATTTTAGAGTATTTTGATAGATAGCATGTTTATGATGATGTGACTGTTTTTAAGAGATCTTTCAGAACTTCTTTCAGTGCAGGATTGGTGATAGTTCATTCCTTCAACTGTTTCTTGTCTGAGAAGGTTTTCTTGTCTGAGAAGGGTTTTATGCTTCTAAGCCAGCAGGAGAAGGTGGAATACAAACCAAGAACGCCAGATGATCATATTTATTGGTGGCACTTAAGAAGCAAGTTTGCATGTACAAACTATTGTATTCACTGTCAAATATAAAACATTAATCCCCAATAAAGGGGGAAAAAAAGAAGCAAGGTAAGGAGAAGGAAAAATAATCTAATCTAAATGGCAGTCTAGCAGGATACAGTAGTCTTGGTTGAAAGCCTTTCTCACTGAGAGTTCAATATATATCTTGCCATTCTCTTCTGGCCTGTAGTGTTTGTGTGGAGAAATCTGCTGCTAATCACATGGGTTTTCCTCTGTAGGTCTTTGTTTTTTTCTCTTATTGCATTCAATATCCTTTCTTTATCCTTATTCCTCTTCATTCTAAGTATGATAGGTCTTGGTGCCTTTAAGTCTGGGTTAATTCTTTTTAGGATCCTCTGAGCTTCTTGAACCTTTATGTCTTTTATCTTGTCTAGAGTAGGGAAGTTCTCATCTATTATGCCCTGTAGAATGCTTTCTTCCTCTTCCGCATTATTAGTTTCCTCTGGCAAACTAATAATGCGTATATTACTTCTTTTGAAGTCATATCATATATCTCTGTTGTTGATTTCAGAACCTTTTAATCTCTTCTTTGAGATCTCTTCTTTCTTAGTTTTCTCTCATTCATCCTCAATCTTGCTAATTCTGTTTTCTGCTTCACTTATTCTATTCTCTCTCCCCTCTGTTGTTTTCTGTAGCTCAGCTATTTTGTTACCCTGTTCTGATGCTGTATTAGCTTGTTCAGCTAGTTGTGCTCTTAGCTTGGCTATTTCAGCTTTTAGGTCTCTAATTACCTTGATATAGTGTTTTCTTTTGGCGTCTCATTTGTTGTTTTCCTATTTCTGACGATATTTCTTTCAAACTCTTTCTTCACTCCTCTTACTAATGTCTCAGTTAGTGTTTTGATCTTGTCCTCACTCTTATGTGCTTCTACCTTTGGAGTGGTTTTAGCTGTGATTTTATCCTGGTTCATTTATGCAATGTATCTGTTTGGTTTAACCATTGTATATTGTGTGTAATGAGGTCTTTCAGTACTATTCAATCCACTAATCACACTTGCCTGGATTGACTTGTGTCTAAGTAAGGTACTTAAAGAGTTCACAGTTATGGAAATTAACAGTTGCTTCAATGTTGTCTCAATCCTTGAAGTGAAGCAAGGAGGCTGTTAAACCTTCTTTAGTTCTTTTTGTTCCCTGTAGGCTATGAGAGTCTGCAGGCTTTTTAACTATAAATACATTTTTTTTAGCTTAATCACTCACTCTTAACCTAGAGATAAAACAGGGTGGAGAGAGATAGCACAGTGGTTATTATGCAAAGAGACTCCCGTGCTCCAAGGGACCAAAGCCCTAGGCCCAATTTGGCTTCTCTGAAAACAGCCAGAACCAAGAAGGGCAGCCGTCTTTGACCCTATGAATTTTTAAACATATCCTGTTTGTACTCCATGGGTTCTGAGGCTATTATACAACTTTTCTCTGAATTCCATAAGAGAGCAATGTGGAAAGGCTGCCACTATACAACCCCACTTCCAGACCACTGGGAGTGTGTGCCTTCTCCTGAGTTGTCCAGTCAGGTCTCTGCCCCTAATGTCAGCACAGGTCCTCCCTGCTGCTGCTCCAATCTCCAAGGGACAGCAGCAGTGGAGACTCACAGTTGCAGTCAGTGAGCATTAGGGAGGATCCTCTCCTCCCGTCAGTAGTTTATTTGTTGATAGAACTCAGACTGGAGGTGATGACTCAACTGGCAAATTGCCGGACTGTTACCAATCATTCCTGAGTAGATGCAGGCTTTAGCCCCAGGATTCTCTCCTTAGGGTCCTCTCTGTCCACGAGTCATATGTGCTTGCACTCACCTGTGACTTGGTGGGTACCCAAAGTATTCTGAGTATTGTCTTGTTGTATTCTCAGGTGATCTGTTTTGTTATTCTTAGGTGACCTGGAAGAGGAGAGAGATGCAGCTGCTGCTACTCTCTCTCCTAGGGTTTTTAAACCTTGACTTACATGCTATCAGTGGTGGAAGACTAAAGCAAAAAGCAAAAACATTACTTTTACTGTTCTACAGAGGAAGGAAGCCCTATGACAAGTGCATTTTGTCATTAGGGTTTAGACTTACGTGACCTAATGTGAGAAGGTGGGCCTGTATATCAAAAAGAAATTCCAGCTGAAAATGCTCTTACATGTTGCATTGTAGTGTGGGAGGTTGGGTGCATTGAAAACTATAGCCAAACAGGACCTAGAGTGTAAGGAGGCAGAAGGTTTTTGTTTTGTATTGTTTTGTTTTTATTTATTACACAAGTGAAAGCAGATAAACTTGGTGGTGGAATTGCCACCAAAAGTGACAGCAACTGAAGGGCGAAAGAGAAGTATCCAGTTTCCCATTATCCATTTTCCATCAAATATGATGGAAATAACTGCCATAGGAAAAAGAAAGGAAGGAATAAAGAAAGGAAGGAGGGAGAAGAAAGAAAGAAAGAAAGAAAGAAAGAAAGAAAGAAAGAAAGAAAAGAAGGAAGGAAGGAAAGTAGGAAGGAAAGAAGAAAGGTGACACTAAAGTGACACTGTGGTGAAGGATACTGCTGAGCAATGTGTCAGTAGTATCTACCTCCTTCGTGAGCCCCTTTTTGCTGAGCTGTAGCCACAAAGTTGTCCCTTAAAGTCATGTCTCTGGATGGGAATATGGATCGACCTGCCAACACCCATGTTTAGCGGGGAAGCAAGAAGCAGTTGTTACAGAAGCCAGACCTTCCACCTTCTGCATCTCACAATGACCTTGGGTCCATATTCCCAGAGGGATAGAGAATGGGAAATCTATCAGGGATGGGATATAAAGACCTAGTGGTGGGAATTGTGTGAAATTGTACCTCTCTTATCCTATGGTCTTGTCAATATTTCCATTTTATAAATAAAATTTTTTTAAAAAAATCCCCAAAAGGGGGACCAGGCTGTGGTGCACCTGGTTGAGAACACACATACAGTGTTTGAGGACCTGGGTTCAAGCCCCTAGTCCCCACCTGCAGAGAGAAATCTTCATAAGTGATTAAATAGAACTGCAGGTGTCTCTGTCTCTCTCCCTCTCTAGCTCCCCTTCTCCTCTTAATTTCTCTCTCTTTCAAACAATAAATAAATAAAATCTTAAAAAATAAAGTAGTGTCTCTAAAGTGCATATTAGGAGGAGGAGGTTAATTAACATTCAAAGAGGATGTCAAGACTGATATTCTGAGGCGGCCGCCACAATTGTAGCACAGCCAGTTTGTTGCTGGCAATCAAGGCAGTGTCCATAAGCAAAGACCAATTACAAAATTTCTCGTGAAACTTTTAGAAGCGTTACAATATCAGTATTTCCATTGATACATATTTTTTAAAAGAGAGATTCTCACATCAGCACTTTAAAATAATAAAATCAAGAGGTGCCACAGCGATCAAGAGCACAATACTGACCCCAAGTGGAGAGAAACTTAAATAACTCTTAATGGTTCCTGCAGAGATCACAGTCATCAGGCTGGCAGAAAGGAAATGGTGTATTGATGGCAAAGCAAAGGGCTCTGGGGAAGAAGCAGGGAGGGAGGACAGAAAGGAAACTTTGAGGTCCTTTTACATAATTAAGTTGTATACATATTTCACTGCCTGCACTATAAAGCATTAACCCCTCAATAAAAAATTAATAATAAAATTAAATAAATACCACATGTAGAACAGATATTTTGGGGAGGTGTGGAACTTTAAAACCCAGATCTAAAGATTGTTGGGAGAAAATAAAAAAGTTGTTATCTTCATCTATAACTTTTGATATGAGAGAGGTGAACTCAGAAGAAAATAATTATTTCTAGGTAAATGTCTCACAAGGTCACCGTGCACATAAATACATCTTCCACTTTTATTGTATAGACATAAAGTTAATCATCTGGGTGAAAGCTTGAACTGTTCATGGAAAACAAAAGTAAATTCCGAGAAAGCTTGCAGTAGTTTGCTACAAACTAAAATAATGTAAGTGTTTTAGCAAAAAAGTTAAAATAAAAGTTTGCAATTAAGCTTATTGAAGTATTGATACACATTTTTGGACTCAGGTTTTTTTTTAACAGGTATTAACAGGCAGAAAAACATGTGCTCTGCAGACTGTCTTCTCTGCTTTAGATTTAACCCCATAATTGCTTGGTGTTCATCTCTTGGGAAATGTTCCATGACCAATGGACTTTCCCAGAATTCTTTTGACCAAACTCTGTCTGGCTAATTAGTGCAGAGATTCTCTAGTCCATAATATGAAAAGGACAGGGGGAACTTCAGACACAACTATAAAGAGGTCTCCTACTATGATTTTTCAAGGAGCCAAAGAGATAGTTCAGTTGAGGGGATACCTGCCTTGCGGTGCCTGTGATCCTGACTCCAACTCTGGTCTATCACATGGGACGACATCAGCACCAGAAGTCTCTCTCCTCCCTCTGCCTGGAGTGGTGAAACTACCTGTATGAAGACCAGTGAAGCCCAAAACACAAAAACATTTTTTAAACAATATAATGATTTGCAAAGAACAAAAGCAATGGAACAGATAGGATCAAAGCTTTTAATGATAAGAGGCTTTTGCTATGAGAGTCCCCTCACCCAATGTTAGGCATTCTCATCAGTTTATAATAAAAGGACAAAGAAGGCAAATCTTTGGAGAGAAGTCTGGATGCCTTCTTTTCTGGCTTGCCTCTTTTCCCATTCTGCTAAGGCTCTGTTCCCGGCCTTGAATGAAGTCTGTTCTCTACCCATCAATAAGAACACCTGTCAGGTTTTGCCAATTATGAAAATCACCCACATCCTTACTAGATGTAGATAGTCCCAGACCCAGACCCAAACTCAGAAGTCTCAGAATCAGAATACCTAGGAGCCTGGGAATCCTTACATTTCACATTGATCCATTCAATCGGACAGTATTGGAGTGGGAGGCCAATATTGGCCAGACCATTTTATAAATACTTGGTGGCATGACAGAAAAGTGGACAAGTAGCTCTGTGGGCACCGGGCTTAAACTAAGGGTTCCAGAAAGATATTCTCAAAAAATAAAGGGGTGGGGTGGGGTGGCTGAGGAGACAACAAAATAGTCATGCAAAAAACTTTTATGCCAGGGGCTCTAAGGTCCCAGGATCAATTCCCAGCACCACCATTAACTAGAGTTGAGCATGGCATCCATAACTCTCTCTTTCTCCCCCTCTCTCTTTTCCTTTCTGTATATCTCCCATTAAAATAAATTTAAAAATGTAAAATTATTCTTTGTACAAGTCTTCTGAGTACGGGTATGTTGGCAACGGGGTGAGAGAACACATATATGTTGTGGGTACATGGTGAGAAACAGCATCTGTAAGTAGCTTAGTTAAATAATAAAATTAGAACATGTTTCTCAAAAATCAGAAAATAAAGGTATATGTCTTTGCCAGGCTGGCTAGCTTCACAGGTGAGGGACAGACGACCAGGGACTCATGGCCGGTACGCAGTATCTCTTTATTCATGTGGAACGCAGCACAATCTAAGCCATCTAAACTAAACTATAGTCACAATCCTGTCCTTATATATATACTCACCAAGTAGGGTGTAAACAGGATGTGACATAGAGAGGGTGGAGAGAAAAGTGACTGGTGGAAATCAGGGTGTACTAGGAGAGGGGGCAGAGCAAAAAGACATCATGAACCAGTGGGGAATTAAACCGATGCCCTGCAGGCAGGGCGGTGCTTAGTTAACAGTGGTTATGTAAATAGAATACAGTGTTAAGCAGGGGGATTAAACCAATGAAACAGAAGGGGTTTTTAGAAGCAGAATTAGAAGCAGACCAATATGTCTTAAGTGTTATGGGGCCTTGCAGAACACAGTGAAAATTCCGTCATGATAAGAATTGAGACAGCAGGGGCCAGGGAGCGGGCAGCTGAGGATTCAATCAAAAGAGAAAAGACAAGTGCCTAGGAAGATAAGG
This sequence comes from Erinaceus europaeus, assembly GCF_950295315.1. Classification (NCBI taxonomy): domain Eukaryota; kingdom Metazoa; phylum Chordata; class Mammalia; order Eulipotyphla; family Erinaceidae; genus Erinaceus; species Erinaceus europaeus. The sequence continues at coordinate 11,167,903 of NC_080162.1, forward strand.
GAACTTCAGGTCTGTGTCTGTCTGTGGGCTAGAGTCAGAAGGGGATAAAGGTTAAGTGCACATAGCATGAAGCGCAAGAGCCCATGCAAGGATCCAGGTTGAAGCCCCCAGCTCCCCACCTGCGGGGGTGGGGGGGTTGCTTCACAAGTGGTGAAGCAGGTCTGCAGGTGTCTGTTTTTCTCTCCCCCTCTCTATCTTCCCCTTCTCTCTCAATTTTTCTTTGTCCTATCAAGGAAGAAAAAGCCACCAGAAGCAGTAGATTCATTGCATAGTGTTGGCACAGAACCCCAGCTACGGGAGGCAAGAAAAAAAAAAGCAAAGAAGAAGGTAGAGAGGTTGAAGATATTACTGAACTTGAACTTTGACTGTGAGGCTAAGGATGTTTTTTTATCTTTATTTATTTGCTGGATAGAGACCGTCAGAAATTGAGAGGGAAGGGGGTGACAGAGAGGGAGAGAGACAGAGAGACACCTGCAGTACTGCTTCGCCACTTGTGAAGCTTTCCCCCTGCAGGTGAGGGCCAGGGGCTGGAACCTGGGTCCTTGTGCACTGTAACATGTGTGCTCAACCAAGTGCACCACCACCTGGCCCCAGGATTTTTTTTTTTTAATCTTAGGTGTTGCATCACCCTGAGACTTCATTTGTGATCTGCCCCTTGTAATACTTTTTGCCCCTTGCCAGTATTCTCACTTAAAGTCCTCTCATCTTCTTTGGTCTTTGATTACTCCAGTGCATCATATTATCAAATGAAAAGATTCATTTCTGATGGCTAATTTTCCAACCATCCAACATATTTCCCAAGAAATCAGAAATGATGGGTAGGCTATCCAGCCTACATACACTCTTTCAAAGCTAATGGCATTAATGGAATTTTCTGGCTATTCTTCATCCTTCCTTGTATATAACTCAGCTTAAATTAACCATGGTTTTATTTTCAAATCAGTTGTCTCAAAGGAAAATGCATTAAGTTGAGGTTTTTCATTTCAAAAGCCATTATGTTCTCATTATCATCTCAGTGTCCATTTGGTTATTAAAAGTGATAATTCTGGCTCAGGGGCAGTATGAGAGATAATGAAAGAGAAAAGCTTTCTCCAGGCTTCTAGTCCTCAGCTGCTAACATCATCTAACCTCACCACAGGGAGGGTCTGTCATCTCACGGTACCTCAGTGAGTCACACAGCACCTATCAGCTGTACCCCTGCTGCAGTTCTTACAGTAGACTTTATGATTTAAATGTCTCTATTTCTTAGTTGAATTCAAATGGAATGAATGACTATTGGCTTGAAAGCACACAGATTTTTCAAGTTCTTTCATTTCAAGAACAGATTAATTCAGGAAAAAGAAGGGTTGTGTTAGGCATCTGAAGGGAGTTTCATGGAACTAGAAGATAGCCAAGAATTGAGGTGAATCTGGGGACAAACTTCTCCCTCTGTCCTGCTGCTGTGCCACTCGTGGTTCACTATCACTCTGTCCTGGTACCCACCTTTTCCTGCACCCCTGTCCCCTGCATTTCTAACTCCCTAAGCGGTAGCTTCCTTGCTCTCAGTCTTGTTCAGAGACCCTCTGGACATAACCCTCTTCATAGTCTTCCGAAGGTCCAACCCCCCCCCCCCAGATAAGGATCTCACTATGTTGTCTTCTACAAATTCTTGAGTAAGAGATAAATAAATAGAATAAGAAAAAGAAGCTACAATTGACTTGACTCGTCCTATTCCTCCAAAAGAGGGAATGCCAAGTTAGCATCATACTCGAATTACTGAGTGTAGCAGTAATACTGACAATTGTTATACTGACAATTAGACAACTGAAGTGCTGTCCTCTAGACCACAGGGCCTACCAAGGTTTAATGCTTTAGTCACTGGATTAAATTACATGTAAGATCAGTAGCAAGTTTGGAGCAGAAAGGGTCAAACAGGCAGGTCAGTTAATGGATACAAGGCAGGTTCAGAGAAGGCACATTTTCCAATCAAAGAATAATAAAATATTTTAATAGCCAATGTATAACCAGTATGATCATTATAAATATATCTATGACCTCTTTGGGCAAAAAAGAGCAGAGATAAAATACATACAACCTTGCCACCTTTGAAGGCTCAGTCTAGGGCTTTGTCGGTCCACTACCTATCATCACAACTGAAAGAGTTACAAGTCCTCAGGGAAGTGCTGGTATAAGTATTTTGTGATTATTATTCAACTTCCCAAGGAATTTATCATGATTTCCTACCCAAAAGGGAACTAGTCAACATCCTATAAGTAAGGATTTATTTAGGTAATAGTTCTGACTTTCCATCTGAGTGTGGGGCTTTAGACATAGGGGCTTAAGTTGCTCAATTCTGAAACAGGAGTTTTGCAACTAAATAGGCATCTCAATGGTAGTGCATAGGGATTGCATGTATGGTCCAGACTTTGATGCCCAGCACTGAATACGCAGAGCAAATACCCTGATTAACTGAACCCCCAGCCCCAAAATTAGAAGCATTCTAACATATAAACTGGCTTTCATTGACTTCATGTTCTTACCTTGGATTGAAAATAGGGATTAATCCATTCTTTTTAATCTCCCTTTACCTCACACCTTGTCAGCTCCCTTGCAAATCAATATCTCTTCTCTTTATGCCGTAGGTTTCTTTGACATGTGCTCTTATTAATATGCAAGCACACAGATTCATCCCTTAATCCTGCTGCAAATTTAACAGGACATTAGAATAACCGAGTGCAGAGTAAACATTCCATGAAGACACTGAGATAGAAGATGAGTAGTAACAAGTTATTCCAAGCCTAACACAACTACCAGCCTGAGCTCCGATGTCAGATACCGATTATCTGTCCCAACCAGTCAGTGATGGTGCAAAAGGGGCTTAAACAGGGTACCAGACAAGAAGATGTCAGAGAAGCTTGATGTAGTTCCATGTCTAACAGAACTATTAGTTGTGCAAAGCACAGGCATTCAATTTTAATGTCCTCTGTAAGTGCTGAATGTCCTCATGAAATTTGAAAATCTGTGCTTGCTAGACCCAGAGAGAATAGTCTGCTCACTTCTGGGCTATAAACCAGACTGTGGGGAGTGCTAGAAGAAAAGGCCTTTCTCTCTCTCGGACTCCTGAGGCCGCCTTCAGGAAGGTGTCACGGCAGCACTGGATGCTCACATTTGGCTTATTTATTCCCTAGCAGCTTGTGGTACTAAAAACAGACGCAATAAAAAGTACTGCCTAGATAGCTGAAATAGTTCTAGCCTCTGATGGTCTCGCCCCAACCCCTCCCCTACCCCTCAGCCCTATCCAGACTTAAAGATGCTAGGCTCCACAAATACTTTGTTAAAAGGTGCATTCCCTCAATCACTCTAAAGCTAACCTTGCCAGACAAAGTAAGGACTACAAAAGCTAGATGAGGGCAATAGACCAACATAGTTTAATGATGGCTCTTTTGGTTACTAACAGGCCACCTCACCTCCCAGGGCCCTAGTCAGGGAGTCCTGGAATTCCCACATAGACATGATGGGCCTAGACCTCTATGAGATCCCTCTCTCCACTGTCACTGGTCATCCCCATCAGGAAAAACATAATGGGCCCTCATGTGGTCCCTTACAGGACCTTGCCCTCAATGTTAATCAACAATGGTAGGGATAGCCCCATTCTCTGAAGGGAGCTTGGGCCAAAATAGTCTACCAGATCAAATTGAAGGGGTTTACAGTTAATGGTATTTGTATGCTTTTCCCATATTTTGGAGCTACTCTTTTCTCTGATCCAGCTTTCTAATCCTTTTCCCAACTCTGACACCATCTCCCCAGATAATACCTTTGGTCCACCTAGCTTTCAGTCTCTGTCAAAAATTAGTAAAGTTGGAGTCGGGTAGTAGTGCAGCGGGTTAAGTGCACGTGGCCCAAAGCGCAAGGACCGTGGAAGAATCCCAGTTTGATGAATCTTTTTAATATATAGGCTGTGTATTTGATATGCGGACTCTCTCAAAAGCCTAGACCAAGTAGATCAGAAGCAATCAATAGCACAGATATGTACAAGATACTGGGTACTGTACAGCAAACCATAACAAAAGGACTTTTCAAAGTTAACCCAATTACCAAATAATGTGATGATAACATTAACTATCCATTGTCTTTTTGAACCCTAAGACAGCAGGAACCTCACATCTCCACTATAGAGCCCCTACTTCCCCCAGTCCTGGAACCCTTGGATAGGGCCCACTTTCCCATATGCCTCTCCCAATCCATATTAAATAATATTGCATCCGCCGATCACAACCTTACCAACGCAACGATTGCCACCTCAACATGCTTCACCTCAGACTGTGTCCAGAGACTTCACGTGTGGAATGACAACCCTTCAGCTTCATTACTCGGGTGAGACCTTTCCTTTCATAGTATACTCTAATTTCATCTCAGGTGGTTCACTTTCTAACAAAGTCCCAAAACCTAGATATACACCAGTTTCTGTGAGAGAGAGCATATCTTAAACTACTGCAAAATATATACCTGAAAGCAGAAGTACACTAGAGTTTGCAGTGAGTACCTCCCTAACACTTCCTCTCCACTATTCCAAGCTTTGGGTCTATGATTGCTCAACAATTTGTTTGGCTTCGTATGTTAACTCTATTTCAGTCACCAGGTTCCAGATGCCATTAGGATGCCGGCCAGGCTTCCCTGGATTGAAGACCCCACCAATGTGTCCTGGAGCTCAGCTTCCCCAGAGACACACCCTACTAGGGAAAGAGAGAGGCAGACTGGGAGTATGGACCGACCAGTCAACGCCCATGTTCAGCAGGGAAGCAATTACAGAAGCCAGACCTGCTACCTTCTGCAACCCTCAATGACCCTGGGTCCATGCTCCCAGAGGGATAGAGAATGGGAAAGCTATCAGGGGAGGGGGTGGGATATGGAGATTGGATGGTGGGAATTGTGTGGAGTTGTACCCCTCCTACCCTATGGTTTTGTTAATTAATCCTTTCTTAAATTAAAAAAAGGAAAAAAAAAAAAAGAATCCCAGTTTGAGCCCCCAGCTCCCCACCTGCAGGGGAGTCACTTCACAGTTGGTGAAGCAGGTCTGCAGGTGTCTGTCTTTCTCTCCCCCTCTCTGTCTTCCCCTCCTCTCTCCATTTCTCTCTGTTATATCCAACAATAATGACATCAATAATAACTAGAACAATAAACAACAAGGGCAACAAAAGGCACTAAATAATAAAAATAAATATTTTTTAAAAAATTAATAAAGTTACAGGCCCCTTGGAATATACCTGAAATAGACCTACTAGCTTTTTCCAAAATGGAGACCCCAAATTTCATCTGCTATGCTCTTGCCTTTAGGTTCCTGATTTCTAAACAATTATTTCTGCTTTACATCTTAATGCTTTTTCAGACACCAAATTGAAATGCTACCATGATGCCGACCTGACTTCCCTGGGCAGACAATGTGTCCTGAAACTCATCTCTCCGGAGCTCTGCTCCACTAGGATCGACCTTCCCGTGGTGCATCCCGTGAGTACCCATTCACTGGGGAAACTGACGATCCTTCCTAGCCGACTGAATCCACATGGATCCCAGTCACTTTCAAAGCCAGCAACAAGCAGCTCCTGCCAGCTTTCAAGCTGTTGGTCCTGCTCTTCGAGTCCTCCAACTTAATGTTGAGGGGCTGTCCTTTGCCAAACGCGTTCTTCTTCTTCAGGGAAAGAGAGAGATGGGCTGGGAGTCTGAATCCACCCATCAGTTTCCATGTTCAGAGGGGAAGCAATTACAGAAGTCAGACTTTCCACCTTCTGCATCACATAATGATTCTGGGTCCATACTCCCAGAGGGATAAAGAATAGGAAAGCTTCCAATGGAGGGGACGAGATGCACAACTCTGGTGGTGGGAATTGTGTGGAATTGTACCACTCATCCTGTGGTCTTGTTGATATTTTTTATTTTGTAAACAAATCTTTTAAAAAAGAATGAGGTGCATGTTTTATCTTTTGGGGTTGAATTGTAAATGGGATTGTTTCCTTCAATCCCACCTTCTGCACCCCAAAAAGAATGTTGGTCCATACTCCCAGAGGGATAAAGAACAGGGAAGCTTCCGATGGAGAGGATGGGACACTGTACTCCGGTGGTGAGAATTGTATGGAATTGTCCCCCTGTTATCTTACAATCTTGTTAATTATTACTAAAACACTAATTTTAGGAAAAGCCTGAAGACTATAGTAATAGTCTAACTTTATATAACAATTGAGAATTTTTTCCATTTTCTTTCTTTTTTCCAGGAAGCCAAATAGAATTCTGAAAGTGAAAAGATATAGGTTGGGGGAGAAAAAAGCTAGAAAGATAAGAAAGAGGAAGAAAAAAACACAAAGAATGTGGAATCAGCTTCTATCACCTCAGAAGCAGTAGAGTTCATTAGAATTTTTCAACAGTAGTAGGTCAATAGCTACTACTGGGGCCGGGTGGTGGCACATATGTTACAATCCCATCACAGGGGCCTGAGTCTGAGCCCCTGGTCCCCATCTTCAGGAAGAAAGCTTTGCAAGTGGTGAAGCAGGTCCGCAGGCCTCTCTCTGTCTCTCTTCCTCTCTCTCTCTCTCCTTTTTCTCTCTACTTCTGACTGTTGGTTTCCAACAAATAAATAAAGATAATAAAAATGTAAAAGAAAAATAGCTAATGTATTTAGTATAAACATACTATATATTAGGACATATGTGTATGCTATAATACATATCTCTGGCTATGGCTTTTGTTTTTTTCATTCTTACAACTATAATAGGGGACTATTATCAGGCACACAGAGAGGAAAGCTATAAGGACCCAGTAACTGGACAACCTGTCCAACATAGTAAGTGGCAGAAGTTAAATTCAAATACTGGCCACCAGCCTTGCAATCTTCATCATGATCTGATGAGAACTGGAAACTTTCTCTCCCTCCATTACCAGCTGTCACGAGTGCCCACAGGCCTGATCATGCTAGACTGAAGACTCAAACATTAGCAGACATTACCTTTGGGATAGCTTGACTAAAAATGGCTCCTCTCTGGACCACTGGTGCTACTGTGCTACTGTGGACTCTTAAGAAACAAACCTGGAGGGAGTCAGGCAGTAGCACAGCAGGTTAAGCGTGGGCAAGAACCGGCATAAAGATCCTGGTTCGAGCCCCCGGCTCCCCACCTGCAGGGGAGTCGCTTCACAGGCAGTAAAGCAGGTCTGCAGGTGTCTATCTTTCTCTCCCCCTCTCTGTCTTCCCTTCTTCTCTCCATTTCTGTCTGTCCTATCCTACAGTGATGACATCAATAACAACAATAATAACTGTGGGGTTGGAGGGGGCCCCAAACATTGAGAGCAGCTGTTGGCTCAAGGCCAATTGTTCCTTGTTCCGTGTGGATATTTCCACCTGTGCCCACCCTGTGATGACTATAAAAAGGTGGGACAAGATCAGTAGTTAATTAATATGAGAGGGGGAAAATCAATTGTATGTCTCAAAGTTTTTCAAAACACAAACTGAATCTTTTTAATATATAGGCTGTATATTTGATATGCAGACTCTCTCAAAAGCCTAGACCAAGTAGATTAGAAGCATCCAATAGCACAGCTATATACAAGATACTGGATACTGTACAGCAAACCATAACAAAAGGGCTTTTCAAAGTTAACCCAATTACCAAATAATGTGATGATAATATTAACTATCAATTGTCTTTTTGAACCCTAAGACAGCAGGAACCTCACATCTCCACTATAGAGCCCCTACTTCCCCCAGTCCTGGAACCCTTGGACAGGGCCCACTTTCCCATATGCCTCTCCCAATCCATATTAAATAATATTGCATCCGCCGATCACAACCTAACCAACACAACGATTGCCACCTCAACATGCTTCACTTCAGACTGTGTCCAGAGACTTCACGTGTGGAATGACAACCCTTCAGCTTCATTACTCGGGTGAGACCTTTCCTTTTATAGTACACTCTAATTTCATCTCAGGTGGTTCACTTTCTAACAAAGTCCCAAAACCTAGATATACACCAGTTTCTGTGAGAGAGAGCTTATGTTCACACATATCCATAAACTACTGCAAAATATATACCTGAAAGCAGAAGTACACTAGAGTTTGCAGTGAGTACCTCCCTAACACTTCCTCTCCACTATTCCAAGCTTTGGGTCCATGATTGCTCAATAATTTGTTTGGCTTCATATGATAACTCTCTTTTCAATCACCAGGTTCCAGATGCCACCAGGATGCTGGCCAGGCTTCCCTGGATTGAAGACCCCACCAATGTGTCCTGGAGCTCAGCTTCCCCAGAGACACACCCTACTAGGGAAAGAGAGAGGCAGACTGGGAGTATGGACCGACCAGTCAACGCCCATGTTCAGCGGGGAAGCAATTACAGAAGCCAGACCTTCCACCTTCTGTAACCCACAAAGACCCTGGGTCCATGCTCCCAGAGGGATAGAGAATGGGAAAGCTATCAGGGGAGGGGGTGGAATATGGAGATTGGATGGTGGGAATTGTGTGGAGTTGTACCCCTCCTACCCTATGGTTTTGTTAATTTATCCTTTCTTAAATTAAAAAAAAAAAAGGTGGGACAAGAAGTGATCGGGGTCGCAGACTCTCCCTATGCTTGGAAGGGTGTCGGCCGCCGAAGCTTAAGCTTGATAATAAAGGCTGTTGCTATTGCATGTGATTCTGGTCTTCTTTGCATGAGATCCGGACTCGAATTTCTGGGCACAACAATAAAAAAATAAATAAACTTGAAACTATTCACCACTTTCCCTTCCCCCACCCCACCCCACCACCACACCCTCTCAAACAATAGGCCCTTCCCTAGTTCCACCTTAGCTGGTTTCTCATTAATAAACAACCGGAGCCATCTTCATTCAATTTATTGCTACATTAGTCCCAAGCCTGGCAAGTGAAATACATTAACTTTTAATAATGTGCCTTTGATGACTTGTAGAAATCAGACCCTGCTAGCTGCCTTCTCACATCTATTCTTGTAAATCAGGGAGTTGTGAGGGGAAGAGGCCACCACCTCGTGTCTCTGTCTCTGAGGGAAAGAAAGGAGTCTGGACTTGATGGGGCAGCTTTACACTTTGAATGTTAATTCATGTGCTGGAAGAGTGCGTGGGAAAAAGAAAGTTGTTATCAGGTTCCTGGTACTGCCCAGATCGTCCCTCCAAGTCCCGGTGGTGATATCAATTAGCATCAGGGAAAGGGTGAAATTTAAGTAAAACATCCTTGGGAGTTACTCTTCCTGATCACAGCCCTGCTCACTGAAGTAGGAGGCAATTTCACTTTTATTCACTGCTGTAATAGACCAGAAATTAATTCAGAATCTAATTATAAGAAGATTCTAGAGAATCAACCCCACTTTTAGTCAACATCATTATCATCACCATCAACAAATATTTACTGAGCGTCTAGGACACTAGACTGTGAGAATGCAAAGAAGTCTGAGACCCCCTTTCTACTCTGAGGGAGTTTTAGTCTAAAGAAGAAAAAAAAGGAACACCTATTAAAATTTACTCAGGATAAAAAGTATTATAGGAGATAGACCGAAAGAGCTAAGGAAAAATGGTAAGTGGAGGGGCCAGGTAGTGGTCCATCTGGTTGACTGCATGCATTACAGTGCACAAGGACCCAGGTTCAAGCCCTTGGAACCCACCTGAAGGGGGAAAGCTTCACATGTGGTGAAGCAGGGCTGCAAATGTCTCTTTGTCTCTCTTTCTCTCTATCACCCCCTCATCTCTGTCTCTATCCAGTAATAAATAAATTAAAATTTAAAAATAAATAGAGAGGGAAGGAGAAAGACAAAGAGACACCTGCTGACCTGCTTCACCACTCAGGAAGCTTCCCCCCTGCAGGTGGGGAACTAATTTTTCTTTTTTAAAAAGGAACAGAAAGAGATAGGAAAAGGAGGCAATAAGGGAAACAGAGGTGAGGATTTGTAGTGGATGTTCTGAAAGTAAGATTCTGGAGAAGTGTGATTAACACTGTTTATGTGTGCAGTATGAGACAAGGAGAGATGGAGAAAAGAGAAGGAAATGGCTGAAGGAGCAAAAGGACGGGACTAACGGCTAAGCCACCGCAGCTTATACATAGCCACAGGAAACTTGGGCTGGGTTTTTGCCTGGAGTTTTATTCTTTCTCTTAATTTTTTTTTATCTTTATTTATTTATCGGGTAAAGACAGCCAGAAATCCAAAGGGCAGGGGATGACAGAGAGGGAGCGAGGCAGAGAGACACCTGCAACACTACTTCAAGGTCATTGTGGGATGCAGAAAGTTGAAAGCCTGGCTTCTGTAATTGCTTCCTCGATGAACATGGGCATTGACAGATGGATCCATACTCCCAGCCTGCCTCTGTATTTCCCTAGTGGGGAAGGGCTCTGGGGAAGCAGAGCTCCAAGGCACATTTGTGGGGTTGTCTGTCCAGGGACGTCTGGTCTGCATCCTGCTAGCATTTGGAACTTGGTGGCTGAAAAGAGAGTTAACATACAAAGCCAAACAAATTGTTGAGCAATCATGAACCTAAAGGCTGGACTAGTGTTGGTATGCATGAGACCCCTTCTGTTTCATTTGGTTTAAATCCCCCCTGCTTAACACTATTCTATTTACATAACCACTTCATTCTATTTACATAACCACTGTTAACAAGTTCCACCCTCCCTCCAGGGCATTTGTGGTTCAGTGATAGGATTCTCGCCTAATCTGCCCCCTCTTTGTCACACTCTGATTTTCACCAGTCACTTTTCTCTCCACCCTCTCTATGTCACATCCTGTTTCCACCTTACTTGGCAAGTATATATAAAGACAGCATTGTGAGTTTTACAGTACTGTACTGTACCTTGAGTTTAGCTCAGCTCGTCTTAGATTGTGCTGCGTCCTGCATGAATAAAGAGATACTGCCTACAGCTCAACCATGAGTCCCTGGTTGTCTGTTACCCCCCTGTGCCCGTGAAGCCAGCCCGGCAAAAACAACATAACCTGTCAAAAACAACATATGGCACCTGAACAGGGACTGAAATAAGCCCTGAAACATGGACCGGCATCAACGTGGGACCCTACCCACCCATCATCCAGATAAGTAAACTTGGCTACCCATCCACCATGGGTTGCCTTTCTACTTATGAAGAGGTTTGCCAAAGCCTTTACTGTTTCATCATGAGACAGTTAGTCTGTCTCTGGAACATTTTACTCTGGGCCACATTTCGGTTCCCTGACTGGGAACTTTGGTTTCTTATGACCGGGATCATAGAGCTTGGGAGATGCATGGAGATTTCTCCTTGGACTTTCTGGATTCCCTCTCCCGTGTTTCCTGAGGAAAAGGACTACATTTTGCTCCGGGCCACAGTTTGGTTCTTTATGACTGTGATCATAGACCTTGGGATATGCATGGGGATTTCCACTGGGACTTTCTGGACTTCTTCTCGCATGTTTCCCATGGAGAAGGACTACTCTAACTTGAAGAACATTCTCGAGTACCCTGGCAGTTCCCAAGTATGGAGACACGTGGTTAGTTCTACTCTCCTGATTGGATTCTTTCTTCAATGGGAAGACACTTTTAAAAATGGGTGCCTGAAGCAATCCAGCCGGAACAGTCAGAAGCACCCTAAATGGAATTTCGAGGAGCTTTTTGGACTAGGACGCCCTCCGGGGATTCTTAATCCTACATGGTGAGATCTTGATAATCTGGTTCAAGTTGCGTTTCATAAGAGAATGATTTGAATGACTGAATTTTTGCTTGACATTGACTTAAAAAAAAAAATGCTGGACGCAGCCATGATTTCTAGAGACATCCAGAAACAATCCAAAAAGTTGTTTTTTCCCTCCTTTGATTTCTCTTTTACGTCTTGACATGAATCTGAAACGTTTAATCCTGAAAACTGTATGAGTTATGGGTGGGGCAGATAGTGCAATGATTATGTTAATTATTCTCATGCCTGAGGCTTTTAACCGTGGTTCTTCTGTTTACCTTTCCACATTTTATTGAGTTTAAACTGTTTAAACAACCTTAAAATCATACTAGAAAGGACTTCCAATTTTAATGGAGTTATCAATTATAGTAAACTTCTAATCGCTACAAGTTTTGTTTGACAAGTAAGTGAATTTCAGCTGTCAAAGTCTTCACATGAAAAAGCATCTACTCAAATGAAAATTTCTGGAAACCCATTTGGATGCCTGTTCTCTGACATTGCCCACAAGATGGAATGACTACAACACACCCCCGGAAACCAATGATGAGACCTGGCACGACCTGAAGAAACAGATTCACAGACTCCAAAGCTCACTCTCTACAGAAAAGCAGAATTCTGGTGGCCGACATTCCCCATCAAGACAGACGTACAGCATTTCATCCTCTGGCATTTTCTTCTGTGGTCAGCTACTTTGGACTGACACCTCCATCGGACTTACTGGTACACGCTGCTGTGTTTCTCAAAAACTAACTTCAGCCAATTGCCTTGAGACTTTATAGACCATGTCCCCTCACCTGCAGGCTCTGTCCCAGAGGCAGAGAACTCCCCCTCCTTATTAGGTTATGCCCACAGAGGCATGAAGCGCCCCAAGAGGCAAGAGATGCCCACAGAGGCAGGAAACGCCCTTTGAGGCAAGAGATGCCCCCAGAGGCATGAAGCATTCCCAGAGGCAAGAAATGCCCTTTCGCCTGCTAGGCCTTGTCCTTTGAGACAAGAAACGTTCCCCTTGACATCACACTGGTTATTGCTGCTCGCCTATTTTGTTTTCCATGTCTTATGCCAGTTCTTTTGAAAACGCCTGTACGATATACGTTTCTGTTCACCCCACAATGGCCATTAGTTAAAAAGAAAGGGGGAATTGTTGGTATGCATGAGACCCCTTCTGTTTCATTTGGTTTAAATCCCCCCTGCTTAACACTATTCTATTTACATAACCACTTCATTCTATTTACATAACCACTGTTAACAAGTTCCACCCTCCCTCCAGGGCATTTGTGGTTCAGTGATAGGATTCTCGCCTAATCTGCCCCCTCTTTGTCACACTCTGATTTTCACCAGTCACTTTTCTCTCCACCCTCTCTATGTCACATCCTGTTTCCACCTTACTTGGCAAGTATATATAAAGACAGCATTGTGAGTTTTACAGTACTGTACTGTACCTTGAGTTTAGCTCAGCTCGTCTTAGATTGTGCTGCGTCCTGCATGAATAAAGAGATACTGCCTACAGCTCAACCATGAGTCCCTGGTTGTCTGTTACCCCCCTGTGCCCGTGAAGCCAGCCCGGCGAAAACAACATAACCTGTCGAAAACAACAGACTAGTGCAGATGAGGAGTTGGGGGTCCTCTATTTTGGAGATAGCTAGTAGGCATATTCTAGTTATATTCCAAAGGGCCTGTGGCTACACTAGTATCTTTTTTTTTTCCCTGAAGCAGACCATTATCCTATTCTTTGCTGCCACTGCCCAAGAATCAACAGTTGAGTGTGAACTAGACTCAGACATCTACAAAATGACCTTTTATGGGCTACTGTTTATATACTGATAAAAAGAACAATGGACACAGCACCCTTTCCTAACTCACATCTTTACTGGAGAATGTTAGATGGACAGACATTTACTACTAAACAAACATTTTACTGTAGAGTAGTGAATCAATCTTTCTACTTAGCCAACTTTTGATAAAGGTAAATACTCTGTGACTTAGCCCAGGAGAGTCAGCACAGCTGACTAGAGCTCTCTCTCTCTCTCTCACTGACCCTTTTACTCATCCTCATCTTTGACTCTGAAAATAAAATGTCTTTTATTAACATTTCCTCATCACCACCAGGATTATTATTTCAACTAACAAGTGCATATCATCGGTTTACTGTTTAGTACTAGTTAATACTACGTCGCCACTACAGCTACCTGTATATACTGAGTTGTCAGAAAAGTCGTGATGTACTTGTCTATGTAAAAATGCATCATGACTTTTCTGACAACCCAACAGCACATCAATATACTCTCTATGTAAAGAGACAAGATTAGATGTGTTCTTGGGTGGTATGACTGTAGACACCTGGTTATTCCACTGGTTCAAACATTCCCTTGAGGGAGTTCCATGTCTACCTAGCTCAGTGTTGTGACGTTGGTGCCTAGGAGTACACAGGGAACACGGGGCAAGTCCCCAGAATCTCATGTACATATCCTATGGTCCATACTCCCAGAGGGGTAAAGAATAGGAAAGCTGTCAGGGGAGGGGATGGGATACATAACTCTGGTGGTGGGAACTGTGTGGAGTTGTACCCCTCTTGTCCTATGGTTTTTGTCAGTGATTCCTTTTTATAAATAAAAATTTAAAAATAAAAAGATAATAAAGTTTTCCATCCTTATCTCACTCCTTGTTTCATGTGCACTTAACCCACTGCTCTACCCCCAGGCCCCTTGAAGTCTTATCTTTATTTGTTTCCTTACTTTGTGCGTATCTATATGACTGAGGCCATTCAGCCTTTTTCTTTTTTTGTCATTTTTATTGGGGGTTAATGGTTTACAGTATAATTGTTGATGCATAGAGTTTCTCATCTCCTTACGAAAGTGATTCGTAGGTGGGACAGAGAAAAGATACACACCTACAAACCTGCTTCACAACTTGTGAAGGTGAGGAGTGGGGGCCTCAAACCTGGATCCTTGCACTGGTCCTTGCCCTCAGTACTATGTGTGCTTAAGGGGATGCACCACTGCCTAGCCCCTTAATTCTGTTTTTTTTAAATAATCTTTTTTTTTTAAATATTTATTCCCTTTTGTTGCCCTTGTTGTTTTATTGTTGTAGTTATCATTGTTGTTGTCATTGTTGGATAGGACAGAGAGAAATGGAGAGAGGAGGGGAAGACAGAGAGGAGGAGAGAAAGATAGACACCTGCAGACCTGCTTCACAGCCTGTGAAGCGACTCCCCTGCAGGTGGGGAGCCGGGGTTCGAACCAGGATCCTTATGCCGGTCCTTGTGCTTTGCGCCACCTGCGCTTAACCCGCTGTGCTACAGCCCGACTCCCAATAATCTTTTTTTTTAACAAGGCTATTAAGTATTTTAGAAGTGCAATTTCACACAGTTTCAAAATATGCTACCATACCATATCCACTGGTCCTTGCATAAGGATCCCGGTTCGAGCCCCCAGATCCCCACCTGCAGAGGAGTCACCTCTCAGGCGGTGAAGCAGGTCTGCAGGTGTCTGTCTTTCTGTCCCCCTCTCTGTCTTCTCCTCCTCTCTCCATTTCTCTCTGTCCTATCCACAACAACGACAGCAATAACAACGATAATAATGACAACAACAGCGATAAACAACAAGGGCAACAAAAGGGAAAAAATGGCCTCCAGGAGCAGTGGGTTCATAGTGCAGGCACTGAGCCTCAGTGATAACCCTGGAGACAAAAAAAAAAAAAAAAAAAAACACCTTCAGATGCAGATTGCAAAAATGTCCTTACCAAAAGGAATGAGGCTGGGTAGTGTCTGCAAGGGCTGGAGGGGTCCAGCAGTACCTGGTGGAGCCAGACTGTGTTTCAGGAGTGGATATGGTATGGTAGCGTATTTTTAAACGATGTGAAAATGCACTTCTAAAATACCTAATAGCCTTGTAAAAAAAAAAAAAAAAAGATTATTATGAAAACAGAATTAAGGGTCTAGGCAGTGGTGCATCCCGTTAAGCACACATAGTACTGAGGGCAAGGACCAGTGCAAGGATCCGGGTTTGAGCCCCCCACCCCTCACCATCACTAGCGGTGAAGCAGGTGTGAGGGTCTCTAATTTTCTCTCTCTCTCTTTCTCTCCCCCTCCTCTCAAGTTTTCTCTGTCCCATCCAATTAAAAAAAAAGGAAAAGGGAGTCAGGCCGTAGAGCAGCGGGTTAAGCGCATGTGGCGCAAAGCGTAAAGACCAGAGTAAGGATCCTGGTTTGAGCCCCAGGCTCCCCACCTGCAGGGGACTTACTTCACAAGCAGGTCTGAAGATGTCTGTCTTTCTCTCCTCCTCTCTGTCTTCCCCTTCTCTCTCCATTTCTCTCTGTCTTATCCAACAACGACAGCATCAATAACAACAACAATAATAACTACAACAATACAACAAGGATAACAAAAGGGGAAAAATAAATAAATAAATAAATATGTTTTAAAAATTAAAAAATGGCCATTGGGAGCAGTACGTTTGTAGAGCCAGCACCAAGCCCTAACAATAACCTTGGAGGAAAAAAAACATAATTAATATAAAAATAAATAGAAGGAATAAATCAATATCTTACCTTTATATTTATAGTTTATGAGCTAGTCCGTATGCTTGAGCATTTGATATGCATGAACAGTGATTAATCAAAGCGTGATTAATGGTTTATTTAAATTCTGTCACTAACTTTTTAAGATTTACTTGTTTATGGGGCCAGTGGTGGTGCACTTGATTGAGCACACATGTTATTATGCGCAGGGACCCAGGTTCAAGTCCCCGGTCCCCACCTGCAGGAGGAAAGCTTCATGAGTGGTGAAGCAGAGCTTCAGGTGTCTCTCTGTCTCTCTTCCTTTCTTTTTTTTTTAAATTTTTTATTTATAAAAAGGAAACATTGACAAAACCTTAGGATAAGAGGGGTACAACTTCGCACAATTCCCACCACCAAACCTCCGTATACCAATCCCTCCACTAATAGCTTTCCTATTCTTTAATCCTCTGGGAGTATGGAACCAAGATTATTGTGGGATGCAGAAGGTGGAAGGTCTGGCTTCTGTAATTGCTTCCCCTGATGAACATGGGTGTTGACTGGTCGATCCAGACTCCCAGCCTGTCTCTCAAATCTTTCCCTAGAGGGGAAGGACTCTGGGGAGGCAGAGCTCCAAGGCACATTGGTGGGATTGTCTGTCCAGGGAAGTCTGGTCGCATCCTGCAAGCATCTGGAGCCTGGTGGCTGAAAAGAGAGTTATCATACAAAGCCAAACAAAATGTTGAACAATCATGGACCTAAAGGCTGGAATAGTGCAGATGAAGTGTTGGGGGGGGGGGTCCTCCATTTTGTAGATAGCTAGTAGGCATATTTTAGTTATATTTCAAAGGGCCTGTGGCTATACGAGTTTTTGTTGGGTTTTTGTTGTTATTGTTGTTGTTTTTTGCCGGAGCCTGAAATCTGATAAACAGGTGGATACTATTTATTGTCTGGGGAGATGATACCATGGCTGGGAAAAGGACCAGAAAGCTGGATCAGGGAAGAGAGTAGCTTCCTAGATCACATCATATCGATAGGGTTTACAGTCAGCAATATTTATACCCCTTTCCCATATTAGGGAGCTACTCTCTTCCTTTCTATCCCACCCTTCCCTCTTGATTTCTGGCTGTCTCTATCCAATAAATAAATAAAGATAGTAAAATTTTTTAAAAGATTTACATACCTATTTAGCATAAGAGAGAGAACCAGAGCACCATGCTATCACATGCTTTGCTGAGAATCAAACACAGAAACCCATGTTTGAGACTCCAACACCATATCCATTGTACTACCTCCAAGGTCTCAATTTCATCAATTCTAGCTTTAGTGAATTATGCTAAGAAATCCAAATCTGTGGTTTATATTTATAAGATCTAGAAATAGTCACAGTTAAAATATTATTGCCTAAGTTTGAAAACTGGTTTCATATATTTATCTTCAGCCTTCATATTTATAGGGTGAAATGTCACTCTGAGTGACAGGGTGGTCCGGCTATTTTAACTCAGAAATGGATTTAGCCAGCACAGAAATAAAAAGTGATCTGAGTCATGGGCTAAATTTTTGCTTGTCACATTTTTGTTTTTAGTTCTGTCATCTAGACAGGACAGAAGAAAACTTTATTCTAGGAAAGATACCAAAGATAATTGTTCTGAGAATAAACTAAAAATAGAATTTCTCACAATTGGATATCAGCTGAAGCTTATTATATGGAAAGAGAAGCTCTGAAAAATAAAGCAAATAAAGATTGCAGGTAATTATGGAAGCTTCTAAATTAAGAATCATCTATGTACCATGAAACCATGAGATTCTAGAAACATTTACTCATGCACATGATAAAACCAAAGAATGAATATTATCACATTCCTCAGATTTTTCATTCTGAATATCTTATGCCTATTTAATCTCAACAAGCTCCAGCAAGTGAACAGTCAGGACTGTTTGTTTTGCTCCCCATGGGGAAACTCTGATTGCTAGTTTTATTTTTCACATTTTCATTCCCTACTAGGAAGAACAAAGCTCCTTGTTCTATGCCAAAGAATCTATAGGCCAATTTATGAATTGTCACAGTAAGACTTCTTTTTCTTTCTGAGAAATGAGTTTCTTATAGGCTATCAGGCTGGAGTATTTAAGTGGTCTATTTTTTTTTTTTTCTCTCATCTGGGAGCTGCTCACAAAAGAATCAGTACAGAGCAATAGGTAAAAACATAGGAACTGGAGTCAGATGTGGAGTTTTAAGCCAAGCTACTCTGTGTACTTACACTCAGATGACTATGTTAATCTCCCTCTGAAGTGAGATGGGAATTCTGAAACCCAGGCCACTGAGAGTGAGTGAAATAGCGAATGTCAGTTTGGGGGCACAGCGTCATACATATTGCAAGTGCTCTAAATTGGCTATAAGATCAGTATTTAAGAAACTTTCTGACTTCCTATGTATTTTTCCATTTGACTGCTTTCTTCAGGCTATAGAAAAATCTTTAAATGTGCTCTTTCCTTAAAGCTTTGTTTAAGGCTTCATTTATTCAACAACTGTTTATTGAACAATTACTCATGCCAGATACTGGGTCAAGCCTGTGGTCCAGCTATTAATAAACAAGTGCTCTGTCCTTTTGTTTTTTATGATAGATCTAGGGTTGGAGACAAAATAATAGGGGTATTACAGGGCCAGGTGGTGGTGCACCTGGTTAAGAGCACACAGTACAGTGTGTAAGGACCCAGGTTCAAGTCCCTGATCCCCATCTGCTGGGGAAAGTTTCATGTGTGGTGAAGCAGGTCAGCAGGTGTTTCTCTGTCTCTTTCCCTCTCTATCTTCCCTGCCCCTCTCAATTTCCCTGTCTCTATCCAAAAATAAATAAATAAATAAATAAATAACTTTTTTTTTTAAGCCAGAGCTGAATAGCGCTCTGGTTATAGTGCTCTGGTGAAGGAGGAGGAGAAGAAGTAGAAGAAATAATCACTTAGAAGAAATTCTAAGAAAATAATAGGATATTGTAAGAAATTTAAGATGTTATTGAATCCCATTAACATAAATTAAGTTGAAAAGTCAACCAGGTTTACGAAAGAACTTTATTGTGCACAATACATTGAAATTGCAAGTAAATGAGAAAGCAGGAGTAAGTAGGATAACATATGATGAAGAATAAATGATAAATGACTAGAGAAAGATAGAAACGGGCTGCGGGTATGAATCTACCTGCCCATGTTCATGTCCAGCAGAAAAGCAATTACAGAAGTCAGAACTACCACTTTCTGCACCTCCAAAAGAATTTTGGTCCATACTTCTAGCAGAGGAGAAATGATAAGGGGAAGATTGCCAGAGGGCTCTGAACCCCAACTCCATCAGGGCCTGGAGAAAGAAGAGGGAAAAAGGCATTTTTTGTTATGCTGGAAAGGGTGAATCTATTATTGTTGAGAGTGGGTTAAAGTCAAAGATAGATAATGGGACTAATAAACAGTGGCCTTAGTGCTTCAAATAAGTTACAAACTGAACAAAAAACAAATAAAAAATGCAGAAATGGCAGAAGGAGATGTCACTAATAATATCTGAAGAGTCTAAGAAGAGAACAGTCTAGTTACAATCCCTATTCTCACAAAATTAAAGAAAAAAGTGATCTCTACATGCTGTAAGTAGTGTAAATATCCAAAGAGAGACAGAAGGTGTCTCTGTCAGTGATGCTAATGGATGTGTGATTGGCCGAGAGGTCACAGAAGAAAGCCCACACACTACCCTTCCCCCAGTTCACTTCATCTTTGTGCCTCATGATGGTAAAAGGGAAGAAATTGAATGTCCACTTACTGTTTGATCAAAGAATGGCAGTTTGGGATAGCGATCTATAAAATTGTCTTAGCTAAGAAACCTGGAGCTCTCTGGCAGTTGAATGACTAATTCTTTGGTCTCAAGCCCTCATCTACACGTGAAGTACAAACTAGAGATGAAGGGAGCCAGACAGGGGCGCACCTGGTTAAGCGCATGCATGACAGTGCACAAGGACCCAGGTTCAAGCCCCTGGTCCCCACCTGCAGGGAGAAAGTTAATAAAATAAAGTTCTAAATATATATATTTAAAGATAAATAAATAAATAAGAGAGACAGTATCTAGTCTAAGGAGAGAACAGCTTAAATCTATACACAGGACCCCTTTTCCTAGCTGACGTCAGGATTTGTCACTTTAACTGACCTCCTTTCTACTTCCCAAAGCCCATTACTTTCTAAAGCTTAAGATAAGGCCTAGGACTGCACAGGTGGGCTTCCCTGGGCCTCTCACATATATACAGTAGATATATACATCACTGATAAATCTATCCTTGTATCTTATCAACATGTATGTTTATTTGCCTAGCCTCTGAAAAACCCAGAGAGGTCCACAATGACGTACCCTCTCCACAGGGTACACTCCTCTAAAAAGAAGTCCCAGGTTCCTACATGTCACTTCTGGTAGTGGGTGCAAGATACTTATAATACGTGAGACTAACGCTGTCCTGTTGTGTTTTTATTTAATGCTGTAGAACTGCCACTACCATTTCAAGAGACTGGCACATGGAGTTTGACTCATTCTGTGAGAACTGAAAATTATAACCTTTCAGTAGCACATTATAGGCTTCATTTACCAATTTATCTGTAGCATTTTCAGACTGCAGTTCACTTTTTACAGCACACATATATTACTGTAGTTCCATTAAAGTCACATTTTATTCTTAAGCGAAGAAGGCTAGTAGACAGTCTGCCATTCTCCATTCCCCCAAGGATATAGATTGTGGAGTATGAATTTACCAGTATAGTTTGAGATAGTGACTGAAGTAAGATAAAGAGCAGTTTAGTGAGTATCAGAATACTAAACTGGGATAAAGAGGTATTGTTTTTTTCCCTGAAATTCAGGATATAACTTTGAATATATTGGTTATTTATTATTCATCTCCCTCTTTCACAAACTTAGAATGATATTAAAGTACCCATCTCATAGGGGTGTTCTAATGCTGCATGATATAAAACAAGAGGCAAGGAAATCAGCATAAATACTCAAATTTTATATCTATTTCCTTCCTTGAATTCACAAGAATAATACATTTCTCTTTGGTGTGCCATAGTTACTCCACGCTGCCTCAATGATCACATATGCTGCCTTTATAATGATCTCAATTGTTGAGTCTCTTTCATTTTTAATTTCTTCTTGGGAGGGATTAATGGCTTACAGTCAACAGTAAAATACAATAGTCTGTGCATGTGTAACATTGATCTTTTGGTTACTCTCTGCCCTGATTCAGCTTTCTAGTCCTATTTCCAACTCTGACATCATCTCCTCAGACAATACCTTTAGGTCACCTGCATGTTAGCTGTTAGGCTCAGGCAAAAATTAGTAAAGTCATGGGCCCCTTGGAATATATCTAAAATAGACTTCCTAGATTTTCTAACACAAAGACCCCAAATCTCATCTGCTTATTCTTATCTTTAGGTTCCTGATTATTATTAAACAATTTGTTCTGCTTTGTATCTTAATGCATTACAGCAACTGAGTTGCAGATGCTACCATGACGCCAACCTGACTTCCCTGGACAGAGGACCTCACCAGTGTGTCCTGGAAAGCTGCCTCTCCATAGCCCTGCTCCACTAGGGGAAGCTAGAAACAGGCTGAGAGTATGGATCGACCTGCCAATGTCCATGTCCAGAGAAAAAGCAATTACAGAAGCCAGACCTTGCACCTTCTGCTCCCCATAATGATTCTGGGTCCATACTCCCATAAGGATAAAAAACAGGAAAGCTTCCAATGGAGGGGACGAGATGTGGAACCCTGGTGGTGGAAGTTGTGTGAGATTGTACTCCTCTTAGCCTACAATCTTGTCATCATCATTATTAAATAAATAAACAATTTGTTAACATTTACACATGGAAGGGGAAAGGGATCAGACCACTTAAAGTTCATTTGCAATGTTTTACAAGCTACTAAAGAGCAAGAAACCCAACTTCACTCTGGCATATGCCTACAGTACAAAGATTTGAACTGGAGATTTTATACTTCCAGGTCAGATGTTCTACAGTTATGCCATCTCCCCAGTTGCTTAAGGATTATTTGATATAGACTCTAGGATGATGATGCTACTATCAACAAATACAAATGACTCTGGAGACCCCATTAGAAGATAGATACAGTATGACGATTAGGAGGTACGTGGGGGTTGGGGCCCCATTCCACTTGTTACTACCTTGTTCTCCCAGTTTCTGAATGCATTATTAAAATTATATTCTTACCCCAAATAAAACTTCCATATTTTCTTCAGGAGAGAATTTATTCTGAAGGGTGGGGCTGACAGAGCACTTACATCATTATATGCAAGGACCCAGGTTGAGTCCTGGGCCATGCACCATACAAGAACCTGAGAGGAGTGAAACAGAGAGCTTCAGAAGTGGGGGAGCAGCGCTGTAGTGTCTCTCCTTTCTCTCCTCAGCTCTCTCTTTGTCTTTCACCCTCTATCAAGAAAGAATAGGGGGAAAAAAATCACCACCCAGAGATATGGAGATGTACAGGCACAAAGCACCAGTGATAATTCTGGTGGCAAAAATAACAGTTATAACATTAGCTATTTTAAGACCCCCCAAGAAATGGCACAGTGAATAAAGCACTTCATTTTCAAGCATGAGATATTGAGTTTGATCTCTGGCAGTTCATGTACCAGAGTGAACCTCTGGATCTCTCCTCTCTCTCTCTTTCTCTCTCTCTCTCATAATTAATGAATATCTATAAAAGAATGTGCATGGACCTCTGTGAGAGAAGTGTTTCTTTTTTAGACTTTTTTTATTTACAATTTAATGATGACTTACAAGATTACTAGAATGTAGCTCCACACTACACCCACCACCAAAGTTCTACACCTGTTGGTATGCTTCTAATTCTGCTTCTAAAAACCCCTTCTGTTTCATTTGGTTTAATCCCCCCTGCTTAACACTATTCTATTTACATAACCACTGTTAACTAAGCACCAGCATGCCTGCAGGGCATTGGTTTAATCCCCACTGGTTCATGATGTCTTTTTGCTCTGCCCCCTCTCCTAGTCCACCCTGATTTGCACCAGTCACTTTTCGCTCCACCCTCTCTGCGTCACATCCTGTTTCCGCCCTACTTGGCAAGTATATATAGGATTGTGGTTTTTAGTTTAGTTTAGTTTTTAGTTTAGTTTTAGCATAGCTTGGCTTAGATTGTGCTGCATTCTGCATAAATAAAGAGATACTGCGTACAACCCAGCCATGAGTCCCAGGTTGTCTGTCTCTGCCCGTGAAGCTAGTCCGACATACACTCCCCCACCCCCAATTATAATTGCTACAGTTCAAAGAAAATGTTTATTTTTTAAAAGCTATCTACATTATATTTAATTTCTTTTTATCATTATCTTTATTTATTTATTGGATAGGGACCACCAGAAATCAAGAGGAAAGGGGATGACAGAGAGGGAGAAAGACAGAGAGACAGACACCTGCAAGACCAGCCACTTGCATAGCTTTCTCCCTGCAGATGGGAACTGGGGCCTCAAACACAGGTCCTGGCACATGGTGACATGTGTGCTCAACCAGGTGCACCATCACATGGCCCCAAGGAGAATGTTTCTATCAGGAAAAATAATAAAGGTTTTTCCAAAACTTCTCATCATTGGGCAAAAGAAGGAGTTTCTTCGTTGCCAGATATGACTGTGTCTAATCATTTTAAGTAGATGGGGTTATTTCTGTATAATGGGATAAAGAGAGGTAGGTCTGGAGCCCAGAAGATTCAGTGAGCTCCTCTTGAAGTTCCCCTGTCCTATAGTAACTTAAATACAGCATCAAAAAAGTCACACAATCAAGGGATCTAGTCCCTAGGAGATAAAGGTGTGGCTTACCCCATTATATGAGCAACATCCAATACTGAACTGCTGGCTCAAGGGTATGGACATTTAGAATTAATGGTGGAGAAATCACCTAATAAATATCAGTTATGTTCTTTAGACCCATAGGGAGAGTAGCAGGAGAAGAAATAGAAATATCTTGGTGTTTTTTGAGTCAAAGTAACTCAAACAGAGTCAGGAGGTTGTTGAGGGCACAAGAATATGCTGACATGTTCAGTCACACTCTGACACAGTCTCTGTCTCTTTCCCTCTCTATCGCCCTGTCCTCTTTCAATTTCTCTCTGTCGCTAACCAATAATAAATATACTTTTTTTAAAAGTAAGCTAGTGAAATAACTCACTTGGATAGCATGCTGATTTGCCATTTTGTACAATCCAGGTTTGAGCCTGGCCCCCACTGATTGTCCTGGGGTGGTCTCTTTCACTCATTGACTCTATTAAAGTAAAAAAAATTGATTAATATTTTGGTTTCAGTTTTGGTTTCCATGGTAGTGGGTAATATCGATCTGTATCAGCTTGCAAATACCTTCAAGTAGTACAGTCATTACTACCACCAACATATAACCAAAGTTTACCAAGTTAAAGCAAATCAAAAAGAGGCAATTAATAAGTCGCAAAGTCTTCTAACACACTATTAATTTCTCTAATGTCTCTAATGTCGCCTTTACCAAATGGATCACACAATATTGCAAGACAGAAGGGAAAGAACCAAGCTCAATTTCCCCCTCAGAATAACCAGGTAAGCAACTTACAATGAGTGTGTTTCCTGAAGACTTTATCTAGCTACTGAGCACGTGAGGGAGTATCAACATAGAAACATAGTCAAGCTATGCATTGTGATTCATATAGATTGTAGGCAATGATAAGAAATAGCAACAGCCAACAGGAACACCCAGCAATAATGCAGAAGGCTTTCTCAAGATAGGACACACAGCTCAGTTACAATACGCATCCTATAGATAGCAAGAAATGCAAACATGTTTTACTTTTTAATCTTGAAAGTGGTGCATATGTCCTTTCTCAGTAATAGCCTTCATTTACTTTTGTGATTTTTATCTTCTCTTAAAGCAAATCTGACTCACAGTGAAGTGGTTATACAGTGAAAATGGAAAAGCTTATGAATAAATCTACCTGGAACCATATCTTGGAGCGCTCATCAACCAGTACCAAGAAAGGTAGTGGAGAAATACCTAGAGTCCTTGTTCCTCCAGTGAAATCAAACTGAGTCCCATATTCTATACATTCCTTGGGCTTATGAAATAAATTAGAAGCCTATGGTTTATAGACATATCTTGACAATACATCCCTCCTGTCTGTCACTCCTTTCTTGCTTTAATTTCCTGATTCTCCATAGTATTTTCTTTTATCATATTCCAAATAAACCTGAATTTTTGATTTAAGTTTGTATTTAAGAGGATATACTTGTTTCTGTTATATACTTGCAAAGGTAAAGGAAATGCTGGATAGCGATTCTTCTCTAAAAAGAAGAATCTATTCTCCTTTGCACAGATGGATCATTTTCATCTCACCTCCCCTTCAGGGAACAAAAGGCTTTTTCCATTATACCTCTGCATCTTCCTTAAAGGCCTTGACATGACTAGAACCTTTCTTGCTGGTACGTATTCATTATCAGATTATACCCATCTCAAGTGAAGGATTTCAGAGTTCCAGAGATATCCCAACTCCTCTGTCAAGGCCTGTGCTGAGCACATCTGTGCCTTGAGTCTTCTATTAGCTTCCTTGCAGGCAGTCATTCATTTCACTCGCACAGGCATAAGGATTCTTATGTTCACGACTGATGAGAAAACAGAAGCATGGAGAGTTCATAGAGTTTGGGAAATGTGCATCTGAGTATGTCTGCCTAGGAACTCCATATGCTCTTTTCCCTATTTCACTGCAATAAAATAAAACCACCCTTGTGTATCAACCAGGTTTGCACGTTGCTGCACATACCAGTAGTGTAATCCCCAAAGTCGGAATCACTAAAAAGTCTGAGGAAAACACACACATATCAATTAGGGGCTGGGTGGTGACACACCTGGTTGAGCGCACATATAACAGTGTGCAAGGGCCCAGGTTCGGGTTCCCAATCCCCACCTGCCAGGAAAAAGCTTTGCAAGTGGTGAAGCTTTGCAGTGGTGAAGCAAGTACCTCTCTGTCTCTCTCCATCTCTATCAACCCCCCTTCCATCTCAATGTCTGGCTGTCTCTACCCAATAAATAAATAAAGATTTAAAAAAACATCAATTATGGAAACAAGGAGAAAAATCTTTTAATAGATGCAGTTCGTACTTACCAGAACTCTAGTCATCACCTACACCCTCGGCTGGCTCTAAAGCAAAGGGTCAAAATTCAATCATAATGAGTGGTTGCGGAAGGTGAGGAAACACTGGGAACTCAGTACTATGGTATATTTAAAGTTTTCCTTCATGCTGCGAAAGTGTTCGACTCAAGAAAATAAATGGTGGGCCAGGTGGTGGCACACCTTGTTGGGCACACATGTTATAGTGTACAAGGACCCAGGTTCAAGCCCCTGCTCCCCACCCGCAGGGGGAAAGATTCATGAGTGGTGAAGCAGGACTGCAGGTGTCTTTCTGTCTCTCTACCTCTCTATAACCCCTTCCCTCTCAATTTCTGGCTGTCTCTATCCAATAAATAAAGATAGTAATAAAAAAATTTAAAAATGAAAAGAAATGAGAATAAACATAAAGTCTACCAAAAAAAGTGGTCTGTAAAAAGAAAATTAATTAAAAAATGATAAATTAACTTCCTTAATGGCAAAAATGTAAAAAAAAAAAAAAAAAACAGCCTTCTTGCCTGAGACTCTGGTCCCAGATTCAAGTACCAGCACCTCCATGAGCTGGAGCTGAGCAATGCTTTTATTTTAAAATTTTTTAAGCACTATCATTTTATTGGTGATGGTAGGTGGTAATGGGTTACAGTGCAGTTGTTGACACATGGATACAGTTTCTCATGAACCCATGAAAGACCTCTGCAGAACACCTGCAGCCCCAACTCCAGTCCTTCCCATCATCATCATATCTCATGGGCTGTTCCACAACTTCCCTGGGTCACGTGGGCCATTCCACTCCTTCCTGGGTCACGTGGGTCTTTCCATTCCTCCTCCCCACCCCTCTCCCCCAGAGTCTTTTCCTTTGGGGCAACACAACCACACTTCATCCAAGTGTTGCTTTTTTTTTTCTTTTTCTTCCCCTTTCTGTCCTTGTTTCTTAAGTTCCACCTAAAAGTAAGATCATCTGGTAATTGTCTTTCTCTTTGATTTCACATATGATGTCTTTAAGTTCCATTCAAGATAGGGCAACGGAGATGACTTTATCCTTTTAATAGCTGGGTAGTATTCCATTCCGTTATATAGCCTGTAATACCCTGCAAAGAGGATAAGAAGACTAGCTACATAGTGGGAGAAATGTCTAAAAAAAATCCAAACCTCTATTTAACTATAATATATAAAAAAAACACTCAGAGATCCACAGCTTAGTGCCTGGGGAGATGAATCACTGGTAAAGCATATATCTTGCCATCTGCCTCCCCACTCTCTAAAACAAATGTAGTTTAAAATGCTTTAAACCCACCATAGTGTTAAGTGTTTTAAACAAAGCAAGAATTAATAATTAGGAAATGGGCAAAGATATGAGCAGCTATTAACAGTGAAGAGTCTATGCAAATAGAAAATAAGCACAAGAAAAA
Organism: Erinaceus europaeus; assembly: GCF_950295315.1. NCBI lineage: Eukaryota > Metazoa > Chordata > Mammalia > Eulipotyphla > Erinaceidae > Erinaceus > Erinaceus europaeus. The sequence goes on from NC_080162.1 coordinate 11,195,629, forward strand.
AAGTTCTATGGCCTCAATTATTAGTAAAATGCAGATTAAAACCCCACTGTGATCTACCTTTTCTGATCCTAACAGGAGAACAATGACAACCCCCCAAAAATGGCACGAGCATGAAGAAACTGCAGGTTTCACTAGTGGAAGTTCACTAGTGGAAATGTAAAATGGAAAGCAATGTTACATTTTCTCACAAAAATAAAGCTTTCTAGGTAATTCTGCAATTTGGAGAATTTATGCAAGCGTGGTGGAGACTTGTACACCAAAAGCCTTACAGAAATATCTATAGCAAGTTTATTGATAATATTCAAACTCTAAAAGAAATGCAGACACCTTTCAGCCAATAAATGGCTCATCAACCAGTTGGACATCTATGTAGTAGAACAATACTCAGTAGCAAAAGGGATGAACTTTGGCTGCACATGGCAACCTTAATGGATCTCATTTATTTATTTTGTGTGAGTCATGCTATGTGAAAAGTCTCAAAAGTTTATCAATTTTGACGCACACCGCAGGGCGCATCGTCATGGTATCCTCTGTAGTCTGCTTCTGTCTTGATATCCTCTAGACGTGGCCGAATCTTCTTTCCAATGGCTGCAGCTCAATCTCGCAGTATTGTGAAGAATACAATGTCAATGGTCCATGACATTCTTTCACTTTTTGTTGTTAACGTTTGGGGGCTCCAGCAGGCCGGGCTAGCGTCACAGCGGTAGACAGAGACAGAGACAGAGACTCAGGGGCACACGGCTGGGCCGAGAAGCTGCAGTTTAATCTTTATTCACGAGCAGGCAAATCACCACACCATGTGCTTCCCCATCCTTCTCCTTCAGCGGCTGCTGCTGGAACCCTGGACCTCCTTAGCATGGGGGCAGGGAGAAAGAGGGGCGCGAAACTAGCAGGGGCCAAACCAATTCTCCTGGTGGGGAAACCGACAATTCCCGACTCACTGGCACACCCTTGGACACTTTGCACAAAACTAGCAGTTTCCCTGTATGCTGCTGGGTTTCTGAAAGACTGACTGCAGCCAGCTGCCTTGGGACTCTAGGCCATACCCCCGCCCCCATGCTAGGTAATGCCCACAGAGAAAAAAAAAATGCCCGTTGAGGCAAGTAACGCCCCCCAGAGGCAAAAAAAGGTCCCCCTCAGGCTTTCCCTTGGCAGCACACTGGTTCTTGTTGCCCACTTACATGTTCCTCCATGTTTGTGCCAGTTTCTTTTTTGAAAATGCCTGTACGATATAGGTTTCTATTCACCCCACACCCCTGATACTGTGGTCATTTAGTTAAAAAGAAAAGGGGGAATATGTTGGTATTCTTCATATTGGTTTGGCCCCCTTCCCCCACCTCTGGGAGATTGTGGTTTAGCCCTGCTAGTTTCCTGGGGCCCGCTTGTCCCCGCCCCAGAACCCCTACGGATTGGCAGACTTGTTGCGGCGACCGCAAGAGAAGGATGCAGGACAGATCTGTGTGGTGATTAGTTTGGTTTAGTTTATGAATCGTTGTTCGTGAATAAAGAAATACAGCTTCCCGGCCCAGCCGTGTGTCCCCAAGTCTCTGTCTTCCGCCATGAAGCTAGCCCGGCCTGCTGGCACCCTGAACGTTAATGACAATTTTTCAATTTATAAAATAAAAAATATTGCTTCCCCAGAGCCCTGCCCCACTAGGGAAAGAGAGAGACAGACTGGTAGTATGTATTGACCTGTCAACGCCCATGTTCTTGGGGAAGCAATTACAGAAGCCAGACCTTCCACCTTCTGCATCCTACAATGACCCTGGGTCCATACTCCCAGAGGGATAAAGAATAGGAAAGCTATCAGGGAATGGGAGGGGATACAGAGTTCTGGTGGTGGGAATTGTGTGGAGTTGTACCCCTCTTATCTTATGGTTTAGTCAATGTTTCCTTTTTATAAATAAAAAATAAAATAAAATATATCGACAAGAACATAAGATAAGGGTGCTCCACAGTTTTCTTTTTTAATTTTTTTATTTATAAAATGGAAACACTGACAAGACCATAGGATAAGAGGGGTACAATTCTACACAATTCCCACCACCAGAACTCTGTATCCCCTCCCCTCCCTTGATAGCTTCCCTATTCTTTATCCCTCTGGGAGTATGGACCCAGAGTCATTTCGGGGAGCAGAAGGTGGAAGGTCTGGCTTCTGTAATTGCTTCTCTGCTTAATATCGGTGTTGGTAGGTTGATCCACACTCCCAGCCTGTCTCTCTCTTTTCCTAGTAGGGTGGGGCTCTGGGGAAGTGGGGCTCCAGGCAGGACACATGGTGGGGTTATCTGCCCAAGGAAGTCAGGTTGGCATCGTGGTAGCGTCTGGAGCCTGCTGGCTAAAAAAAGAGTTGATATATAAAGCCAAACAAATTGTTGACTAATCATGAACCTAAAGGCTGAAAAATTGCACATGAAGGCTTTGGGGTCTTCCACTTTGAAGATAGCTAATAGGCCTATTTTAGTTATATTCCAAAGGGCCTATAACTATACTAGTTTTTCCTGAGCCTCACATCTGATATGCAGGTGGACCCAAGTTATTGTCTGGGGAGATGATGTCATGGCTGGAAAAAGGAACAGAAAGCTGGATCAGGGAAGAGAGTAGCTCCCAAATATGGGAAAACATGACCTACTAAGTATAACATATTCACCATCTGAATGTTATAGAAAATTTCAACTATAGATAATAAAAATATGAAAATTAAAGTGGTTGCACATGATTTTATTTGAATCTCTCAAACCTTTTTTGTTTGTTTGTTTGTTTGTTTGTTTGGCTTGTTTTTCCCATAGTAACATTGGGTGAAGAAAAATAGTTTTGAAATATTTAAGTAAGCAGAAGATTTTAGTCCAACGTGATGATGATCTGTTCACTTTAATTTCCACACACTCTGTTTATTAGAAAGAGCCAGCGCCAATCATGCTCTTAATTCCTGAGCTTCTTGTGTCTAGAGTAAATTAACTGCAAGTTATTTCTCTGGAAAATTTCCCCTGAGGCTGGTGGTGTGAGAGTGAGGGAACTGGTACCTTCTCATGCTTTGGTGGCTGTAGGCTTTAAGGTCAATCTGAACCTTTAAGAAAAGGCACAAGAGGCAGCTTATTTAGATGAAATTTTCTGATGGAAAATTTAGCTCCCTGTCAATTATCTTCAGCTTCTGGAGCACTGAGACTTATTATTTAGAAGACTTAATGTTTTGTATGTTAATATAATTTAATATGTTGTAATATGTATATATTTAAACTAACTTCTTTTTAAGTTACATATAAATTATTTTATTTTGTGTATTTATTTAACCAGACCACTGCTTAGCTCTGGTAGTGTGGGGGGATTCAGCCTGAGACCTTGGAGCTTTGGGAATGAAAGTCTGTTTGCATAACCACTATACTGTCTCACCTATCTTTATGTTTTTTAACTGATAATTTTTGTATATAGATAGCAAGAGTGGCAGTGAGGAAGAGATGGGGGAGAGAGAAAGGAGGAGAGAGAGAGAGAGAATGACCACAGAAGGACCAAAGCATCCTTCAGCGCATTGTGGACCGAGTTCAAACCTAGACTCATGAGCATGGTTAAGAAGTTCATGACTACATCCAAATGAACTACATTGGCCCCGCCCCCTTTTATTAAACTGATTTAACATTGGTTTATACAACTGTAAAATTTCAGAGAATATAGCTTTATACATCTGCAGGTAGGTAAGACTCACTATACTGATCACCAAGGCATAGATAGATAGATAGATAGATAGATAGATAGATAGATAGATAGATAGGATAGATAGATAGACAGACAGACAGACAGACAGGATAGACAGATATAATCATTAAATAACCTATGAGAAAATGCCAGGAGCCATTTCTCTGCTTTGATAGATGATTAGCTTTGAAACAATGGAAGCCCTCGAGACAAGTTTCATTTCCCCCTGGGCAGGCCATTTTCCCCTCAGGTAGACCATTTATCAGAAACAGTGACACAACACATAGTTGTGGTAGCAAACATGATTTCATCCATTGTATGTTGCAAGGAACGTTCCCCCTTTGAAGATTGCTCCCCCTCCTCCTCCTCTAGCACTTCCCCCCTCCTTCCCCAAAGCCTTATAATGCCTGTGTTCACAATAAAATTTAGAGCTTGATCAGAAACTTGACTTGCTCTCGTTCTTCGCGTCTCTTGTCCCTATCATTTCAGGTCTCATTGGGTTGCTAGCCCCTGCTCACCGCCCTGCTGGCCGGGGCAAGAAAATAAAACACACTAGAGTCTATTGCTTTCACGTGTACTACTTAAATTATGTATGCATCATTTCAAAATACTAAGCTAAAGAAGCTGAGAAACAATTTACTTGTGAAGGTGAGGGATGCTCCAAGCCTGTGGTATCTCTCCCTCTCCCTGTTGTTCCATCTCTTTCTGTCTATTAGAATGAAAAAGCTGGTCTGAGAGCAGTGAAATTGCACATGCACAAGACTTTGGTTTCAAAAAAAGAGAAAGAGAAAGAAAGGAAAGAAAATGAAGGGGGGATGGAAGGAGCGACAAAGAGAGAGAGAGAAAGGAGAAAAGGAAAAATGAAACAAAATAAAAATAAAAATTTCTTAAATAATACATTTCTTATTTTTTATTTATAAAAAGGAAACACTGACAAAACCAAAGGATAATAGGGGTGCAACTCTGCACAATTCCCACCACCAGAACTCCATATCCCATCCCCTCCCTCATAGCTTTCCTAGTCTTTATCCCTCTGGGAGTATGGACCCAGGGTCATTATGAGGTGCAGAAAGTGGACGGTCTGGCTTCTGTAACTGCTTCCCCGCTGGACATGGGCTTTGACAGTTTGATCCATACTCCCAGTCTGTCTTTCTCTTTCCCTAATGGGGCAGGGCTCTGGGGAAGTGGGGCTTCATGACACATTGGTGGGGTTGTCTGTCCAGGGAAGTCTGGTTTGCATTATGGTAGCATCTGCAACCTGTCGGCTGAAAAGAGAGTTAGCATACAAAGTCAAACAAGTTGCTGACTAATCATGAACCTAAAGGCCAGGTCCCATGAGACAGGGCATGTGTTCACCTGCGTCCATAAATTAGGGCAAAATATATGCTTGAAAACAAACAAGCACAATAGTCTGCAATGTGTCAGTATACACAGTGTCAGTATACACCTAAAAAGATGCCTTAAAGTTGCTAATGAAATAGTGTCTACTTAGACTTAGATACCCTCCTCAACTACTTCATATTACACTTCCCTCAGTCACTCCAAAGCTAACCTTATGAAATTAAGGACTACAAAAGCTGAATAAAGAGTGCCACCCCAGCATGCTTCACTTCATACTGTATCCAGAGACTTCAGGAGTAGAATGACAACCCTTCAGCTTCATTACTTGGGTGAGACCTTTCCTTTCATAGTATCCTCTAATTCCATTCCAGGTGGTCCACTCCCCAATGTTATACAGGTACAAACTACTATATTTTATTTTTTTTGTTACTGCATTTTATTGTTGACTGTAAACCAATAGTCTCCTCAATAAATAAAATTAAAAGGAGAGAGAGAGTCTGAATCTGGAGTAGGGCACCAAAGTAAAAAACGCTAGCGTGAGGAGAGTGAGGCTGGATGTTCTGCTTGGGGTGGGGCGCGGGGGGGAACAATGGACAACGACACATTCTTTTGGAGGTGGGAATGGTGTTTATGTACACTCCTATACTCCTATTCATTTGCAGTCATATAAATTTGTAAAACGGAGAGAGACCTGCAGCACTATTTTACCACATGTGAAGCTCCCCCCACCCTTTGCATGTGCTGACCGAGGGCTCGAAATTGGCTCCTTGAGCACTGTAATGTGTGTGCTTAGCCAGGTACACCCATGTTATTGTTTCTTTTTTAAAACAATATTTACTTTCCCTTTTGTTGCCCTTGTTGTTTTTTTTATTGTTGTTGTTATTGATGTTGTCGTTGTTGGATAGGACAGAGAGAAATGGAGAGAGGAGGGGAAGACAGAGAGGGAGAGAGAAAGACAGACACACCTGCAGACCTGCTTCACCACCTATGAAGTGACACCCCTGCAGGTGGGGAGCCGGGGGCTCGAACCAGGATCCTTATTCCGGTCCTTGTGTTTTGTGCCGCATGTGCTTAACCCGCTGCACTACCACCTGGCTCCCATGTTATTGTTTCTTAAGATCTATCGCTAAGCTGTAAGTGATTATCGAAGTGAGAGTTGATTATCAGACTTGTATCTGGAATCCAGCAACATAGGAGAGTTTCCTCTTCCCCCATTAATGAATTTACTCTACCATTTATTCCTATAAATATGAGCTTGTGGATTTTGTATTTGAGCTATGGCAATGTTCTCTTAGAGTGTTATAAAAGACCAGCTTCCGAGAAGAACAGGAGCAAGGTTCCAGGCACTGGCCGTGCTGCTGAAGTAATCAGTGCTGTCTATTGGAACCATCTGTTTGCGCATCCTACTCAATAGAGCCTCTGGGGAGGGATCTGCTGCAGTGGAGAACAGAGAGGACTAAAAGTTGAACGCTGAGCCCAGTCTTTCTCACATGTCTGAGTTATGGTCTCTGCCTGGAATACTCATTTAAGAAATAAGAATAAAATGATAAGTCAATGAAAGGATGAGTGTCTGAATCTCTCAAGAGGACTATTTGAGGGGGCAGGAAACGCAGTAGAGAAAATTCTCCTTGGGAGACACTGATTTTTTTCATAGAACTCTTCCCCTTACTTTCCAGAATCATAGTATTGCTGACTTCCCCAGCAAAGAAGAAGAAGACATATGTTTGCCTTTGTAATTGAACTATCATGCTGACCTAAGGATCCTATGGGAAAAAGAAAAAAAATTCCTTTAAATTTTTAGTTGACTACCCCATGACCACCACGCAAATATATATTTCTTGAACCTTGGGAGGACGTTTTTAGAAAAGCAAAGGACTCTTTTCGTTTTTAATTATCTTTATTTATGTATTTATTGGCTAGAGACAGCCAGAAATCTAGAGGGAGGGAATGATAGAGAGGGAGAAAGACAGAAAGACCCTGGCAACGCTGCTTCACCATCCCAGGGTTGGTTTTCCCCCTGCAGGTAAGGACCAGGGGCTTAAATGTGGGTCCTTGTAATCTATGCACTCAACCAGGTGTGCCACCACCCGGCCCTGCAAAAGGACTCTTCTAGAGAAGGGGATTAAGACTATCAACTGGAACAACTCTTGCTTGACTGCATCTTCTCCCTTCGCACAGAGAAGAAATGTCAGTACAGGCTCAGTCAGCGATGCTGTGAGGCAGCACTGAGCAGTGTGCTGATCCAACAAGGAATACATAAATATGATAATACTTGATGAAGTGATGAAAAAGAAGAAAGACATTCTGGATCATGTGCTAGGAGGCCTGTGTTCTTGTCCCTGAATACCTTCATATTCACTTTCTGATTCGAAGCCTCAGTTTTTCTTGGGCAGGATAGAGAAAACCTATTCATTCTATTAAAAGCAAAACCATTCAATAAATTTTGTACTAGAGGGAGGGGGTAGGTAGCATAATGGTTATACAAAGAGACTCTCATGACTGAGGCTCCAAAGTCCCAGGTTCAATCCCCTGCACCACCTTAAGCAAGAGCTGAGCAGTGCTTTGGTAAATAAATAAAATAAAGAGAGGTGGGCAGTAGTGCAGGGGTTTAAACGCATGTGGCACAAAGTGCAAGGACCCGTGGAAGAATCCCGGTTCAAATCCCCGGCTCCCTGCCTGCAGGGGAGTCACTTCGCAAGCGGTGAAGCAGGTCTGCAGGTATCTGTCTTTCTCTCCCCCGTCTTTTCCCTCTTCTCTCCATTTCTCTCTGTCCTATCCAACAATGATGACAACAAGAATATCTACAACAATTTAAAAAAGGGGGGCAACAAAAAGGAATAAAAAAGAAAGAAAAAAGAAAAAAAAGAAGAAAATCCTTTAAAAATTAAAATAAAATATTGTACTAGAAGTTCTTGGGGTGAAAATAAAATACTCCAGGAACCCTCCTGAAACCTTCCTTACTAAGTGAAAGCAGCCAGGTTGATTATAACAGCATGCCAGCCACAGAAAATGTGTAATTTATCCACAATTGCCCCTCAGATGAAAGAGGAAGTGAGCATAAACCAGAAGGCAAGTCCTCACAGATGTTTTTCCAGATGTTACCAGATCTCAGCATTGGATCGACCTTCCCGTGGTGCATCCCGTGAGTACCCATTCATTGGGGAAACTGACGATCCTTCCTAGCCGACTGAATCCACATGGATCCCAGTCACTTTCAAAGCCATTAACTGGCTACGGAAGAAGGGCAAACGCTAGAAGAAGAAGCAAAATTCAGAAGAAAACAGTGTGTGTTTGCCCCTCTCTCCCTCACTTCTTGCATTCCATATAATAATGTGAAAAAACAGCCTTTCAAAATGACCTGTTACGCACAGTGACAAGTATGTAGGCATTGCAGACAATATCACAGTAAAAACTTGTCAATGTTTTAAGAACTGCAAAAACAATACATTCTTGTAACAAAGTTAACACTCGAGCGAATGTTACTCCGGGGATCCTTCTTTTCTTTTTCTCTGAATTATTGCCGCCAAGGTTATCATCGGTATTTGGCACCCGCAGTATGAATCCACAGCTCCTACTGGCTATTTATTTGTTTATTGTCCCTCAACAAGTTATCTAATAATTGGGAGTCGGGTGGAAGTGCAGCGGGTTAAGCGCACATGGCGCAAAGCACAAGGACCAGCGTAAGGATCCCGGTTCCAGCCCCCAGCTCCCCACCTGCAGGGGAGTCGCTTCACAGGCAGTGAAGCAGGTCTGCAGGTGTCTGTCTTTCTCTCCCCCTCTCTGTCTTCCCCTCCTCTCTCCATTTCTCTCTGTCCTATCCAACAACGACGACAACAACAATAATAACTACAACAATAAAACATCAAGGCAACAAAAGGGAATAAATAATAAAAAAATTCTTTAAAAAAGTTATCTAATAATTTTTAACAAAAATGAATCTCAGGTCTTTGTATCAATACCTTCACTGTGGCTTCTAAATTACTATTTCTCACTTTGCTTCCTTCTTTGAATAGCTAGTGCCTCGCCTCCTTTGAACACAAGTGTCCCAGCTACTTCTGAATTCTCAGGGTATCATATCAAAGGTCTCTTTAATCTCCCTGCTAAAATGCTGGCATCTGAATATAAAAGCATACACATGGGGGCCAGGTGATGGTGCACCTGGTTGAGCGCACACACATTACAGTGCACAGGACCCAGGTTCAAGCCCCTGGTGCCCACCTGTAGGGGAAAGCTTTGCAAGTGGTGCAGCAGGGCTGCAGGTGTCTCTCTGTTTGTTTCCCTCTCTTTCACTTCTTCCCCTCTTGATTTCTGGCTGTTTCTACCCAATACATAAATAAAGATAATACAAAAAAAAAGGCATTCACACGTACCCCTGAGGTGGTGGAGAGGGTATCTTGGTCATAAAATAGTATCTCAGAAGAGCCACAGACCCTTTGGAATAGAACTAAAATATGCCTACTAGCTATCTACAAAACGGAGACACCCCCGAAACTCTTCATCTGCACTATTCCAGCCTTTAGGTTCATGATTAGTCAACAATTTGTTTGGCTTTATATGTTAACTCTCTTTTCAGACACCAGGTTCCAGATGTTAGCATGATGCCAATCAGACTTCCCTGGACAGACATACACACCAATGTGTGCTGGAGCTCTGATTCCTCAGAGCCCCACCCCAACAGGGAAAGAGAGAGACAGGCTGGGAGTGTAGATTGACCAGTCAACACCTATGTTCGGTGGGCAAGCAATTACAGAAGCCAGACCTTCCACCTTCTGCATCCCACAATGACCCTGGGTCCATACTCCCAGAGGGATAAAGAATAGGAAAGCTATCAGGAGAGGGGATGGGATATGGAGTTCTGGTGGTGGGAATTGTGTGGAGTTGTACACCTCTTATCCTATGGTTTAGTCAATGTTTCCTTTTTATAAGTAAAATTAAAAAAATAAAAAATAGAATAAAGTAGTGTCTCTCTGTTGGACAATAAAACTCTTTGCTTTTAACTTTTGTTTGCTTTTTTTGTTTATTGGGGTTTTCTATTGGTGGAGTTAATGCATTACAGTGCATTGACACATGCTCACAATTTCATTATGTACCAGACCCCCAGAGTTTTCTTTCTCTTCTTCCCCCTCCTTCCCCAGAGTCCTTTGCTTTGGTATAACACACCATGTCCACTCCTTGCTTCACTTTGTGCTCTCCCTCCCCATCCCTACTTTGTTAAGTTCCACAAAGAAGTGATATCATTTGATATTTATCCTTCTCTTCTTCTTTTTTTTTTTTTTTGGCTTATCTCACTCAACGTGATATCCTCAAGTTTTACCCAAGAAGATGCAAAGAAGACAACTTCATCATTTTTAACAGGTGAGTGGTATTCCATTGTGTATATATGCCACAATTTTTAGCCACTCATCTGATGTTGGACATCTGAGTTGCTTCCATGTTCTAGTGAGAGTAAACTATGCTGCTATGTGCATAGGTATACATAGATGTCTTCTGACAGGTGTTTGTTTCCTTTGGGTAAATCCCCACTCAGGAGAGGAATTTCTGGGTTGTAGGATAGGTCCATTCCTAGTGTCCCAATAAGTCTCCAGATTGCTTTTCCCAATGGTTGGACCATTTTGCCCACTGGTTTTTAAATGACTGAAGGAGAGTCTCTTCAATACATGGTGCCAGCAAAATTAGATGGAAGCATGCAAGCAGAAGAAGTTGAACCATCACTCATCCCTATGCACAAAATTCAACTCCAAGTGGATCCAGGACATGGACATTAGGCCGGAAACGATCAAATACATAGAAGGAAACATGGGCAGGATACTTCATGACCTTTGTTTCAAAAAAAAGGCTTGAAGGATTCAAACCCAATAGCAAAGAAAACAAAAGCAAAAATAAACATCAAACTGAAGAGCATCTACACAGCAAAGAGTACCACCACTCAAACAGAAAGACACCCACAAGATCTTTACAGCACACGAGATCTTTATACAACACACATCAGACAAAGGGCTAATAACCAAGATACATAAAGAGCTCAGTAAACTAAACACACACACACACACACACATACACACACACACACACACACACACACACACACACACACACACACACATCATGGGTAGGACATGGGTAGAAATGTCACTGGCAAAGAGATCCATAAAGCCAATAGATCTATGAGAAGGTGCTCAAAGTCACTGGTCATCAGAGAAATGCAAATAAAGACAACAATGAGATACCACTTTACACCTGTGAGAATGAGAATGTCAAACAGCAGAATGGATAGAAATGACAAATGTTGATGAGGATGTGGAGACAAAGGGACACATCCACACTGCTGGTGAAAGCGCACAACCCAGATGGCTCTCACTGAACCTGACCTTGCTGACACCCAGACCTGAAGTTTCCAGGATGAAGAACTGTGAGCAGTTAAGTTCTACTGTTTGGAACCCCTTGGATCTGTAGTAAAGTAGCCTGAACCACGATAAATGTTATGATGTAAGTATAACGTATCATCAGCGCCATCAGCATTATTGGCAGGGTTAGGAGCAGAGCGAAGTCAGTGGAGCAGCGTGCATCCCTGACTTTCAGCGTTATGTTGTGTTTTTATTTAGCTGGGACCTTGATTCTCATCAACAGTGAACCCCTGGGAAGTGCCAGACCTTGCTTACGACCTTTATATATTATTAAGCCATTTGGCTCAAAAGAAGAAAGTGAGACACAGCGACCTCACCCACAAATATTCTGACCAAGTTACACAACTAAGGGATTTGGACTTGAAGTGTTGGTAAAGATAGGTAAACAAGTCCCCTTAGTTTCTCCCACAGCTTTACTGAGATAGACCTAGAAGGAGGCAGGTGGTGCTGCACCCGGTTAAACACACATCACACTAAGTGCCGGGATCTGCTCAATAATCAGGGTTCGAGTCCTGCACTCCTCACTCTCATGGGGGATGCTTCACAAGGGGTGAAGCAGGTCTGCAGAGGTCTATTTTTCTCTCTCCCTCTCTATCTCCCCCTTCTCTCTCAGTTTCTCTCTTTCCTGTCCAATAAAGTAGAAAAAAAATGGCCACCTGGAGCAGTGGATTCATAATACTGGCACGGAGCCTCAATGATAACCCTGGAAGGGAAAAAAAATAGGACTGGCCAATAAAATTGTATATATTTAAGATGGACAGCGTCAAATAATAATTTGATGTGGGCATGCTTTATTCAACAATCACCATATTCAAGCTAAGGTTCTGATATGAGGAGACTGGAAGTCCCAGGATTTTGACTCTGTTCATCACAATTCCATTTCCACAAAACCCTGATGACTTGTTTTTTTAGTAGAAAATTTATGGACTGAAGCAAACAATCATTATGAGTGATAAATTAGTAATAAGATCCTATCAATGACTAACACTGTGACCACAAGAAAACCAGTAGGTCTTTCTTAATAAGATAAGAAGTGGAGCCCAGGCAGTAACACCCCAGCTTAAGCACATGAGGTGCAAAGCACAAGGACCAGAGCAAGAATCCAGGTTCGAGCCCCTGGCTCCCCACCTGCAGGGGAGTCGCTTCACAAGCGGTGAAGCAGGTCTGCAGGTGTCTGTCTTTCTCTCCCCCTCTCTGTCTTCCCCTGCAGAGAATATATATTCCCCTCCCCTCTCAATTTCTCTCCTATTCAAAAAAAAAAAAAAATGGCCTCCAGGAGCAGTGGATTCGTAGTACAGACACCAAGCCCCAGCGATAATCCTGGAGGCAAAAAGAAAGAAAGAAAGAAAGAAAGAGAGAGAGAGAAAGAGAGAGAGAGAGAGGAAAGAAAGAAGGAAGGAAGGAAGGAAGGAAGGAAGGAAGGAAGGAAGGAAGGAAGGAAGGAAGGAAAAGTTCAAACCTTCCTAGCAGAAGCAATTGACAAAAAGTGAGTAGAGGTAGATACTAACAGAGAAACATGAGAGGTTGAACCCTGTCTATCATCTTCTAACGTTCTTTGTTTTCAACCTGTGCTACTCAAACCAATATATGTGAGGATATGGATCAACTGCTGTTAAGGTTGGAGAGCCAAGAAGTAGATGCAATTTCCAGGGTGTATCTATCCCCAATGGCCAGAAACTTAATTCCTAACTTTGAGCAACTGAAACCATTAGCTCCGCATTTGACCCTAACAGCAGATGGAGGTGCCAAGTTCTTTGGCTGAGCCAAGTCATCTGTGAAATGTGGACACAGTTCAATTTAAATAATAGAACAGTAGCAGGCTAGATTTATGATTCTGCATGGTTCTTTGCTTGGTTCAAATTGGACCCACTCCACTGCCTGATTTCTCAGCAGGGAATGTATTCTGCAGAAGATGTTCCATATTCAGTAACAAATCTAATTTTCTCTCAAGCTGAAGGAAACAACAAAAGCCAGATGGTCCTTCTTGACAGTTAATTATGCTCAACGATTCCAAGATGGCTGCGGCCTACTTCTGGATTTTTTTTTCTTCACCACAAGGTGGTGCTGAAGCACAAGAAATGTTTGGGAAACTTGTGGGTGTTACCTGCTGAGAAGTGGAAACTGGGAAGGCAAAGCTATCATCTCAGGTAGTGGATTAAAAAGGAAAATGGAGGCCTAGGAAGGGCCTAGCAAGGAAGGCCTCAGCACAGTACATTCCCACGTATTTTTTTAAATTATTTGTTTATTTATTTATTCCCTTTTGTTGCCATTGTTGTTTTATTGTTGTAGTTACTATTGCTGATATTGTTGATGTTGTTGGATAGGACAGAGAGAAATACAGAGAGGAGGGGAAGACAGAGAGGGGGAAAGAAAGAGATACCTGCAGACCTGCTTCACTGCTTGTGAAGCGACTCCCTTGCAGGTGGGGAGCCGGGGGCTTGAAAATTCCCAAGTATTTTAGTAGGTCCAAAAGTAATTCTAGTAGATTTGAGTTTCCAGTGCTCTAGACTGCAAATAAATCAGGTCTGAAAAGTCAGTGACATTTAAGACAGCAATTAAGTCGTGCTTTCATTTGGGAATAAAGCCAGCACTAGACAATAGGTCGGACAATTAAGGTGATTAACCTCAAGGCTGAAAGAGCCTCTCTGTCCTCTTCTTCCTCCCCTCCCTGTAAATTTTACAGCTGATTAGAACTATGTATTTACAGATGGGCTAAGCAGTGAAGGGAACCTTGGGAAGACCCTGACAAGAAATTCTAGACATCTGAGAGGACACCTCCTTCAAAACCCAGCAGGCAGAAAGGGAGAGAAAGAGAACAGTTTGTTGACAATGGCTATTGATTGCTTTCTTATTATGATTTTTATTTATTTTATGAAGAGAGAAAAAGAGAGAGAGAGAGAGAGAGAGGCTGAGATTGAGAAACAGAGGCCAGAGCACCACTTGATCATATGTGGAGCCAGTGATGAATCCAAGATGACACACACACACTTACTGAGCCATCTCTCTGGCCACAAGAGAGCACTTTCTCAACTGAGATGGGCTGTAAACCAGCTCGTGCTCTGGATTTCAAAAGATGTCTAGAATATTGCCTCAATCACTCTGTGTTCACATGGTGGCATTTTGGAGCCATGAGTGAAATAAACGCTGAAATTAATTTCTCCCATTTTACTTTTTATTTGATGTCTCATTTTTAAATCATGCAACTTGCATTCTACTTCCATTGGGTACTATGCTCCAAAAGCGAAGCAAAAGTAGAACCATATTGCTTGTGAAAAAACGCCTGCACCAGTAGGATGACAGTGCTGCCTTAACCCCCAGACCCTCTTGGTGTCCCTATTGCCTGGACTGCTCAGTCCCTCAGTCCTCCAGTGCCCTCTCCACAGCCAGCTCACAGATTGTCCCTTTGTCCTGTGTCCATCCCAATGCCCCATAGAGTAAGCCTGAACCCATGAGAGTTAGTATGTAGATTAATTCTGTCTGCTGATTTGATCCTTCCAAAGTAGCCACACTGCCATGGCTATTGGTGAAAAGCACAACTTTGCAGTGATTCTAACAATTGTCAAATATTTTTTTGCATGCATATTAGTGTCTACCATGACAGTAATTAACATGTATCCTAATTGTATGTCAGTCTCCCCAAACAGAAAATGATGTCATGGTGACAGGACAAATCGTAACCATCTTTTCACTTCCTGTTTCCAGAATAGCAGTCATATCACAAATGAAGGGGACATGAAAGATTTCTAAGTGGCATCAGGAGGGCACATAGTAGACCAGCAGGTCAGCCTTTCCCAGAGGAACCTGACTTATTCCAAAGAGAAACTGAATTCAGTTTTCTCCTTGGAGGTCAAGCTAGTTGAGAAGGGCAAGGAGCAGCAAATCCCTGAAGGGTGTATACCGTGAAGAAAGCTAAATCTAGAGTTTACTGTTTTGTCACAAACCCTCATGACATTAAAAGCTGGCCGCTTTCACACGGTGCTTCCAAGTCTCAAACAGGCTTGTCAGATCTCCACTTATTCTGCTTCTTATTTTCATGTCCGTGACTCAGAAGTTCAGGGTTCTTGGTAGGAAAGTTTTCACTTCTCAGACTGTAACTCATATAATCCTTTCAACAAAAGTACTTGAAAATGAAGCAATTTTCACTCAGCATTGGGAGAAAAGCTGACATCACCACTCTGGCTCACCCGTGAGGGATCCTTTGTAGCTTGAAGGAATAGGCATTGGATTACTTCTGCACCTGGGGGAGATCTGAGTGTGTCACTCTATCTAATAAAGTGAGAGCTGTGACACCACACACACACACACACACACACACACACACACACACACACACACACACGCCTGTACAGCCATAATAAGGATCTTATTGATGCAGAAAATAAACTCTCTAAATCACAACTGTAAAAGAGCTTGACTACCTAAATGTGTAGACTTAGTATGCATCCTGGCTCCCAGGTGTCTCTGTGAGATCGAGAAGCCAGTGCAGTAACTTATGAGTCCATTCTGACAAAAGCAGAGCGGTCTTACTCAAGTTCAAGACCAGCTTCCAATGCTCTGGGGGAAGCTTAGGTGCTTTGTGTCTTTCTCTCTCCCTCTGTCTTTCCCTGTGTCTCTCTGTCTTTCCTCCTTCCTTCCTTCCTTCCTTCCTTTCTCTCTTTTCTTTATTCTGCCAACTTTTTTTTTCTGTGTTATCTCTGGGGCTCAGCATCTACATGATGATTCTACTATTCCAAGTGGCCACATTTTTCTTTCTTTTTTAGCTAATAAATTGACAGAGAGAAAGGGAGGGAGAAAGAGAAAGTCATTCCTGCAGTGCTGCTCATGAAAGCTCCACTCAGGAAGCTCCCCCTCTGCAGGCGGGAACTGGAAACTTGAACGGGGGTCCTTGCACATGTCACCGTGTACACTGCTGATGAGCCGCTACCCAGTTTCTCCCCATGTCTCTCTCTTCATGAAAAAAGGGGTGTCAGGCAGTAGCGCAGCAGGATAAGTGCACAGGGGGTGAAGCACAAGGACCAGCCTAAGGATCCTAGTTGGAGCTGCAGCGGAGTCGCTTCACAGGCGGTGAAGCAGGTCTGCAGGTGTCTATCTTTCTCTCCCCCTCTCTGTCTCTCTTCCTCTCTCAATTTCTCTCTGTCCTATCCAATAACATCAATGGCAATAATAACAATAACAACAACAACAAGGGCAACAAAATGAGAGAAAAAAAAGACCTCCAGGAGCATTGGGTTTGTAATAACCCCACTAATAACCCTGAAGGCAAAAAAAAAAAAGTCAATATAGTGTTCACTAGAAAAGAATGTGGTATTTCCCAAGAATAGAGCACTAATAATGACCAACCTCACACCTACCTCTTCTGGAGTGACCAGAAGAAGGGTCCAGACTCCGAGCTAAGGGGATTCCTGATCTTGCTTTCTTCATCATTCCAGGCAGAATACACTATTATCACTGACTTTCATTTTGCAGATGAAAAGACTGACATTCAAGAGGATGTTAAGAAATTTGCTTAAAGACACCCTCACCTGGGTTGTCCTGGAGCCTCACGTCTCCAGAGCCCTATCCCATTGGGGAAAGACAGAAACAGACTGGGTGAATGGACTGACCTGCCAATGCCCATGTTACAGCAGAGAAGCAATTACAAAGCCAGAACTTCTTCCTTCTACACCTCCAAAAAATATTTTGGTTTGTACTCCCAGAGGGGGAGAAATGTTAGAGGAGGATGCCAGGATCTGGAGAGAGAAGAGGAAAAAAGGACATACCAAAGCAGTAACACGTGTAGGTATGACTCAGGAAGGAAGAAAAGGCAGTACCACAGGGGGGGTAAAAAAAAAAGTATATATATGTATATATATATATATATATATATATATATATATATATATATATATATATATACACATACACAGAGAGATAGTTATAGAAATAATAGTCGATCCATATCTGTAACATTGCAGTTTCCAATGGATGGAATGGGGACGCAGAACTCCAGTGGTGGAAATGGTGTGGATGTATACCTCTGTCATTCCATAATTTTGTAAATCAGTATTAAATCACTAATAAAAAAGAAAGAAACTTGCTTAATATTACACTGCAGATAGATGTTGTAGGAGTCTACAGTCTAGATTCTACTCTTGCTACATGGGAGAGACTGATTACCTAGGAAAGGGCTGTGAAAAACATAAGCCTGGCAGAAGAATCATGAGCACCAGAACCTCACAGCTAACACCTGGTGAACATTTTATAGACTCAAGGGGCTGACTTTGTGGGTTGATGTGGTGAGTATGATACCTGCGAATTGTTGAGTAGGGAAGGACACAGTTAAAAAGTATAGAGACAAAGAAAATTCATGGAAGTACTACTTTTTTTTTAAGTGAAGGAATTAATGATTTACAGTAGACAGTAAATACATGTGTTTTCTGCAAAAACCTAGCCCCCCATACTCCCTCACCATTGTGCACTAAGCCCTGAAAGCCCACCCTACCCTGTCTCAGGCCTTTACTTCAGTGCAGTATATCAAACTCAATCCAAGATCTGCTTTTGTTTCCCTTTCTCTTCTTATTTCTCAACTTCTGTGTGTGAGATTATCCCATATTCACCCTTCTCTTTCTGGCTTATTTCACCTAACATAATTCCTTCAAGCTTCTTGCAAGATGAGGTGAAGAAAGTAACTTCATCTTTTTTTTTTTTGCCACCTGATTTTATTTGGGTTTTCTCACCAGCACACATTGTTTCTTAGCTTATTAAAAACATTTTTTTATTTATAAAATGGACATAGTGACAAGACCATAGGATGGGGGGGGTACAATTCCACACAATTCCCACCATCAGAACTCCATATCCCATCCCCTCTCACGACCCTTGAAAGCTTACCTATTCTTTATCCCTCTGGGAGTATAGACTCAAGATCATTTTTAATAGCTGAAATAGTATTCCACTGTGTATATAGGCCACAACTTTCTTAGCCATGTATCTGTTGTTGGACACCTAGGTTATTTCCAGGCTTTGTCTATTACGCATTGTGCTGCTATGAACATGGGTATAAACAAACCTTTTGGGACAGATATGTCAGGTTCCCAGAAATCAGTCCCATTCACTATAGCAGCAAAAACAGCAACATTTCTAAAAAATAACCTAACAAAAGAAGTGAAAGATTTGTATACTGAAAATTACAAGTCACTATTCAAGAGAATAGTGATGATTCATGACAAAGATACAAAGAGGGGCCGGGTGGTGGTGCAAGAACCCATGTTCGAGCCCCTGTCCCCCGCCTGCTACAAGCAGGTTTGTGGATGTCTATCTTTCTCTCTTCCTTCTCTCTCTTCTGTCCCCTCTTAATTCTTCTCTGTCCTGTGAAATAAAATAGAAAGAGAAAAATGGAAAAAATAACCACTGAGAACAGTGGAGTCACAGTGCTAGCACCTAGCCCCAGTGATAACCCTGGAAGCAATAATAATAAATACATTTTAAAAGATAAAAAGAATAAAAAGATATTTCATGTTCAGCAACTGGAAGAATTGACATCATCAAAATGAATCTTCTACCCAGAATCATACAGAAATTTATTATAATCCCCATCAAGTTCTCACCAATTTTTTAAGAGAATGTAACAAAAGCTATGGATGTTTATCTGGAAGCAGAAAATACCTAGAATTACCAAAACAGATTTGAGGGGAAAAAAAAAGAAGAAGAGAACTGGGGGCATCATGCCCCCAGATCTCAAACTATACTACAGGACAATTATAATCAAAACTGCATGGTACTGGAACAGAAATAGACACACTGACCAGTGAAATAGAACTGACAGCCTAGAAATAAGCCCCTTCACCCATGGACTGGCATCCAGTGGGTTTGTTCATTGAGAGACAATGGAAGAGAGTTGGAAAGTAAGAGAGAGAAAAACTCTTCTGCTTTGGCCCAGCATGCCTGGTTCATTCCTCCACACCCGAAGCTCATAAATGCAGCCTTACTAGTCCCCAGTACCTCAGCTTGATGATCTTCAAACAGTTCTTAGAAGGGGCTCCCTGAAAACTTACTGGGATGGAGAGGTATATACAGATGGTTTAGCGGGAAATACTCATGGGAAAGACAACCGTAGGAATCAGAACTGGCTAGGAGAAACTATTGTGAAATGCAGCTCAGTGAAACCTCCACTGATAGATACTCCAGGGAGCTCAGAAGCTGAGATGGTGCTTCAGAAATGCCCCAGGTTAAGAGAGAGGACTGGACTTCTGAATCCCTCTCAGGTGGTCATTGGTCATGGTCAACCCCAGAAGGGAGTGTCACCTGAGTCAAACTATCAACTGTAGGGATTGGAGATCACCTAGTGAAAGTCAGCTAGCATTTCCCTACATGAAGATTCCTAGCTTCATCTGCTCGGTTTATCTTCCTTTGGGTTCCTGTTTATTTTAATTTTAATTTAATTTATTTTAATTTTTTTTTGTTTTGTTTGTCTCCAGGGTTATGGCTGGGGTTTGGTGCCTGCACTACGAATCCACTGCTTCCGGAGGCTATTTTTTCCACTTTTGTTGCCCTTTTTGCTTATCATTGTTGCTGTTATTATTGTTATTGTTGTTATTGCTGTCATTGTTTTGGATAAGACAGAAAACATTGTTGGATAAGACAGAAATCAAGAGAGCAGGGGAGACAGGAGGAGAGAAAGATAGATACCTGCAGACCTGCTTCACCACATGTGAAGGGACCCCCTCCCCCTGCAGGTGGGAAGCCCGGGGCTCGAACAGGGATCCTTATGCCAGTCCTTGCACTTTGTGCCATGTGCACTTAACCGGGTTCCTATTTATTAAATAATCTGTTCTGCGTTATCTCTTACCACCTTTCAGTCACCAATTGCAGACACTACTATGATTCCATCCTGACTTCCCTGGGCAGACGACCTCAACAATGTGTCCCTGGAATTTCACCTCCCCAGAGCCCCACCCCACTAGGGAAAGAGAGAGACAGGCTGGGAGTATGGATCCACCTGCCAATGTCCATGTCCAGCAGAGAAGCAATTACAGAAACCAGACCTTCCACCTTGAGCACCCCATAAAGGATTTTGGTCCATACTCCCAGAGGGATAAAGAATAGGGAAACTTCTAATGGAGGGGGTGGGACATGGAACTCTGGTGGCTGGCGAGAACTGTATGGAATTGTGTTCCTTTTATCTTACAATCTTATAAATCACTAATGAAAATGTAGAAACAAAAAGTTAATAGGCACATTCATCTCCCCATCTCTGAAAACAGGCAGGATGCAAGAACTTCCCAGGGTGCTGGGAGAGTGACTTTAAGTTCATTTCTTTCTTTTCCTTTTTTCTAGAACACTGCTAAATCCAAATTTACGGAGGAAATCAAAGGGATCAAACCAAACGTGCCTCAGGAATGAGAGACATTTCGCATAACTGCCATGCTATTTTACCATCCCAATTTTGTTGTTGTTGTTTGCTTGTTGTTGTTTGCTTGTCCACCATGGTTATTGATGGAATTTGCTGCCTGCACAACTCTAATGCTTCTAGTGGCCTTTCTTTTTTCTTTTTTTTTTCATATATATGAATGAGAGAAACAGAGGAATTGACAGGGAAAGGGGGGGTCAGGAGGGAGGGATGGAAGAAGTGAGAGAGAGAGAGAGAGAGAGAGAAGGACCTACATCACTGCTTTACCATTTGTGACATTTCCCCTACAAGTAAAGACCAGGGACTTGAACCTGGGTCCCCAAACACTGTAGCATCTACGCTTTACTGGATGCACCACCAGCTGGCCCCTTTCTTTCTTGTTCTGATAGACAGAAATAGAAAGGGAGAGAGAAAAGAGATGCCTGCAGGATTGTTCTACTGTTTAGGAAGCTTCACACACACACACACACACACACACACACACACACACACACACACACGAGGACTGAGAGATTAAACCTAGATCCTCATGCAAAGTCACATGTTGTCTCTATCACCTAGTCCCCTGTTAATTTCCTGACTCACCGGATTCCCCAGTTTCCTCATGTTTCCTATAATAAAAGTATATCTGTCAGCAAAAAAGAAAAAGTCCAAGTATCTGCCTTGTGAGCTTTATAATGTACAATCAAACAGAATTCCTCTGAGTGAACAGCTGTGTAAGCCTCTGATCAATTGTCTTTAGCTATCACCTGATTAAAAGTGCTAACATATCATGGGGAATAAATTATAGATTATCAATGACATATTAGAGAGACACCAACCTCTACTGGTCAACCACAGTGCATTAACAAGAGGGCTATCCTGGAGGCAAATACTTCCATTTGTTTTATTTTGTAGTTATTATTTATTGTTGTTACTGATGTCATCTTTGTTGGATAGGACAGAGAGAAATGGAGAGAGAAGACAGAGGGGGAGAGAAAGACAGACACTTGCAGACCTGCTTTCCCACTTGTGAAGTGACTCCCCTGCAGGTGGGGAGCTGGGGGCTCGAACCAGGATCCTTATGCAGGTCCTTGCACTTTGCGCCCCCTGAGCTTAATCAGATGTGCTACCACCCGACTCCCGAGGCAAATATTTTCTGTACCAAATCGTGTACTGTTCAGTGGCAGCTAATCCAGCTACAGCTTCATGGCTCATTAAACACGGACATCACTCAACAAGCCACCACGGTCCTGTTCCTCAGAAGCTCAAACACTTTCCAATGACTAGATTTCCTGTTGTACTTACCTACAGGGAAAAGGTGACAACCAAGGAAACTGGAAAATCTAGTTTTCTTGGCGATTGTATTTCTCCTACACATTGATAAATTGGCATTTGGCTCCTATATTCATGCTTTTGAAGTTATTAGCATTCATCAGAAATGAATTAAATTAAATGCTAATTGAATGGAGACAATGCTGAGGAATCATCCCAGCTCCACAGATTTCTGCAAGAGCTGAGGCTTCTGTTCAAATGAGCTCCAGACCCAGACGCACTTATGATGGTGTGCTCAATATAATTGTATTGAATAAACACACAACTTAACAAGTAAGGTTTTAAAAGTGGTTCTGAGAGAGGCAGGCTGGGAGTACAGATGGACCTCTCAATGTCCATGTTCAGCGGGGAAGCAATTACAGAAGCCAGACCTTCCACCTTCTACATTCCACAAGGACCTTGGGTCTATACTCCCAGAGGGATAAAGAATGGAAAAGCTATCAGGGGAGGGGATGGGATATAGAGGTCTGGTGGTGGGAAATGTGTGGAATTGTACCCCTTCTATCCTACGGTTTTGTTAAAGTCTCCTTTTAAAAATAAATAAATAAACAAACAAATAAAGTGGTTTCAGCAGATATACTAAATTTAAGATCAATCCCTTCCTTCTATTTTAACATGAACTCCTTAGGGTCAGCACCTTTCTTATTTATTCTTATCAAAATCTGTTGACTATCATTTAGGGAAAAAAATAATAAAATGTTAACTATATATAATTTATATTAAAACATTTGCAAGAAGAAACAAGATACTTTAAGACAAAGAATTCATGTATTTAAAAGTGACTAATAGGCCTTATCCTGTTTGGGATGGGATCCTAAAGAAACTGGCACTCCCTCAAGAGTAAATCTCAAAGCTGTGCTGACAAGTCACCGAGGTTTGTTCTCTGAGCTGAAGCCAATTAGTGTTGAATCAACAAGTCAAAGAACTTTGCTTTCTGACCTTCTCAAGTCCACTTTCTTTCCTCATTATTTTGTGGCTAATAGTGGGCTACAAGTAGATTGCAAGATTGCAGGGTAGAGCTGCACACCACACCCACCACGGAAGGTCTGTGTCCCCACACTCCCACCTCCCAATGATAACCCCAGAGTTCTCACAGAGTCTTAGAAGCAGTTTGCCTGCTTCTGTTCTGCTTGTCTGTTCTGCGATTTTAGGTTCTCTGGATTCCATATATAAGTGAAACCATCTGGTGGTTACCCTTTTTGTTCCTTACTTTGCTAAGCATGATCATGTCCAGTTCCATTCATCTTGTCCCAAAAGACACAGTATCATCTGTTTTGACTGTGGCAGAGAATTCCATGAAATGTATATCCCATAACTCCTTGAGCCAGTCTTGTGTCAATGGGCCTGCTTCCACATTTTGACAAGAGTGAATATTGCAACTATGAACATAAGTTCATATATCTCTTCCAATTAGTGTTTGCATGTACTTTGGATGAATGCCTGAAAGTGCTGTCGCTTTATCGTAAGGTAATGAATTCTATTTCTATTTAAGGGTTTTCCATGCAGTCTTCCAAAGGGGCAACACCTTTGCATTGCCACCAGCAGTGTAGCCAAGCACCCTTCTCTCCATCTTTGATGTGAATATTTCCCCAATATCTGATCTAATATCCAGATCCTTGACCCATTTCTTTCTTGATTTTGGTATATGGTGTGTTAGGTGGCCGTCTAGTTTCACTGTTCTACATGTGGTTATCTAATTTTCTCAGCACCATCTGTTGAAGAGACTTTCTTTATCCCCCTTGAATTATTTTGGCCCTATGTCATATATTAAGTATAAGTTGATGTGTGGATTTAGTTCTACTGATCCAAGTGTCTGTTTTTATTCCATTTCCATGCTGTTTTAAGTACTATTGCTCTGTAGTATAAACTGAAATTGGGGGGGGGGGGGGCGGGGAGACAGTGGCATACCTGGTTAAGTGCATGATACCATGCACAATGACCCAGGTTCAAGCCCTTGGTCCCCACCTGCAGGGGGACTGCTTCACTACTGCTGAAGTAGTGTCACGGGCCTCTCTCTCTCTCTCTCTTTTTCTCTCTCCCTCTCTCTCTCTCTCTCTCTCTCTCTCTCACACACACACACACACACACACACACTCTTTCTCTCTCTCCTCTCTCTATGCTCCCCTTCTCTCTCAACTTCTCTCTGTCCCATCAAACTGAATAAAGTTAAAAGAAAATCTAAAGAGGACAGGCAGTAAGTGCAGACATTACAGTGTGCAAGGACCCAGGTTCAAACCCCTAGTCCACACCTGCAGAGGAAAGCTTCACAAGTGGTAAAGCAGGGCTGCAGGTGTCTCTAACTCCCCCTCTCCCTCTCAATTTCTCTCCATCTCTATCCAGTAATAAATAAAATATATATATTTAAAAATAAAAGAAAGTCTAAAAAGATAAAACCTGAAGTTGAAGAACATGACACCATTCCCCCCACCTTTTTTCTCAGAAGTGCTTTTGCCTATTTGTGGTTGTTTGTGATTCTACACAAATTTTTGAACAAGATGTTCCTTTGCCTTGAAAAATGTCATTGAGATCTTGGTAGGGATTGCTTTGAAACTGTAGATTGCTTTTGGAAGAATGGCTGTAATTTTTTTTCCTCTCTCTCTCTTATTCCTGATTGTTTTTTATCATATATATATCTTTTTTCTTTGTGTGAGTCTAAACAATGGTTTGCCTACTTTTTTTTAAAGGACCAAATGACTAGTTTTTTATTTTTAAGATCTTTTTATGAGAAAAACAAACATCAGAGTACCACTCCATTCTGTTAGAAACAAGGGATCAAATCCAGGATCATATGCATGTGTGTCTTGTGATCTACTTGCTGAATGCAATGACTAATCTTTTTTTTAATTTTTCATTTATAAAAAGGAAACATTGACTAAACCATAGGATAAGAGGGGTACAACTCCACACAGTTCCCACCACCAGAACTCCATATCCCATCCCCTTCCCTGATAGCTTTCCTATTCTTTATCCCTCTGGGAGCATGGACCCAGGGTCATTGTGGGATGCAGAAGGTGGAAGGTCTGGCTTCTGTAATTGCTTCCCTGCTGAACATGGGCGTTGACTGGTCCATCCATACTCCCAGCCTGTCTCTCTCCTTCCCTAGTGGGGAAGGGCTTTGGGGAAGCAGAGCTCCAGGACACATTGATGGGTTCGTCTGTCCAGGGAAGTCTGGTTGGCATCATGCTAGCATCTGGAACCTGGTGGTTGAAAAGAGAGTTAACATACAAAACCAAACAAATTGTTGAACAATCATGGACCTAAAGGCTGGAATAGTGCAGATAAAGAGTTGGGGGGGTCCTCCATTTTGTAGATAGCTAGTAGGCATATTTTAGTTATATTTCAAAGGGCCTGTAGCTATACTAATGTTTTTTTGTGTTGTTGTTTATTTGTTTATTTTTTTTGCCTGAACCTGAAATCTGACATGCAGGTGGATCCTAATTATTGTCTGGGGAGATGATGTCATGGCTGGAAAAAGGACCAGAAAGCTGGATCAGGGAAGAGAGTAGCTCCCTAATAAAGGAAAGGGGTATAAGTATTGTTGACTGTAAACCCCATCAATTTGATGTGATCTGGGGCCCAGGTTTACCTATCTTATTTATCCTTTCAGAGAACCAGCTCTTCGTTACACTCATATTTTGAATCATCTTTCTGGTTTCTATTTCATTAATTTCTACTCTGATTTTGACTATTTCCTTCCTCCTATTGACTTTCAGGTCTCTTGCTGCTTTTCTGAATAGTTGGCTAAGATGTGATGTAGTGCACTTGAGATCTTTGCTGTTTGTTAATATGAGTCTGTTTCGCTGTACATTTCCCTCTTAGGACAGTTTTGCCACATCCCAAAGGTTCTGCTAATTGGTCTCTTTATTTTTGTTGTTCTCCAAATAATTTTTAACTTCTCTTTTGATTTTTTCATTAGCAGAGGTATTATCCAGAAGTATATTGTTTAGTCTCCATATTTTATTTGTATTTCCTTTTTCTTTCTGTGGCTGATTTCTAACCTCATAGTCTCATGGTCAGAGAAGATAGTTTTTTATGATTTCAATATTCACATACTTATGAATGCTGTTAATCCTTGAGAATGTTCCACGTGCAATTGAAAAGAATGTATATTCTTTTTGTGGCAGTGAAAGGTTCTGGATATACCTGTTAAGTTCATTTCATCTGTGACTTCATTGAAAGCTTCTACTTCCTTGTCGATTCTTGTCCCAATAGTCTATCTCTTGCTGTGAGTGGTGTGTTAAGATCTCTTACTATTGTTGTGTTGCTGTCAATGTCTCCCTTGAGGTCAGCAACTATTCATTTGACATATTTGGGTACACTCATTTTGGGAGTGTATATATTAACAATGGTATTAGTACGTCTTCCTGTTGGCTTGATCCTCTGACTAATATGTAATGTTCTTCTCTTGTCTCTTACCATTTTCTTTACCTAAGTCTATTTTACCTGAGAGCAGAATAGTTATTCTTGCCCTTTTGTCTGCATTATTGGCTTGAAATATCTTGCTCCAATTTACCATTTGGAGCTTTATTTGTCTTTAATGTGTGTATTTTCTGGAACCATAGAAGTGATGAATTTTGCTTTTTTATTAATATATATTTACTGCATAGAGACAGAGAGAAATTAAGAAGAGGGGATACAGAGGAAGAGAGGTACCTGCAGCCCTGAACGTGGGGGCCAAGAACTTGAACCTAGGACTTTGAGCACTTTAATGTGTGCACTCAACCAGGTGTGCCACCGCCAGGACCCTTTTTAATCCATTCAGTCATTCTGAATCTCTTGATTGGTGAATTTAAGCCATTCCTGTTTAGGGTGATTATTGATAAATGTGGTTTATTTATAGCCATTCTGATTTCTGCTTTGAGATAGTTTTACATTCTTGTTGACTCTCTTCCTGTTTGCTTCTCTTGCTACTTTGTGTAGATAATTTTACATGATTATCTTGTTTGACACCCGTTTCTGAACTACATTCAAAGTATCTTTCACACCCTGCAGCATTTGAAGTTTCTTTTTTCCCCCATATTTTTTAACTCTTAGGTGAAATGAACTCTGTGTTCTTGAATTTAACTCTGCATGCTAAGTTTAGTTTCTTGAACTGTTTCATAATGTGTTTTCAGAATTCTATTTCTGTCTTTTTTTTCCAGATCTGTATCTGTCTGACCATTTGCAATTTCAGACATTAGTGTTTGGATACTGTTTCAGTAAGGATGGTTTCTGATGTTGAGCCAACTAGCAGTGCTGTGGCTATGGTGTTGGTTTCCTTGTTTATATACTGCGGCAGGGGGAAGAAGGAGAGATTCACCTGTCACCAGGCTGGCTTAGTGCCGAGAATGTCAATATAGAGTCTTGATGCTGTAGGTCCACTCTCTGGGGAGTAAACGTACGGCAGAATTTCTTTCTCCTGAGTGCTCACAGAACAAGTACAATTTGTTTTCTTAGCTCTGTTCTGGGGCCTAAATATCCTACCCAACTTTAGTGTGCAGTTCAATATACTGTTCTCCTGAGTTCACAGGTTAAATACTCAGACATTCCCCACCTTCTTGCTGTCAACATTGTGTTCTGCTGGGAAATCGTGCAGATGCAGTCACATCTGCCATGTTGTCCCCTCAGGCTACAGCTAGTTCCCGCAAGAGTTTGGACATTCTCAGAGCGCCTGTTCACCATGTTGTGCCCTCAGGGCATTGTCTACTCCCCAAAGTAGTTGCAGTGCTTTGGTTACTCCTCCCCCTTCCCATTCTCACGAGAGTTATTATCCTACCCTGGAGTGCTATGGTTATTTCTCTCCCTTCCCATTCTCATGAAAGCTACTCCCATAAAAGCCCTTCTTCTTCCGCAACTCTCTCTTGCCAGCCCTTCACTTCAGTGGTTAGACACAGGGAAGGTTGCTGTGTGAGGCGGCCATTTTTGCTACCTCCACGTGGCCCAACCTGCTTCTCTGTCACCCAACTCTGAGGTGCCAGCGCAAATAAAGATTTGTGTTCCCTCTTCGCTCCGGATCTCCTCTCTCTCTTCTCCACGGCGCAGCTCAACAGTGCTCAGCTATGTAACTACTCAAATGGTGCCAGCTGCTACTAATGATGGCTTCTTAAGTCCTGTGAGTCTGTCCCTCACCCTTTTTCTATCCACTAGCTGCACATTCTTTCACCCACTTGTAGCTAAGTAAGATTCTTAATAAGTCTCCATTGTCATTTGTTTTCAGGTGATTTTAAGTAGTTGATTTTAAATAGTTGACCAGAGGAGTGAGATGTGGCAGCTGCTACTCCATGGCCATGTCTCAGAAAGTTGGCTGGGATTTATTTTTCTACCCAGTTTCCAGGGCCTGAGAAGACCACAGGGCTTCAGTCCTTGTGAGCAGTTCAGTTTCCTATTACGCCTGAGAACAGCTTCTTAAGTCCTGAGAGTCTCTCGCTCACCCTTTTTTCCATCCACTGGCTGCATATCTGCACCCTCTTGTGGCTAGCTGAGTTTCTACAGTTCCCAGTTGTAATTTGATTAGTTTCCAGGTAATTTTGTTGTTGTTGTTATTGTTGTTGTTGCTTTAACTAACTTATTAGGGGAGTGGCACACAGCAGCTGCTATTCCATGGCCACGCTTCTGGGCATCTCTCAGCCCTACTTTCTAAGCAGCTAAGGTGAAGAGTTCCTAAGAAAAAAAAATAATAATAATAAAGTAAAATTACTCATATTCCTTCAATTTACAAAGTGGGTTTCATTTGATTTGTAGGATAACACGTGTTTTATTTGTGTGTCTGCTTTTGAATGCCAATTCCAAAAAAAATAATAAATTGCTGAGTCATGAAATCCCTAAGATATAAGATTTTGACAAAACCTGCTTGGGAAATGGCAAGAACTATGACATTTATACAAGACAGGGATAACACAAGACTCATTTCTTTAAATTATGTTTTGGGGATTGTTCCTCATGGGGCTTTTTATAAGAATTGGTGGTTGAATGTTCTTCCCTGATGACATATTTACCCGAGAGAAAATTAGATCACCAACTGCCTCCTAGGAGGCTCATCAAAGAGGAGGTGGTTCCCTAATCAACTTACTTCCCAGCTTTTTCCAACTCGTAGTTTTGGCACTCAAGAAGTAGCTTTTGAGTCACAAAAGAAAAATTATTTTCTAAATCAATCTATTATTGTTGTGATTTAAAATGCTAATCCTTCAAAAATGAGCAAGGCTTGAATCCTTATTGATATAATCCTGATTTCTCTAGGAAAGACAGAACTTTATGACAACCTTTCCATCTAGGTCCCATATTGTAGGAGTCAAAGAGTTTACTGGAAATCTTTCTCATTTTGCATTAGGGAATTATTTGTATAACAGGCTATCAGTATCATGGCAAGCATTATTTCTTGTCACATTAAATGAAGATTGAGATTGTCATCTCACAGGACTAATATGAGAATTTCAAACTGTTGTGTGCTTAGAAAACATTCAGAAACACTAGTGATTTGTGAAACTAGTATCAAGAAAATGTCCGTTTTCCTCAAAAGGAATCTGTGAGATAATGTATTAGCTCTGTTGAAATCAATGATGCAAGTAGTTCAGTAAAATGCCTTGTGAGAATGCTGATGTTGGGTCACTAAACACTGAAGCTTGAAAAGAACATCAGCTCATGTAGACACTGTCACTGTAATCTGTACGGTGAGGGTGGGACTGGCGAAGACAAGAGAAAACAACCAGATTGATACAAAACAGACAAAAAAATATTTTATTGTAATTTGAAGTTGATTACTTAAGACAATGGATAATGGACATACCGGATGACATTAGTAGACATAGTGACGATTCATGCGGACTGTTATCCATGTTGAAAAATATGAAATAGAAAAATGTTAAAACTTTTTTTCCAGGTTATTGCATTCCCTGAAATGATGATTAGCAACAACAAAAAAAGGAAATTAAATAGAAAAATGTTTTAATGTCATCTGTTTTATTTACTTACCATGATAGTGACTATAAAGAATGAGGTACAGAAAAGCTTTTCAGAATTCTAAGTATGGAGCAGAAATCCACAGTGTCTTGGAGACCCATTATTGCATGACTGAACAGGATTAGCTCAGGGAAGAAAACCCCTATACTCCAGGTTTACTCCATAGACGAGCACTATTTGCCTACCTCACTGAGGTGTTGTGGGGATGCATCTTTATAAAGTGCTTTAGGCGCCTTCAAAGAAAGGCAACATAAAAGTATAAAATAATCTTATATATTTCAAAAGAAATGAAAAGAAAAATTTGGCACAGTGGGAAGGGTGCCTCCTATTTAAAGAATTATACTTAGTTATTTATAAAATGCCCTTGCTTCAAAGGTTTATCTTTTTTATTTTTAATTTCAGAGAATAAGTCTTTCTTCACTATGGATTTTAAACATCATTTTATATATAGACTATGCTACCAGAATCATTTGAGTATGTTAAAAATATAGGTACGTGGCCCTTATTACAGAATTATGATTTCTTAAGAGTGGTACTCAATCAACTATATTTTTAAAAGGATCTCTAAGAGATTCTGACATAGAGCAGTTTCAATAATGTTTCTTTAGAGAAAGAAAAAAAGTTGACTTAATAAATATTATTTTCCTTCCTAGAACATTTTTCCTCAGCCTGAATGAAATTGCATCAGGGTTTCAAATATGTATTGTCCATTCTCCTTCCCATGTCCCAGACAGACTCGGCACAACACACACACACACACACACACACACACACACACACACACACACACACACACACACACACCACTATTTTCTAGTTCTGCCTTTGACTAAAATTTTGGTAGTAATAAAATCTGACGGTAGCAAAGAAATGCTTCATTGAAAATATCTGCAAGGACTTGCAATTCACTCCCTCCTGTACTCCGGAGTGAGTGGACATTTCCCATTAACCAGAACGGAATGATTGAAATGCACCATTTCCAAACTGATCAGCACTTCCTGGGAAATATCAACTCAGTGGATGCTGACAATCAACAAAGTCAATGAAATTATAACAGCCGGTCGTGAAGATGCTACGGCAATCTCCTCCATTGCTGGGAGACTATCAACATCTCAGCAACACCCAAGGCGTTGAAAAGAGTTGTTGTATACAGTAGGCACCAAACTTGTGGGTACTTCATCAAGCTGGAAAGAATAATGAAAACTGGAGACCTCGATTGAAAATGTCTTGGAAAAAAATGATCAGTTTGTTCCACTGAAGTTCAGAATGCTGTCTGAATAATCAGTATCATTTCCTGAGTGGCTTCGAGTGTATTTACTACTAGTCTAACATGGAGAAGAGAGTGGTGTGTTCCCTAGAGGACTTCACACATAGCTCATCATGTGGCTTTCTTCAGTTTTTAAATAGAAGGAGCTCCCTCTGGGTGCCTTGCAATGGAACTAATGAAGTCTGCTAAGAAACTGTATTTCTTTACACACAGAAAGGCTTCTGAGATTGGCCAAAACTTTCACAATATAAAGAGCTCGTGAATAATCCAAAATCAGAATAGTCCCACTTCTCAGAGAAAGAATAACAATACAGGAGATAGAGGCTGCATATACAGTACATAGAGAGTAGGCGATGTTAAAAAATAATAATAATAATAAAAACTCATTCAGAGTCAGCCACAGTAAAAATTTTGCTATGAGGAAACAGTCTTGCATTGCCTTCCAATATTTTTCTAAACATTAGAGGCAACTTTGTACAGAAAGGTTGCTGGAGCTGGCTTGGGGAGTTTCTTGTTGCATGTACTCCAGGAGGGCAAGGCTGCCAGAAGCAGAATCAATCCTCCCAGCAGGACACAGAAACCGCTAAAATAAAAGGCAATGTCGTAGGTCTGAGTCCAGTCATAAAACCAACCTAAAAAAGAGTCAGAGAAAAATGATACAAAGTCACTTCATTTGATAGAAATCAGAGCAGTATAAACCACAAACTCTCCTTTCTGTATGTACAGATAGAAGCAGGAAAAGCATTACCCTATCTCCCTCCTTCCTTCCTTTGTTCCTTCCTTCCTCCATCCTTCCCTCCTTCCTTCCTTTTTTTTTTTTTTTTCCCTTCACGGTTATCATTGGAATTTGGTGCCTGCACTATGAATCCACAACTCCTGGCAGTCATTTTCCCCCCATCCCCCACCCCCATTTTATAGGATAGGACAGAGAGAAATAGGGAGGGGAGAGGAAGACAGAAAGGAGGATAGGACAGAGAGAAATTGAAAGGGGAGAGGAAGACACAGGAGAGAGAGACATCTGCAGATACGCTTCACTGCCAGCAAAGCTTCTGCCCTTCAGGTGGGGAGCAGGGGCTCAAATCTGGACCCTTGTATGGGTCCTTGTGCTTAGTACTACGTGCACTTAGCCAGGTGTGCAATGCCCCCCCAGCCCCCATCTACTTTCAAAGTGGTATATTGAGAGGGGAATCTCTCATGTTATTTTAGACAAGAATAAAGAGACATTGCATCTCTTCAATACAAATCCTTGAGCAAGTACAGAGAATTTTGGAATCCTACCAATGTGATTTTGAATTTACTGTTGCCATTCAAGAGTACTTCTGTATAAATCTACTTCATTATTATAATCTAAATTTCTCTATAGGGAGACAGTTTACAAAGGATAGTGAAATAGGTTGACACTGAGATAAATAACTTACCGACAATTGGTGGTCCAAGGCTATTCCCAAGTCCAGCAAAGAACATTAATATCCCATAAGCATGAGCTAATCTTTCAATTCCCACAGTCTTAGTGGTCACATATGGGAAAATGGACCAATTACCAGTAAGAAGCCCTATGATCCCAGAAAGTACTGATAATGTGACATAACTTTTGGCAAATGGAATTGCACACAAAGCCAGGCCCATGGTGATTAAGGTAGCAACATAAAGATATAAGGTATTAATCCACTCGAAGTCAGCCAGTATCCCTAAAAGGAGTTTGCCAATCGCTGTCATAATGCCGATAATTGAAATAAGAGGCATGATAAATTCCTCCTCTTTCACGTTCGAGCTGCGTGCTACATCCTCCATAAGTAGCGAAGGTGGAAAGCCTCCGATGTCAAAAAGAAAGATAGCAACAAAAAGTGCTGAAAATACTTTGTTTTTAAAGAGAGTCACAGTTTCTCCACAGTAGTTTTTACATAATTGCCACTTCCACTTGGCAAGCTGTTTGCAAAAATATGTTTGCTCTGCAACTTTCTTTCTGTATGTTTCAGTCTCTCTTGTGTGCGCCATGTCTGGGTTTTTATGCTTCCCGTCATCAGGGGCTAAAGGGCTCTTGTTCATCTCCTCGCTACTGTTTCTCCTTTCGAGCATGTTCGTGTTTTCTTCCAGGTTCTTTTCTTTTTCACTGTAAACGGAGTACCTATCTGGTATATTTTCCAGAGCTGTTTTTCCAGGCAAAGGATAATCAGAGACCTGAAGGGGTCTCATCAGACTTCCACAGGCTAATATATTTAAAGCCAAGGCACCCACAATCAGCAGGCATCCATCCAATCCATAGAACTCAATTAGCAGTCTCTGGAGAGCAGCGTATATAAAAAGTCCAACGCTTGAACCTAAAGCAGAAATGAGAGGTGTTCAGACTTAATCTTTTATAATGTGGGGTGCAGAGGACAAGCATGATTCATAGCACACCGGCATTTTTTTGTGAGTAGCCCCTTAAATCACAAGAACATTAAGGATCATGGTAACAAGAAGAAGATAGCAATTTGTTTTAAAACAAATGTGACTCTTTTTTTTTGAAAAATTATTTATGGTTCAGACAGTGTGAAGCATGTTATGTTGTATCATCTTTTTTCATTCTTTTTTAAAAAAAATTTTCCCTTTTGTTGCCCTTGTTGTTTATAGTCGTTGTTATTATTATTGTTATTGCTGTCATTGTTGGAAAGGACAGAGAGAAATGGAGAGAGGAGGGGAAGACAGAGAGGGGGAGAGAAAGACAAATACCTGCAGACTTGCTTCACCGCCTGTGAAGCGACATCCTGCCCCACCCCGCCCCTGCAGGTGGGGAGCCCAGGGCTGGAACCCAGATCCTGATGCTAGTCCGTGCGCTTTCCACCATGTGTGCTTAAGCCACTGTGCCACCGCCTGGCTCCCATCTTCTTTCATTCTTATGATAAGCTTATTGAGTAGGACCTATTGCTATTTCCAACCCACACAGGGAATGACCAAGGGCTAAAAGATTGAGAAAAGTGCCACAGATGGCAAAATATAGATGCTATCAATAAGTTTCAGAGTCTGACACTGAGAGATGGATATATTTTAGTTTAAGCATAATTCTAATGATTTTATGGTTCAAATCTATTGCTGAGTCACTAGGATGAATAATTCATATTCATAAGCCAATAAGAAAGTAGAATTTGATAGATATTTAAATAACTAATATGCCTGGTTTGAATAACCACGCATCACTAAACACCCATTTTAGCACAGATTACACTTAGCACTCTGGAATGGCTAGTGATATAATCTCAATTAATTTGCAATATTCTAAAATTATTCAGATTTGAACTTTAACTGAGTATTTAATTTTTTAAATATAATTGGAAAGAGCCATGTGACATAAGCAGACCTCCTTTTTTCAATCGTCTAAATAGGCAATTCTTGCTTCTTAAATGGCCCAGATTAAATTAAATCTGAAGCCCACAGGATGCCAGGCTTATAGAGAAAACCCATTTTATCTTATTTTTATTGATTGAATATTGATTTACAAACCTGTCAGATAACAGAGGTAGAATTCCATCTAGTTCCCATTCCCAGAGTTCTGTGTCCCATCCCCCCCCCCCCCTACCAAGGGAAACTAGTAGTTTTCCCAAGGTTATTGGATATGAGCTGATTTTATAACTTTCCTATATAGATGTATGTATATATATATACTTTTTTCTTCTCATTTTCTTTTTAATGGCTTTCACTTTCTTTCTTTCTTTTCTCTTCTCTCAGAGAAGCAAAAAATTGCCTGGCTTCCTCTGTTGTTTTCCAGGTTTGTTACCCGTTTGCGGATGGTACAAAAACTAAAGATTCTTTTTTTTTTTCTGCCTCCAGGGTTATCGCTGGGGCTCAGTGCCTGCTCCATGAGTCCACTGCTCCTGGAGGCCATTTTTTTCCCCTTTTGTTGCCCTTGTTGTGGTTATTATTGCTGTGGTTGATGTCATTGTTGTTGGATAGGACAGAGAGAAATGGAGAGAGATGGGGAAGACAGAGAGGGGGAGAGAAAGACACCTGCAGACCTGCTTCACCATCTGTGAAGTGACACCCCTGAAGGTGGGGAGCCGGGGGCTTGAACTGGGATCCTCACGCTGGTCCTTAGGCTTTGAGCCATGTGCACTTAACCCGCTGTGCTACCACCCGACCCCCAAAACCAAGATTCTTAGTGATGAACACTTCAGGCCCTTGTGGAATGAGGGTACAGAGCCTTCTGGTTTATGTCGATCATTTATGTGCCCGGGAAGTATGGACCAAATATTCTTTTTGGAGTGCAAAAGGTTGCCGGGCTAGTTTCGCAGGTGGGAGAGAGATGACCAGGGACTCATGGCTGAGCTGGGAATGCAGTTCAACCTTTATTGATGAGCGGGAATGCAGTGCAATCTATCTAATCTCTCTTCATTAGAAAATCCTGTCCTTTATATCAAGCTTCCATCTAACCAGTGGGGATTAAACCAATGTCCTGTAGGCAGGGTGGGTCTCAGGTAAAGCAGTGATTATGTAAACAGACCACAGCATTAAGCAATGCAAGCAAACCTAATGTGATGATTTAAACAGAAGGGGTCTTAGAAGCAGAATTAGAAGCAGACCTAAGAAAGTGGGGGTTTTGCCTTCTAGAATTGCTTCTATGCTGGACATGGACATTGGCAGGTCAATCCATACCTCCAGCCTAGAGAAAACCCGTTTTATTAAAAAAAAATAATAATAAAAAAAAAACATTTTACAAGGGCCAGGCAGTGGTGCACTTGGTTGAACACACATGTTACAATGCACAAGAACCTGGGTTTGAGCCCATGGTCCCCACTACAGAGGGAAAGCTCTGTGAGTGGTGAAGCAGGGCTGCAGGTGTCTCTCTGTCTCTCTCCCTATCACCCCCTTCCATCTCGATTTCCGGCTGTCTCTATCCAATAAATAAATAAAGATAAAAATAAATAAATAAACAAACACTTTAAGACACTTATTTAATTTAAAAGATAAAGGCACCACTCTGGCAACGTGGGGAGTCAAACTGTGGACCTCACACATGCCATTCCTATACTCTATATGCTGAATCATCTCCCTGGCCAAAAATTCTTCAGATTATCAGATGGCTCTATCTTAGAATGATAAAACCTTTTTCCTTAGAACAATGGTTATTCTTAATGTTTTAAAAGTTAATTCTATTTCCAAAGGAAAAATATCTTTCCGTGCAAATGCTAATAACTATAGTTTATATGACAGCACCAATAGTATCTTTTTAATGTTTATTTGTTTTGTTTCATTTTATTTTGACACCAGACATATCAGAGGGACTTTGTGCCTGCAGGATAAGTTCACCAATTCTAGCCACTATTTATTTATTTGTTTGTTTGTTTATTTATTTATTTATTTATTTCATTCTCTCTCTTTCTTTTTGATAGAGAATGAGAGGCAAAGAAAGGTAAAGAGGGGAAGGGAGACAGTGAGAAGGCGAGACATACAAAGTGCTACTCTACAGGTCTTGAAGGTCCCCCTCCAGGTGGGGCCTGAAGTTTTGAAACTTCTTTGAGCATGGTAACATGTATGCTCTCCCTGGTGTGTCAGCACTGGATCCACTAAGTTTATTTATTTTTCACTGAGAAGAGAGAGAGAGAGAATAAGAATGAGCAAATCACCTTGGCATGGCATATGCAATATCAGTGATCAAACTTGGTACCTCACACTCATAGGTCTGAGGCTCTACCATCAGCACCAGCACTTAGACCTCAAAGTAATATCTTTATATGCCTTCATTTATATATATATACAAACTATGGAGTGGTTAATGGTTTACAGTACAGTTATTGACACATGGGTACAATTTTTCATCTCTCCATGATACACTGTCTGCAGAAGTATCTCACCCCCAACTCAGACCCTTTTCTACCACCCTGCATCTTACAGGAGAGTATTCTTTTGCTGACAATTTAGATGTCATCATAGTGGACAAATTTAATCCTTCATCTTTTTTATTGTTGTTAACAAGCATCATTAACCCAGGGCAGTTTTTCAGATAGAAGCGGAAAGACAGAGGGAGAAAGAGACCAAAGCACCATAGCTTCCTCTGGTGTGCCGGGCATCCAGGCTCAGAGTCTGAGCACCTGCACATGTGTCAGTCAGAGCCGGCGCACTGTCTCCTAGTACCCTGCATCTCTGCCAAAGTGGGTCATACTTTCAAAAGCTAAAAGCACTTTGGGAAATAAACTGGGAGAACAAAATAGGAAGAATATTTCATTGCACTGCATTAACATCCATTCACTTTAAGTCATATATATTTTTTTAGGCACAAAGATCAATAAAATAGAACCATAAATAAATAATAATAATAATAGCCCATAAACAAACTCACCCATATCTGAACAGTTAATTTATGGCAAAGATACCAAGAACACACAGTAGAGAAAGAGAACTATGTACAATGAATCGTTTTGTGAAAACTGGACATTAAAAACTTGGGATAGTATTCTAAAACCCCCCACCTCTCCAGAGCCCAGCCCCACTAGGGAAAGATAGAAACAAGACGGGGGTATGGATCCACCTGCCAATGTCCATGTCCAGCGGAGAAGCAATTAAAGATGCCAGACCTCTCACTTTCTGCACCCCCAAAATAATTATGATTTATACTCCTAGTGGGGGTGGAAATGATAAGAGGAAGATGGCCAGAGGTCTCTGAACTCCAACTCCCTCAGGAACTAGAGGGAGAGGAGGGGAAAGGGAGAGACCTTTTCGGATGTAGTAATAGGCATATGAGTGACTTGGACAAGAAGAGAAGACGGGACCATGAAAAAGAGACAGAACTGCCGCAGCTTCCAATGGAGAGATTGAGGGTCCAGAATTCTGACAGTGGGAATGGTGGGAATATACCCACATTAGCTTGTGGTTTTGCAAATCAATATTAAATCACTAATAACAATAAATAAGAAGAGAGAAAAATCAGAATAATATCTCACACTGTACACAAAAATTAATTCTTTTTTAAAAAATTTTTTCAAAACATTTATTTATTTATTCCCTTTTGTTGCCCTTGTTTTTATTGTTGCAGTTACTATTGTTGTTATTGATGTCATTGTTGTTGGATAGGACAGAGAGAAATGGAGAGAGGAGGGAAAGACAGAGAGGGGGAGAGAAAGACAGACACCTGCAGACCTGCTTCACCGCTTGTGAAGCGACTCCCCTGCAGGTGGGGAGCCGGGGACTCCAACCAGGATCCTTCCACTGGTCCTTGCGTTTTGTGCCATGTGCACTTAACCCGCTGTGCTACCGCCTGACTCTCCACAAAAATTAATTCTAAATGGAGTGAAAACTTGGAAGTAAGGCCTAAGGCCACTCAATATAGAGACTAAAGCATATGCACTGCACTTTAAGCACTGATCTCAGCAATGTCTTTGGGAATTCAGCTCTGATGATGAGGGAAACAAAACCAAAAATAAATGATAAGACGCCATCCTACATCAAACTAAAAAGCGTCTGCACAGATTCTTGTTTCTCCCTAATCCTGCCTCCCCTAACTCTCTGTGCCTTGAAACTCAAAGTCACTTGAATTTGCCTCTATTTAAATAGACTTTCCACAGTCATTTCATTTGTGATGCAAGAGCACATCTCTCAGCATGCAATGCCTGACCTCTTCAGCACAACCAAATTCGCCCATTAAGAGAGATGTTTACAATGGTTAACATTTTTTGAATTCTTCCCTATAGACAATCTCCTTTTAGATTCCCAGTAACCTAATATGATGAGTAAGTACTATTCTCTTAGTCTTTTAAAAAATTTTTATTATCTTTATTTATTGGATAGAGACAACCAGAAATCGAAAGGGAAGAGAACGACAGAGAGGGAAAGAGAGAGAGAAAGAGAGAGAGAGAGAGACCTACAGCACTGTTTTACCACTTATAAATCATTCTCCCTGTAGGTGGGGACCAGGGGCTCGAACCTGGGCCTTGCTCATTGTAACATGTGCGCTCAACCAGGTGCACCACCACCACCAGGCCCCATGGTACTATTCTGTCCCCATCTCATAGCTCAAAAAACTGAAACTTGATTTAGCAATGAGCCAAATGAGCAAGTAACATGCTCATTTCCACTTAACTAGTGAGTGGCACGGGCAGGATTCCAAACCAAGTAGTCTGGCCACAGGGTCTATGCTAGAGACTCAGTTAAAGAACCCTGAAAAATAAACAGTGTTCAGAATAAACTTTAGTTTGCTTTTCATAACATTTTCTTCTGCCTTATCATTCATAACTTTCTGTCTTTCTTTTGCAATACTACCTGTTCTTGAAGGCAATACAAAGCCTTAAAAAACAGAATGTTAACCAGGTGTCATTAAGTGAAGTTCATTTTCATGAAGTTCTTTTTATAATTTCTTCTAATAGCTACCTAGACTATAGGTGCTAAAGCTGTTATGCCTACTTCCATGTGCCCCACCATATTTGAGAGAGAGCCTCCTGGATTCTCTACACTGAATTCCAACTGCTGGATTCTTCATCTGCTGTTTTCAAACTTTCTTCTCCAAAAAGCCATCTTCTCAAGCCTCTGGTCCTGCCAGTTCCTTTACCATGAGTCATGTTTATCAACTAGCAAAGCTTTAGTCTTTAGAGCACTGTGGGCAAGAATCCAACTGCAGTAATTCAATCTGTACATAGTTTATCACATGAGGTTCGTCTGGGGGACAAAAATATTAGTTTGGATCCTTTTGTCATTTAAGTTGATCAGTTTATCTGAAAGTCTACTTTCTGGGAATGCCTATCCATTAACAAGTAGCATTTGTAAACTTAAAAATATATTTTTTAAAAAGTTCAGATTATCTCCTAACATAATTCACAAAAGACTGACCACAAATATTTTAGTAAGCCCCTAAATATCTGAGATAGAGATAGAGAGAGAGAGAGAAAGAGAGAGAACAAAACAACTTCATCTGAAAAATGAAACAAGACTCAAAAATATCATAAAGGGCTCAGAACATTTATATTTACAATTCTCTTTAGTGACTACCTCTTGATTACTAAAGAAATAGCATGAGCAAACAGTCTGTCATTCATACATGGACATATGCCACTGAGATGTCAGTGCTTGAGAAAAGTGAGTTCAGGGCAGGGCAGTAGCACACCAGGTTAAGCACACATAGTACTAAGCACCAGCATCCACTCAAGGATCCCAGTTTGAGCCCCTGGCTCCTGGCTCCCCACCTGCAGAGGGGTCACTTCACAAGTGGTGAAGCAGGTCTGCATGTGTCTGTCTTTATTTCACCTTCTCTGTCTTCCCCTCCTGTTGCCATGTTTCATATTGGTTTGGCCCCCTTCCCCCCAACTCTGAGAGAAATGGTTTGGTCCTTGCTAGTTTCATGCCCCTCTTTCTCCCCGCCCCCTATGCTAAGGACGTCCAGAGTCCCAGCAGCAGCCGCGGAGGAAGAATGATAGGGAAGCACCTGGTGTGGTGATTTGCCCATTCGTGAATAAAGATTAAACTGCAGCTTCTCAGCCCAGCCCTGTGTCTCCGAGTCTCTGTCTCTGTCTACCGCCGCGACGCTAGCCCGGCCTGCTGGAGCCCCTGAAACATAACAACAAATGGCGCCCAACATGGGGCTGACCTGCGCATCTCTCAGATAAGTGAAGACAATTTGGCTACCTATGCACTATGGCCTTCTCTTCTGCTTGTGAAGAAATCTCCAAAGGCCTCTGCCCTTTCTTCACGAGACTGTTTTGCTGTTTCTGGAACATTTATCTCTGGACCAGTCTGTGGTTTCTGCCCAACGCCAGCCCGCAGGAGCCCAACGCCAGCCCGCAGGAGCCCAACGCCAGCCCACATGAGCCGGCTTTCCGCCGCGTGGCGCGGGGCATTGGGCATGGGCTCCCTCCATGCTGCTCAGCTGCTGGGAGCAGGGCAGGGCCATGGGGCAGGGCCGTGGTGGCCTATCATGGCCGCCACACCGGGGAACCTCAGCCCGCACCTTCTGCACGGCTGGCCCGCCCGCCCTCGTGCTATGAAGTCTGGACAGATCCCAGACCACCCGGAGACCGCAGGCTCCCTGCCGAAACTGGGCCCCCTGGCCGAGATCTCCAGCTTGGGTCTGAAGGCAGACAAGCTAGAATATGCAGAGATTTGTGCAGAGATCACAACCTACAATTCCTAGAAGTGAAGTTGACCAAGAGGCCACCACTGGACAACACACTCCCCAAACAGCTAAGACAGTACAGATCTGAATTCGTGTTTAAAATGACATGTCTTTGTAACAAAAGTTTCTCTCCTTGTGTATTAAAGACCATGTTTACGTGTGTGTTTAAAGTTTGGTAACATTAACTTTAAGGTTAAAAATGTAACTTTAAGGCTAAATTCGTACCAAAGATAAATGAAAAAGGTTTTCAACGTAATTCTCATAAAGATAAAATTAACTTACATTTAAAGTCTGAGGTAAAAATTAGTTAACAATCAATATATTTTAACTAAGTTGGTCTTAAAAAAAAAAACCTGGGCACACCTAGGGTGTGTCTCCATCTTAAATGGGTGTAACAAAAGGTTAAAAAGACGTTGTTGATATGTAAAAGTCTCAAATTCCTTCTCAATTAGAAACGTTAGATTGTGCTATGGTTATGCTAATAATTCTCATGCCTGAGGCATTTTTCTTTCTATGGTCCATGTTTGCCTTTCCACATTTTATTGTTTCAACTTTAAATAGTCTTAGAATCATGCTAGAAGGGACTTCCAATTGTGATAGAGTTATCAATTGTGGTAAACTTCTAACCTGCTACAAGTTTTCTTTCATAAGTAAGTGAATTGCAGCTGTCAAGTTCTCTACAGAAAAGCAGAATTCCGATGGCTGACATTCCCCATTGAGACAGACGTACAATTCACCCCTTGGCAATTATTCAGTGGACATCTGCTTTGGACTTCTGTCGGACTCACTGATACACCTTGGACACTTTGCACAAAACTAGCAGCTTCCATTTATGCTGCTGGGTTTCTCAAAGACTGACTGCAGCCATGCCTTGGGACTCTATGCCTCACCCTCCCCCCATGCTAGAAAATGCCCGTCGAGGCAAGTACGCCCCCAAGTGGCAGGAAATGTTTATTTTTTAAGCTGATAAAGTTTTGCCCAGAGGCAAAAACGCCCCCCTCAGGCCTTCCCTTGGCAGCACACTGGTTCTTGTTACTCGCTTACATGTTTCTCCATGTTTGTGCCAGTTTCTTTTTTGAAAATGCCTGTACGATATAGGTTTCTGTTCACCCCACACCCCTGATACTGTGGTCATTTAGTTAAAAAGAAAAGGGGGAATTGTTGGTATTCTTCATGTTGGTTTGGCCCCCTTCCCCCCAACTCTGAGAGAAATGGTTTGGTCCTTGCTAGTTTCACGCCCCTTTTTCTCCCCGCCCCGTATGCTAAGGATGTCCAGAGTCCCAGCAGCAGCCGCGGAGGAAGAATGATGGAGAAGCACATGGTGTGGTGATTTGCCTGTTCGTGAATAAAGATTAAACTGCAGCTTCTCAGCACAGCCCTGTGTCTTCGAGTCTCTATCTCTGTCTACCACCACGACGCTGGCCCGGCCTGCTGGAGCCTCTGAACTATAACAACACCCTCCCCTCTCAATTTCTCTCAGTACAAAATATTTCCCCAAAATATTGGGGGAAAAATGGCCATAGGAGCAGTGGATTTGTAGTGTAGGCATCCAGCTCTAGCAATAACCCTGGAGGCAAAAAAAAAAAAAAAGAAAGAAAGAAAGAAGGAAGGAAGGAAGGAAGGAAGGAAAGGGAGGGAGGGAGGAAGGAAGGAAAGAAAAGTAAGTTCCATGTGACCTTAAGAGCCCCCATTTCCTTGTCTTCCCATCTCTCTCAGCAGTGAGGTTATTTTAAGAGCTCTGATTCTTTTAGCAAGATTCTCATCAGGGTTTGACTTCCAATTCATAAGGCCAGTAAGTTTTCTTTTCCTATTTTATATTGAACATCTAATATCCTCAATTTTTATTTTTATTATTATTATTATTTTGCCTGCAGGGTTATTGCTGGGGCTCAGTGCCTGCACTATGAGCCCACTGCTCCTGGAGGCTACCTTTCCCCTTCTGTTGCCTTGTTGTTTATTGTTGTTATTATTATTATCTTGTTGTTGTTGCTGCTGCTGTTGTTGGATAGGACAGAGAGAAATGGAGAGAGGAAGGGAAGTAGAGAGGGGGAGAGAAAGACAGACACCTGCAGACCTGCTTCACCGCTTGTGACGTGGCCCATCTGTAGAGGGGGAGTG
This sequence comes from Erinaceus europaeus, assembly GCF_950295315.1. Taxonomy (NCBI): domain Eukaryota; kingdom Metazoa; phylum Chordata; class Mammalia; order Eulipotyphla; family Erinaceidae; genus Erinaceus; species Erinaceus europaeus. Next base: position 11,239,152 of record NC_080162.1, read on the forward strand.
GGGCTTGAACTGGTATCCTTACGCTGGTCCTTGGCTTTGCGCCATGTGCACTTAACCCACTGCACTACTGCCCAACTCCTACTCAATTTTATATATGTATCTTTGGTTAGGTTACATCCACCCCATTTATGGTAGAAAAACAAACTTCCTTTTAAGATTAGGGTAAAAAGAACAGTGTTACCAGAGGGACAGCCAAGAGTTGACTGATTAAACATATCTGTACTTGGTAACTTTGATTAGAAGGTAGGGTAGTGACAATACTGTACTCAGTTAGAAAGGTACCTGCTTGGGTTAGGTGGTGGTGCACCTGGTTGAGCACAGGTGTTGCAGTGCACAAGGACCCAGGTTCGAGCCCCGGTCCCCACCTGCAGGGCAAAAGCTTCACGAGTGGTGAAACAGGACTGCAGGTGTCTCTCCCTCTGTATGTGCCCCTCCCGCTCGATTTCTGGCTGTCTCTATCCAATGAATAAAGATAACAGAATTTTTTTTTAAAAAAAGAAAGGTACCTGTTGAAATCAGGCCTAGTGCAAGGCCTCGGCGGCTGTCAAAATATTGGCAGGTAATAGTCACTGTTGCAGTGTATAATAAACCACATCCAAGACCTAAATATAAAAAAGTTACATACATTAAGAAAAATTGGATTCATCTAACACAGAAAAAGAAAACAGAATAGCAATGAAGACCAACAATGAGAGTTCTCTCCAAAAGGACACTTGTACTCAGGAGCTAGAACTGTTGAGACTATGAACTCCTAGATAACTTCTATTTTGCAGCTAACAGAAGCACATATGGCTAGCTTTGGTTCTCACTCCACACCTACCCTAAGGCCAAAGTCAAATAAAAAGCATTGAGTTTTTGATATATGAACGGAGAATACACATTTAAATGAAGACATTATGAGGGGACATAGAAAATGCTTTAAGTTGCCCAACAAACAGCAAAATTCCATCAGACCTGCCTATTAGATATTTCTACCTCTACTTTAAATCCTAGAGCTCAGTTCATACTTCAGCTTCTAATTTGTTTCAATCTACATCTGCACTTATTCAGCCTTCAGGTTCATGATTAGTCAATACTTTGTTTGGCTTTATATATTAACTCTTCTTTCTGCCACCAGGTTCCAGATGCTACTGTGATGCCAAACGGAATTCCCTGGGCAGATGACCCCACCAGCGGGTCCTGGAGCCCTGTTTCCACAGAGCCCCACCCCACAAGGGAAAGAGAGAGACAGGCTGGGAGTATGGATGGACCTGTCAGCAACCATGTTCAGCAGGGAAGCAATTACAGAAGCCAGACCTTCCACCTTCTGCATCCCATAATGACCTTGGGTCCATACTCCCAGAGGGCTAAAGAATAGGAAAGTTATCAGGGAAGGGGATGGAATATGGAGATCTGGTGGTGGGAATTGTGTGGAGTTGTACCCCTCTTATCCTATGGTTTTGTAAATGTTTCCTTTTTATAAATTAAAAAAAAAAAAGTGTCCTGGAGCTTGCTTCCCCAGAACCCCACCCTACTAGTGAAAGAGTGAGGCAGGTTGGGAGTATGGATCAACCTGTCAACGCCCATGTTCAGCAGGGCAGCAATTACAGAAGCCAGACCTTCCACTTTCTGCACCCCATAATGACCTTCAGTCCATACTCCCAGAGGGATAAAGAATTGGAAAGCTATCAGGGGAGGGGATGGGATATGGAGTTCTGGTGATGGGAATAGTGTGAAGTTCTACCTCTCTTATCCTATGGTTTTTGTTTCCTTTTTATAAATAAAATTATAAATAAAATAAAGTAAACCCATATTGTGAAAAAATATGTATTTTTTTCAATCTTTTTCATTCAAAGTGATTTTGTCAGTGCTAATAGCTTACACATCCCCAGGCTACAAAACAATGGCCCTGAAGCAAGTTCTCTGTAATTCACCAGTCAGCCTATGATGATAAACTTTATATCTGAGCACTTATCTTTCAGAGATGTCTTCTTATATAAAAGTAAAATGCCTAACAAAGAGAGTTTTCAAAGTTAACCCAATTACCAAATAATGTGATGATAACAATAACTATTCATTGTCTTTTTGAACCCTAAGACAGCAGGAACCTCACATTTCCACTATAGAGTCTATATTTCCCCCAGTCCTGGAACCTTAGGGTGGGGCACACTTTCTTGCATGCTTCTCCCAATTCAAATCAAATAATATTGCATCCACCAATCGCAACCTAATCAACGCAATGAGTGCCACCACAGCTTGCTTCACTTCAGACTGTGTCCAGAGACTTCACGTGTGGAATGACAACCCTTCAGCTTCATCACTCGGGTGAGACCTTTCCTTTCATAGTATTCTCTAATTCCATTCCAAGTGGTTCACTTCCTAACAAAGTCCCAAAACCTAGATATAGTCCAGGTCCCCTGAGATAGAGTATATGTTCACATGTTTCCATAAACTAGGGCAAAATATATACCTGAAAGCAAAAGTACATAGTAGTCTGCAGTGAGTACCTCCAAACACTTCATCTGCACTATTCCAGTCTTTAGGTCCATAATTGTTCAACAATTTGTTTGGCTTTGTATGTTAACTCTCTTTTTAGCCACCAGGTTCCAGATACCAGCAGGATGCCTACCAGACATCCTTCCTTTCTGTCTTACCCTCCTCTCTCCATTTCTCTCTGTCCTATCCAACAAGGAATGACATCAACAACAAAAATTATAGCCACAACAAGGCTACAACAACAATGACAACAAAAGGGGGAAAAATGGCCTCCAGGAGCAGTGGATTCATGGTGCTGGCACTGAGCCCCAGCAATAACCCTGGAGACAAAACAATAGAGAACCCTTTTGTATGATGTAAAGGGGGACTACAATCTCATTAATTAACAAGATGATCTGGGTTGATTTATATAGCTGCTATTATTACATTTAGAGCACATCAAAACACACTGTAAAAATAGTTTCTTAATAATCAATTTTGGATGCCAAAGAAATACGACCCTTTACTAAGGCTATGTATTGGAAGGGAAGTTAATTTGCTTTTCTATGACTTGGTTGTCAGAACTATATCATATGTTGTTAAGTATCAGAGATGGGACAGGAGGTGGATTCATGCTGATGTCAGTGCTAAGTTGAAATAGTAACTTTCAGACTAAAAGTAAAATAAAAGAAAAATTTTGAAAAATGATTTCCAGATTAGCTCACATTTTTTAAATGTGGTAGAAATTGTTGGGCTGCATCGTAGGTGAGAGAGAAGGGATCCGAAGCTGAGAGGGAACACAAATCTTTATTCATGCAGACACCTCAGAGTTGGGTGAGAACGCAGCGGTTCAGGCCACATGGAACTGGCAAAATGGCCGCCTCCCACTATGCGCAACACCCTTCCCTGTGTCAGGTCACTGAGGTGAAAAGTGGGCAAAAAGATCGGACCACAGCAGCAGCAGCAGGCTTTATAGGATAAAAACCGGAAGTGGAAGTCTGCCGGGCTAGCTTCGCGGGCGGGAGAGAGAGACGACCAGGGACTCATGGCTGAGTGGTACGTAGTTCAGTCTTTATTCATGTGGAACGCAGTGCAATCTAAACTATCTCTAATCACAATCCTGTCCTTATATATCCTGAGGCGAAAGTGTCAGGTCTGAAGAGGATGTACGTAGGATAGGGGGTGGGGAGAAGGAAAAAGCGTGCAAAACAATGAGGATTAAACCAGTGCCCTGGAGGCAGGGCGGTGCTTAGTTAACAGTGGTTATGTAACTAGAATACAGTGTTAAGCAGGGGGAGATTAAACCAATGAAACAGAAGGGGTTTTAGAAGCAGAATTAGAAGCAGACCAACAGAAGTCGGGACAGGATTGGTCAGGAAAGGCACTCCGAGAATATAGTTTAAACTCTCACGAGAATCGACAGTATCCTTAGGGGACAACATGGTGGATGTGACTGCATCTGCTCAATTTCCCAACAAGAAATATAAAATTGCATTTGTTCTGCTTTAAGCATTTATTCAGGGGTGCTTATGGTTAAAAAAAATATAACATTTAGCTCACTGTCTCCACTTCTTAATTGTATACTTCAATATTAAGTCAGCTTACGCTGTTGTTTAAACAGATGATCAGAACCCTTCATTTTTTTTATATCTGAAGTACCACACCCAATGAACAATAACTCCCGCTTTAGCTCGAGCCATTTTACCAGTCCCTGGTAATGCCAATTCTTATGAATTTGACTACTTGAGATACATCATATAAGTGGGATCATACAATGTTTATCCTTGGCAACTAGCTCATTTTGCTTAACACTATGCCCCCAAGATTCACCCACACTGCCGCAGAACTGGCTTTATTTAGAGCTGGCAAAGTAGCTCACTGGGGATACTGTGCTGCTTTGACTTCTGTGTGTGACACAGGTTTGAGCTCAGCCTCCCCTGCAATGAGGTCCCTCCCTCTCCCTCTCTGCCTGTGTCTCTGTCAGCACCTTCTTTTACAAATTGAAAGAGTATTCTACTATGTGTGTATTTCACATTTGTTTATTCCTTCCTCTGCTGATCAAGATTTGGGTTATTTCCACAGTTTGGTTAATAACGCATTTACGAAGATATGTGTACACGTTTCTTCAAGAATTTGCTTTCAAGTCCTTTGGTTAAATACCCAGAGAAGGGATTGCTGAGAAGTTCTATTTTATTTTTTAGAATTTTAAAAAATATTTTATTTATTTATTAATGAGAGGGATAGGAGAGAGAGAGAGAGAGAGAGAGAGAGAGAGAGAACCAGACATCACTCTGGTACATGTGCTGCCAGGGATTGAACTCAGGACCTCATGCTTGAGAGTCCAACATTTTATCCACCACACCACCTCCTGGACCACACTTAATTTTTTTTTTTTTTTTAATGAAACCTTCACCTCCATCCAGTCTCCCAAGGTGGTCACACCATTTTATCTAGAATGCTCACAACTCCTCAAAGAATTTCTGTATTGAAAGTTTTGTCCTCGTGGCCCTGTTAAGTAGGTAAGTCAGAGATTACTATCCTTACCTTGAAAGAAGGAAAACATTACATTTGGATGAGACAATTTTTTGTTTATATGGACGAACAGAATTGAGAAGGTTAAGGGATTAATAAGCTTAATAGCTTGGAAATAAAATAACGGTTGCACGACACCTTGACTTTCTGCTCCATTGTGCGTGCGTGTGTGTGCGTGTGCATGTGTGTTTACAGAGCAGGGACTCTGAATCAAAGATACAGGGTAGGTAATGGACCCCTTACTATCTACATCTGGCGAAGAAACAAATTGATTCTGGAGTCAGGCACAGCAGGTTAAGTGCGGTACAAAGTGCAAGGACCGGTTAGGATCCCGGTTCGAGCCCCCAGCTCACCACCTGCAGGGGAGTCGCTCCACAGGTGGTAAGTCAAGTCTGCTGGTGTCTCTCTGTCTCTCTTTCTCTCTATCTCCCCCTTCTCTCTCAATTTCTCTCTGTCTCTGCCCAATAACACATAAATTTTAAAAAATTTTAAAAAAGAAGCAAACTGATTCAACATAACTGTACGCAAAATGTATATCAACATGACATTTGGTTCCATACTGCAATTGACCTTTAAAAAACCACTGCTTATTGAATTTTGGCATCTTCTCAAAGAAAACAATAACCTGAGAAGACTGCTGAAAACTTCACCCTTTTCCAACTACATTTTTTCATATACTTCAATTTTAAAATATTGCACAGGAAGGTTGAGCCTAGAGCAGACATGATAATCCAGATATACTCTATGAATCCAGAAATTCAAGAAGCTTGCCAACGTAGAGGACAATACTGTACTTCTCATCAGAATGGTGAGCACATGCTTGCTTTGGAAAACAGAGCTCTTTACATCATATATATTATTTACATTTACATGTACTCAGTTTACTATCATTATTTTTTTTAATTTTTTTAGCAATTCAGTATTGATTTACAAAATTACATATCAACAGGGGTATAATTTCACAGGGTTCCTACCACCAGAGTTCTGAATCCCAAGTCCCCCATTGCAAACCACCAAAGTTTTCCCAGGGTTGCAGACATGGACTAACCGTCTATACAACTGTCTGTCTATGTATATAACTGCCCCCTTTTTCCTTCCAAATCCAGTCCTCTCTTCCCCTCCAAGCCATACATAACCCTATTACTACATCCAAAGATCTTTCCCCTTTCCGTCCTCTCTCTCTGGGACCTGGTGGGCTGGATTTCAGAGTCCTCTTATCCTCTTCCTCTTGTCACTTAAATAATTATAAACACTGGAAATTGTCTCAGCTTTAATAAAGTATAATCCAGATAACAAACATTCCTTCAAGTCCTACGTAAGAGAGGATAAAAGTCTAAGAAAAATCTGGAAACCACAGTCAACACATAGCTTGGTCTCTACTATTTTTGATCAGACTCATACTAGTGAAAAGCATCCTTCAAACTCCACTGTCACATAGTAATTTTTAAACTAGGGGCCAGATGGGGGCACACTCGGTTAATCCCACATGTTACAGTGTGCAAGGACCAGGATTGAAGTCCCCAGTCCCCACCTGCAGGAGGAGAAGCTTTGTGAGTGATGAGTGTTAGAGGCTTCTCTCTTTTTCTCCCCCTCTCTATAGCTCCCCCTTTCCTTTCAATTTCTCTCTTTCTCTATCCAACAAATAAAAAGAATTTTTAAACTAAATAGTTACACTGACAATTTAAGTTATAAACATGGGTAAATATAATTGTTTCCCTTGAAACACTCTATCGGCGTGGTGAAAACTGCATGTACATGTATATGTATATGTATATGTATATGTATATGTATATGTATATGTATATGTATATGTATACACACATATATAGCTGTTTTGTTTGTTTGTTTTACTTAGGACAGAAATTAGAGCTTATTTTAACAAATGTTGAAGACTTCCTTCCAGTGGCCAGAATGGTAGCCCAGTGGTAGAATGCAGGACTTGGCATCCTTTAGATACTGAGTTCAATCAACTAAAATTATATATGCTGGAGTGATGCTCTGGTTCTCTCTCCCTCTCTCTCTCTCTCTCTCTCTCTTTCATTCTCTACCTCTGTGGCAAAAGAAACTTGTTTTGAAAGATATTTTTTTAATTTAAGCATAATTCGTGTAATATGATAGCATCATTACAAAGACAGAATTAAAGTTATGTGACTTGAATATATATAAAGGGCCAGGCAGCGGCATGCCCAGTAGAGTGCAGATGTTACCATGCAAAACGACTGAGGTTCATGTCCCTGGTCTGCACCTTTGGTGGGGGGGAGCTGCATAAGGGGTGAAACAATAATGCAGGTACCCTCTCTTTTCTCTCTCTCTCTCCCCGACTCCATCCATGTCTCTATCAATAAAACAAACAAAAAAAGAAAATATCTAAATGGTTATGCATTATAGGATGTTGTTTTGTACATTTTTTAATTGCCTCAATTAATTCAACTGATATAAGAATTAGATAAGCCATTTGGGGGTGGGGGTTATGCAAAGAGACACTCATGCCTGAGGCTCCAAAGTCCCAGGTTCAATCTCCTGCATAGATTTTAACACAGAGCTTGTGGTAAAAGAGAGAGAGAGAGAGAGAGAGAAGTAAATGTCCATAGTGCAATAAAAATTTAAAAAGAAAAAAATATTTAAAAAAATTAAAAAGAAAAGAAAAAAACTTCAAACACATATTGAATATTCTTTTTTAAAAATAGCACTAAAAATAATAGTTATATTAATATTTATTGCATTATCTCATTAATCTACAAAATATGATAGATGACATCATTATGATCATTTTAAAAAGTAAAAAAAAAATAGAATGTAAGTAATTTCTCTAGTCACATGGCTTACAATTAGATATGGTTAATCCACCTGGAAGGACCCAGTGCTCGCCTGTGCTGATTTCTCCTTCCTTCTACCATTCTTTCTGTGTTAGAAGACCATGTAATTTACTCCAGACAAATGAAAGAGGTTAGGATTACAGTTCTGCACAGAACTGGCATTTAATTAATGTCATCATTAGAATGAAGCTTTCTTGGTTTCTCTAAAGAAACTCAGAATAGGAAAAGAGTAAGTTTGGACTGTGTACTAATTTTCTGCCACTTCCTTTTCAATTGACTACTCTCCCTCAAATGGCAACAGAATAAAAGGGTCATTGTTCATTATTATCCTGATTATTTATCCCAATATCCCATGAGTCTACTGAAGAAATAAAACCACAGAGAATTCAACCATCATATCAGATGCTGGTCGCCTGCTACAATAAGGTGATTTACAGTATTTATAAGTTAGACACAAATTTATTAGAGTGGGCATTTGCTTTATTGAACTCAAACCCAATTCAATTCTTATTTACTTTGTCTTTATTGTTCTTGACTTCATTTCTTCCTCACAAGAACTAATGTGCAGTAACTTCCTTGATTTGCCATCACAGGTGACGGAAGATTTATGGAGAAGTAGATGGTCCACATGTCCCACCCCAAATCCTAGTCCTCTTCCCAGGAGTCACTTTCTCCTAGCCACACAGATCCAGACCATCTTGCTAAATCAAAATTGCATGCAGGCTTCAAATTTAATCTACTTTCTTACCCAGAAGTCATTAACTGGAGATGTCAGGATTCTAGGAGGATGGCAACAAGAACTATGATAAATATCTGGGTAATGAAACCCTGAATCTTTATCCAAAGAGAACTATGGGCACCTCTGTATGTAACTGTACATAGAAGTAATACATAGGGAGATACATGTTAAGCATGGTTGTACAGAGGGTCATGAACTGGCATTATGAACTAGGAAGCTAAAGCATCTCACCAGAACACAATCGTACGGGGACTAGGTGACACATGGCCCGAGTCTGACTCATGGTGCATGTAGTCAATTTACAAACCCATCCAAAGGTCGTTATATAAATGCCTGAAATTTATATAGTTAGCCCATGCCTAAACAGCTGTTGACGTAACTCCAGACAATGTTTCTTGACCAGTGAAATGAAAGGGATGATCATAAGGGAAACTGAGTGTAAAGCCCTGTAATGCCACCGCCTTCACCAGTCAAAAGAGCAAATCAGGATCAAGTCTAAATCCTAACCACCTGACAGTGGCAGAAGTCTGACTATTTAAGATAACGAAGTCTATGAGGGAGGGGCACAGATGTAACTATCAGTGTGCGGGCATAGTACTTGCATGCCTGATGCCCCAGGTTTGATCTCTAGCACCACATATACCAGGCTGACTAATGCTAAGGTCTCTCTCATAAAAATAAATTAGTATTTTTACAATTAAATAAACGGCATAAAATAACTACAGGATTTTGGAAACTAGGACACGGCGGGCTTTACATAATTTTTCCTTTTTTTTCCCTGTGTACCCATACATAAGCCTTATAATACATCAAATGTATATAAATCTTAGCTACTAGAAGCTACCTCTTTCTTTTAAAAATGGATTTATTTAGTCTCTAGATAAATGCAAATACTGTATTACCATTTTTCATCACTGAAGTCAGTGACAACTTCAGGTAGATAGTCACAAACACTACACAGAGATTATTCAGTGAGGACTTTAAATACATTGTCACAAAAACTATACCAATATTTGTCTTGAGATCATTGCTAACTTGCTAAGAGTAAAAAAAATTAAATGTTATTTCAGAGTACAGTGAAAATGCCTAAATCATACCAAGGCATATTAATTCACTTTTCTTTTTTTTAATTTTTATTTATAAAATGGAAATATTGATGAGACCCTATTGATGAAATAGGATAAAGGGGGTATATTTCCACACAGTTCCCACCCCTAGAGCTCCATATTCCACCCCCTCCCCTGATAGCTTTCCTATTCTTCATCCTTCTGGGAGCATGGACCCAGGGTCATTGTGGGATGCAGAAGGTGGAAGGTCTGGCTTCTATAATTGCTTCCCCGCTGAACATGGGCGTTGACAGGTGGATCCATACTCCCAGCCTGTCTCTCTCTTTCCCTAGTAGGGAAGGGCTCTGGGGAGGCGGGTACACATGATACCAAGACACATGGTAGGGCCCTCACTTTTCTAGATAGAAAGAAGTTTGAACTAAAAGCAATGATCCGCTGTTCAAATATATGCAGATACTTATATTGCTATTGTTATTTTAGACCGTGACTGAAGGAAAGCTCAAATTTTAACAGAGATAAATCTATTTGCATCTATAGGTTCTGATTATAATAAATATTACAGGAAGTATAAAATATCAAACATATATTCTTATTGTTTAAAGCACTAACAAGTGACCTCCTTATTTAGATTAAGACTGGATTTGTTTTTATTTAATATAAACTTCATTAGTGATTTAATTGTGGTTTGTAAGAGTATAAGAAGAGATAGATATTGTTCTACACCACACTGACCACCAAATTTCTTTCTTTTCTCTTTTTTTTTTTAAATATATTTTATTTATTTTATTTTTGAGAAAAACGCAGAGAGAAAGAAACAGAGGGAGAGAGAGAGAGAAACACCAGAGCACTGTTCAGCTCTGGTTTATGGTGGTGCAGGGGATTGAACCTGGGATTTAGAAGCCTCAGGCTTGAGAGTCTGTTTGCATAACCATTATGCTACCTCCCCCACCCACCAAATTTCTTTCTGTCGAGATAGTTTGGCAGCTCCTTTTTTTGCACCAACCATCCTTACCACTCATTTCCCTTCACTCATGCCACATCATTTTTAAAAACTGAAGAATTAACAGCAGTAAGATTGACTTGTTCTATGTTTGCTGTGACTTTGTCATTTGGGGCCTGGCGACAGAGACTGTAGAGAAGCGAAATGTTTAGCAGAGCCCTGCTCCACTGCCCAGTCTGAAAGGGACCACTTGCCAAGAAGTGACAGATGTTAGCGACATCTAAGTTTTTTTTTTTTCTTTTCTCCTTTCTGTTTTTCTTTTTATTATTATTTTATTTCTTTATTGAGGGATTCATAGTTTACAGTTCACAGTAAAATACAGTAGTTTATACATGGTTTATACATGTGTAACATTTCTCAGTTTTCCACATAACAATTCAAACATCTAAGTGTTATGTCATCCTCCTTTCTCTCTGTCTCTCTCTATCTCTCTCTCTCTCTCTATCTCTCTCTCTGTCTCTCTCTCTCTTTTGGTGCTATAGACCTAAGTACTGAAATTTTTTTTAAAATTGCTGTCTTGCAGGAAAACATAATGTTAACTTGGGGGTAGAGCGGTAGCACACCAGGTTAAGCGCACATAGTGTGAAATGCAAGGACCCGCGTAAGGATCCTGGTTCGAGCCCCGGCTCTCCACCTGCAGGGGAGTCACTTCACAGACAGTGAAGCAGGTCTGCAGGTGTCTATCTTTCTCTCCCCATCTCTGTTTTCCCCTCCTCTCTCCATTTCTCTCTGTCCTATCAAACAACAATAGAAAAAGGATGACCTCGAGGAGGCAATGAGCCCCAGCAATAACCCTGGAGGCAAGAGGGGAGGGGAGGGGAGGGGAGGGGAGGGGAGGGGAGGGGAGGGGAGGGGAGGGGAGGGGAGAGGAGAGGAGAGGAGAGGAGAGGAGAGGAGAGGAGAGGAGAGGAGAGGAGAGGAGAGGAGAGGAGAGGAGAGGAGAGGAGAGGAGAGGAGAGGAGAGGAGAGGAGAGGAGAGAAACATACTTAAGTATCTAAATACGATCAGTGGGGTAGACGTTTTACTATTGTAACAGTTTTTGGCAAAGTGGTCATCGAAAGTTTTTCTGAACATTTTTCTCCTTATATTAGCTAAATAGTAAAAGAATATGGATGAAATGATGTTTAGCTCAAGAAACTTAGACAAGTTATAGTCATCCTTTTTCCTTACCTACAACAATGCCATAGGAAAAAAACAGGAAGTAGATATTGGGGGCAAAACTGCTCAACATCAGCCCTCCAGCCACCATAAAGCCACTGAAGATAGTCACAGGCCTTGCTCCGAACGATGAGACGCAAAGGCTGCACACAGGACCTAAAACAACAAATCAAACTTTCACTTAATTAACAGCAACTGCCTTCCCGCACTCACGTATCTGCAACCTTCAAATGTTGAAAGTCAGTTTGTTCCGTCATAACAAAAAAAAATAAATAAGCATCTACTATGCATTTCAATTTTTTTTACTCTTTATTTATTTGATAGAGATAGCCAGAAATTGAGAGGAAGGGGGAGACAAAGAGACACCGGCAGCACTGCTTCACCACTTGTGAAGCTTCCCCCCTAGCCCCCGCAGTTGGGGACCAGGAGCTCGAACCCGGGTCCTTGCGCACTGTCACAGGCGTGCTCAACCAGGTGTGCCACCACCCAGCCCCATACTATGCATTTCCTAGAGGTTGGAAACTACATGAAAGATGTACACAAACATCCGTGGAGTAAAAGACACCTACCATCAAAAGTACACATTGTCAAATACCAATTTGGAAAAACAAACAAACAAACAAAACCAGGATAAGCTAGTTTACAGTTAGAAGTGAGGAGAGGGAGTCGGGCGGTAGCGAAGCAGGTTAAGCACACGTGGCAGCAAAGTGCAAGGACCGCCATAAGGAACCTGGTTCGAGCCCCCAGCTCCCCACCTGCAGGGGAGTCGCTTCACAGGCGGTGAAGCAGGTCTGCAGGTGTCTGTCTTTCTCTCCCTCTGTCTGTCATCCTCTCCTCTGTCCATTTTTCTCTGTCCTATCCAATAACATTAATAACAATAATAATTACAACAATAAAAAACAACAAGGGCAACAAAAAGGGGATAAATAAATAAAGTTTTTGTTTGTTTGTTTGTTTGTTTTTTAAAGTGAGGATAGAGGTCATCTTTGGTAAGGATTTATGGCCAGAATAGGATGCAGCCCAACTAGCCACAGTTCTGTAGTTCAGTTCATATTCTGTTGTTTGATGTGAAAGCATTTTTCTGTGAGTTGTTTGCAGAAGATTAATCAAGTCATCCTTTCGTAATATGGACACTTTGCTGTACATATTTTGTTTTAAAGGCAGCTCTATAGGTAGCATGTGGGACTTACAGGCTAGGAGCTTCTGGTTCAATTCTTAGAATGTAGCAGAGTAGTTCCCTGACTGGTCTCTCCCCCTCCCTCTCTCTCCTTCGCCCTCTTTCTCCTCCCTCTCCCTCTCTCCTTTCAGTGTCTCCTCTCTCTTTACCTCCCCTCAACCCTCCTTTATCCTCCCCCACCCCTCCCCTCACCTCCTTCCTCACTCTCTTCTGTGTCTTATATGAAGTAAATAAAATAAATCTTAAAAAAAAAAGTAACGGGTGTGCTTAGCAACCTCAAACAGAGAAACAGTGTAACTATGCAGCCTCACTAGTATTAAGTAGCAGAATCAGAATCTGACCATCCCAGGCACATTTTTCCAATACCAGGGAATCTCTCGTAAGACCATATTTGAAGGAGTCAGGCAGGAGTGCACCCCATCAAGTGCATGTTACCATGTGCAAGGATTCTGGTTTAAGCCTACGGTCTCCACCTGCAGGTGGGAAAATTTATGAGTGGCGAAACAGTGCTGCAGGTGTCTCTCTTTTTCTCTCCTTCTATTCCCCCCCAATTTCTCTCGGTCCTATCAAATAAAAAAAGTGAAAAGTGTCCACTGATAGCAGTGAATTCACTGTGTAGACACCAAGCTTGAGGATTAATCCTGGTAGATTAAAAAAAAAAAACCGAAAAACAACAACAATAAAAAAAATGCAGAGGGATACAGAACTCTGGTGACGGGAATTATACCCCTCTAATCCTATGGTCTTGCAGATCATTATTAAAACAATTTTTTAAAAAGTGCATATTTGAGACCACTGAGATACCACAAAAGTCACAATGCCAGCAGTTTCCTGCATTCTCCTAGTCATGAATTAGAGAGGCGCTTTAAGCCTTTTTGTGTGAGTGAGTACTGAAGAGAAGACTCATCTATGAAAAACAGAGGCATATTCTGTGCCAGAATTCTAAGGGGACAATTCATTTGAAAGATCCAATCACCATCCACTTGTTGAGTTGTTTGTAAACCTAGTAAGAAATACTTTCATAGACTTTAAAAATAGGCGTGGCTTTAAGAGTCATATTTCATAAATGAGTATCTCGTGACCTTTCTCTATTTACCAGTTCGCATTGAAACCAAGAGCCAGTCTTTACAGATTTAGCAAGCACAGTGGGCATTGAAACACAGAGTTTACTACTATGTACTTGAAGATTTCATCTTCAAACTAGAAATTTCAATCAGTGCACCTTAACAATGTGTCAACTTCACAAGAAAGCCCCAGTTTGGAAAGTTGGGGTGTGGAGTAGTATTTTTTTTCATAGCATCCACAACCATAACTAGTTTATAAAATACACAATATTATTGTCAGCTATATGATAAATTCTTTTCAATTTTTATTGATTCAATAGAGACAGAGAAATCTAGAGAGATAGAGAAGGAGCAAAGAGAGACACCTGCAGCACTATTTCCCCCCATAGGTAGGGAGGCCCTTCCCTATATACTGTAGCAGGTGCACTCAACCAGGTAGACCACTGCCTGACTCCAATAAATTCGTTCTGAAAAATGATTGGCATTTGTTAGTCATAGTTTGTTATAAGATTGTAAGATGACAATGTATAGTTCCACATCATACCGACCAACAGAGTTCTGTATCCACACGCTCAATCCTCCCAAAGATGCCCACCATAATTCTCACAAGTCTTTCAAACAGTTTGCTTGCTCTTGTTTTGTATGGGTTTTTCTTTCCTTTTCTTTTCTTTTTTCACAAATTCATGTAAATCACATCTCTAGATTCCACATATGAGTGGAAACCATCTGGCGGCTGTCTTTCATATCTTTACTTATTTCGCTAAGCAGTTCCATCCATTTTGTCTCAAAGGACATAATACCATCTTTTGTATCACAGAGTACTAGTCCATGGAATATATATCACATGACTTTTCTTTTCTTTTTTTTAAAATTTATTTTATTTATTTATTCCCTTTTGTTGCCCTTGTTGTTTTATTGTTGTAGTTATTATTGTTGTTGTCATTGTTGGATAGGACAGAGAGAAATGGAGACAGGAGGGGAAGACAGAGAGGAGGAGAGAAAGACAGACACCTGCAGACCTGCTTCACCGCCTGTGAAGCGACTCCCCTGCAGGTGGGGAGTCGGGGTTCGAACCGGGATCCTTATGCCGGTCCTTGTGCTTTGCGCCACCTGCGCTTAGTCCACTGCGCTACAGCCCGACTCCCTTCACATGACTTTTCTAACCAGTCATGTGTGGATGGGCATTTAGGCTGCTTCTGCTCTTTGGTCACGGTGAATAATGCAGCTATGAACATAGGGTCCCTTTGAATTAGTGTTTGCATGCCCTTCGGATAAATGCCCAAGAGAGGTATTGCTAGATCACAAGGTCATTCCATCTTCATTTGTTCAATTCTCTGCACAGTCTTCCAGGGGCCTGCGCCGGTCTGCATTCCCACCAGCAGTGTAGCAATACCAGGGTTGGCTGTTCTCCAACAGCTGTTCTTTCCTGGTTTGCTGGTGTCAGCCATTCTCTCAACTGCGAGATGACATCTCAGAGTAGTTTGCATTTGCGTTTCTCTAACGATAAGTGAGGTGGAGCATTTCTTCATGGGTCTGTGGGCCATGTGCATCTCTTCTTAAGGAAGTTGCCTGTTCAGTTTGTTTGTGTTTTTCTTTTCTAACCCACTCTTTTATTGGGTTGTTTTTGCTGCTTCTGTAGATCCATACCAATTCTTTTTCTCTCATATTCTTCTTTTTTATTTATTTATATTTATAAAAAGGAAACATTGACAAAACCATCAGATAAGAGAGGTACAACGCCACACAATTCCCACCACCAGAACTCCATTACCCATCCCTTCCCATGAAAGCTTTCCTATTCTTCAACCCTCTGGGAGTATGGACTTAGGGTCATTGTGGGATGCAGAAGGTGGAAGGCCTGGCTTCTGTAAATGCTTCCCCATTGAACCTGGGTGCTGACAGGTCGATCCACACTCCCAGCAATTCTGTATAGATGTGGGGCCAGGAGGTGGCACACACAGTTCAGCACTTATAATCGACAATTCTCTACGGATGTTTTCTATCAGTTGTTTGTCTGATGTGTGATGTGTAAATATCTTATCTAAGTAAATTTGTTCCCTGGCTATCCTTGTGTAGTGTGCTTTCAATGTATAGAAGCTTTTTAGTTTCATTTAATCCCAGAGAGGCATAAAGAATAGGAAGCTTCCAATGGAAGGGATGGGGCATGGAACTCTGGTGGTGGGAATTGTATGGAATTGTACCTCTGTTATCTTACAATCTTATTAATCACTAATATTAATATTAAATCATATTAAATATAATTAATATTAAATAATATTAATTATTAAATCACTAATAAAAAAGATATTCTCGGGAGTCGGGCTGTAGAGCAGAGGGTTAAGCGCAGGTGGCGCAAAGCACAAGGACCAGCATAAGGATCCCGGTTCGAGCCCCGGCTCCCCACCTGCAGGGGAGTCGCTTCACAGGCGGTGAAGCAGGTCTGCAGGTGTCTATCTTTCTCTCCCCCTCCCTGTCTTCCCCTCCTGTCTCCATTTCTCTCTGTCCTATCCAACAACGACAACAACAATAATAACTACAACAATAAAACAACAAGGGCAACAAAGGGAATAAATAAATAAAACTTTTTTAAAAAGATATTCTCTCTGCTATATTGACTTGGCAACATTTCTGGGGGCACAATTCTGACATATCTATTCAAAAGAATTAAGAGCTGTAACCCTAGGAACCACATGAAAAGTGAATGGATTGGCAACCCCTCAGATATAAACTTAAACAAAAAAAAATTAGAGTAATTTGTCAATATCCATCTGCAAATTAGAATTCTTGATTTTTTTTTTTTCAGCCAATAAGGGGAACGAAAATAAAGGAAATGAAAATGAAAACTCTAACTGAAAAAGTATCTTTTGTTATGATCATGAGTGAATTAGAAAAAGAGAAGAATAAATTGTTCTAAGGAATTCTGAACAGTGTATAAGTAATGAAACTTTCCTTCAGTCCTTAAGAACAATTTGGTAGTAAACAACACAGTTACATGTCTGCAAATTACCAAGGCGCAGAATATACTCCTTAACATTACGAAGTGTATTAGTAACCAAATATGTAATCATTGTCCTTCCTTCTCTATGTACCAAGTGTCTCCGTAGGGTAGCACTGAACAATGGAGCCACACGTTGGAATTTCAAACTTCTTAACCATTATATTAAAAACCTTAAAAGGAGCAGCGTAGAATGTTCCCAGCTGTGACCATGGGCTGTGAGCTGAGGCTGACAGGGACAAGAGGTCACACAGGCTCCTGTGCTAAATATGAATAGATATGGGCCCTCGGTCAGATTGATGGGGTTAACAGTTAATGGTACTTATATACTCTCCTCATATTTGGGAGCTATTCTCTGCCCTAATCCAGATTTCTAGCCCCGTCCTCAACTCTGACACCATCTTCCCAGACAGTATTTTTAGTCTACCTGCAAGGCAACTAACTGTCAGGCTCAGGCAAAAATTACTAAAGCCACAGGCCCCTTGGAACATACCTAAAATAGACTTCTTAGCTTCTTCCCACAAGACCCCTAATTCATCTTCTCTATTCCTGCCTTTGAGTCCCTGTTTATTAAACAATTTGTTCTGCCTTATATCTAACTGCCTTTCGGCCACCAAGTTGCAGACACTACCATGATGCCGTCCTGACTTCCCTGGGCAGACAGACGACCTCATCGATGTGTCCTGAAGTCTCATCTCCCCTGAGCCCTACCCCACTAGGGAAAGACAGAAACAGGCTGGGGGTATGGATCCACCTGCCAATGCCCATGTCCCCTGGAGAAGCAGTTACGGAAGCCAGACCTTCCACCTTCTGTAACCCATCAAGAATTTTGGTCCATACTCCCAGAAAGATAAAGAATAGGGAAATTTCCAATGGAGAGGATGGGACATAGAAATCTGGTGGTGGGAATTATATGGAATTGTACCCCTCTTATCTTACAATCCTGTTAATCAGTATTAAATCATTAATAAAAAAATACAAACCTCAAAAAGAAGGATTGTGAGGTAGCTAACCTGACAGAGGATATGCCTTATCCCACATAAGGCCCTGATTTGAGGCCTAGAACCATCTGAGAGTACTACAAAGAATACTGAATGAATGGTGGAGTGGTTCTGTTATAGCTCCTGTCTGTATCTCTCCCTTTCTTTCCTTTCGCTCCCTCTAAAAATAAAGACTAGAAAATTGGGCCACGAAGGCCTTGTAATATTCACAAGATCCTGAGTTCATTAAGGATAGACAAAAAAAATTATAAAATTGATTTTTATAATATATTTTATTTATCCTAATATATCCAAATTGTTATCATTTCAATACGATTAATGAGATTGTATGGTTTTATTTTGTATTGTCTTTGAAATCTAGTCTGCATTTGTAACATTTATAGTACAACTAAAACTAGTCACGTTTCAAATGCTTAATAATCTTTTGGCTATTGGACAGCATAGCCTTGGAGTCTTTTATCACAGGTGATAAAGACACAAAGAAGACCACACAGTCTAGGACTCAGAGCAGAAGGAAAAACAGATATATATATATATATATATATATATATATATATATATATATATATATATATATATATATCAAGAGTTCAATTAAAGCTGAAATCTATAGACAAAATATTCCAAAAGGAAGTTTTCAATCCCGACTCAGCTGCATGAAATGACAAAAATCTCTTTTTGTGCCTCATAGAGGCAACTAAAGGAGTCGGGTTAAACGAGATAAGTCAGAAAGACTAAACTAGATGATCTCATTCAGAGTGAGACCTAGACTAGTTGTTGCCTATTTGAGCAAATCAAAGACTCTGAAGTGGGGAGACATCCAGGGTTAGGAGAACACGGAAGACCCAGTGCATCACGGCCGAGGAAAACTTCAGTTGGTGGTGGGAGTAGTATGCAGACGCCTATCATGGGAAAATAAAAAATAGTACTTGGCGGTGGTGCATCTGGTTAAGCACACATAGTACTAAGCGCAGGGGCCCATGTATGGATCCCGGTTCGAGCCCCCGACTCCCCGCCTGCAGAGGGGATGCTTCACGAGTGGTGAAGCAGGTCTGCAGGTATCTGTCTTTTCTCTCCGTCGCTATTTCCCATCCTCTATCAATTTCTTTCTGTCCTATCCAATCAAATGGGAGGAATAATGCTGCCAAGAGCACTGAATTGGTAGTGCCAGCACCAAGCACCGGCGATAATTACGAAGGCAAAAAAAAAAGAAAAGAAAGAAATAGTACTTGGGTGACAACTGTTGTTTCCCCCAGCAAAGTTAACTACTTTTTTCTTTTGCTAAGTTGTCAGTCATGTGCTGGAATTTCCGAAGGGACATGCAGTGTGATTATGTTGACCAAAGGGATGAGAATACACTGGAGGCAGAGGAAACCGAAGCATAAGTGTATTTTTTGTTTGTTTGTTTTTGTAGGTTGTAATTATGATGATATACATTTCGGGAGAAATGGGAGAAATGTACTCCCTTTGAAACATATATCAACTTGCATGTACTTCTCTCTCCTAGAAAATTTCAAAGCCCCAGTAGCAGTAGAGTAGTCGTGCCCGCTGTGCTAAAGCCGTGAATAAACTGACAGTGCAGTGAGAGGTAAGACACAGCAGGAACAAGGCCATGTGTGGCTGGGCAACAGGGTTTCCTGGCAGAGCAGAGTGACTTAGCCTGTCAGTCCTAACCCCCATCTACATACAGAGTCCAGACTGTGGGCTTCTCCAAAATACTAGAGGCCCTCCTCATTATTCCTTGCTGAAACTGTGAATTCCACATTCATCTTCCTAAGAAAAAGAAAGGCAGAGAGAGAGAGATCTCAATACAAAGCTTCCTCCAGTGTCCAGTGCAGTAAGAGCCAAGTCTGACCTTGGGTAGTACACTATTCCGTTGAGCTATCTTGCTAGTGCAGAAACAGAATTTCTCAAAGCCTAGATTGCATGCACACAAACTGTCTTTCTTTGTTGGTTGGCTTTGTGATGATGTAGAGATGGTAAGAAGTTTAGTCATGACTTGTGATTAATCTCAAGATATCTTGGAACTGTCTAGCGTGTTGAGATCCAGCCAATTTAACAGAGTCCTTGTGGGAGGAAGAAATTCACCTTTCCTTGAAGGACTTAACAGTGCTTAGAGATAAAAGTCATTACAAAGAATATCAAATCCAGCACTGCCGGCCCTCACAACCTATCCAGTAAACTGGTTTGGCTACAATGGCTCAGCATTATTTCTCTCCCATAGATGTTTTTTTATATAGTCCCTGACTCAATGCCCATTTGAAGGCATTTAAAGGAATTAAAGACAAAAATGGGGGTGGTGCTGTTAAATCTGGTTTAAGTATAAAGGTGCACACACGCACACACACACACACAAAAAAAAATTCCCTGCTGCTTCAGCATCTCCTTTGCACAAAAACGAGCTCCACCCTTCTTAAAAGGCACTGTAGGCCATCTTAATGCAAGGCAATGAAAGCCCTCAGGTACTTCCATTCTTACTGTATGTAACAATTTCAACTAGAGAAACAGAAGCAGCAGAATATATATGGAGAGGGGGGGAGGGGGAGGGGAAGAGGGAGAGGGAGAGGGAGAGGGAGAGGGAGAGGGAGAGGGAGAGGGAGAGGGAGACGGAGAGGGAGAGGGAGAGAAGGGCTAATCTGGACTGGTGGTGGTGAACTTGCTTGTTTGAGTGCTCAAATTACTATGCACAGGAACCAGGGTTTGAGTGCCATGCCCTATCTACAAAGGGCCTGGCCACAGGCAGTGAAGCAGTTCTTCAGGGGTCTATTTTTAGCCCTTGTTTTTTTTTATTGTTGTTGTAGTTGTTATTGTTTATTATTGTCATTGTTAGATAGGACCGAGAGAAATGCAGAGAGGAGGGGAAGACAGGGGGGGAGAAAAAGGCCCCTGCAGAATTACTTCACCACCTGTGAAGCAACACCCCTGCAAGTGGGGAGCTGGGGCCTCCAACCAGGATCCTTATGCTGGTCCTTGGGGCTTCACACCACGTGCGCTTAGCCCACCGCGCTATAGGCCCAACTCCCTTTGTGCTTCTTCTTGTTTCCTAATGTGTGCTTGTATGGCTATGAACTTCCCTCTTAGGACTGCTTTAGCTGTGTCCCAAATACTTTGATAGCTGGTGTCTTCATTTCATTTTCATTGAACTCTTGAAACATTTTGATTTCTTCCTTGATTTCCTCTTTAACCCAGGAGTTGTTAAGTAGTGTACTACTGACCTTCCACATTTTCGGACTATTACTAATCTTTTGTTTATTGTTAAGTGTTTAATTCCACTGTGGTCTGAGAAGATGCTTGGGATGATTTCAATGCTCTTGAATTTGCTGATGCTGTCTTTGTGGCCCAACATATGGTCTTATCCTTGAAAATAACCCATGTGAACTTCAATAGAATGTGTATTCCAGTCTCTTGGAATGAATGACTCTGAAAATGTCCTAGTTTATCTGTCTCCTCATTTAGCTCCCTCATTTCTTTATTGACTTTCTAACTGGATGATCTGTCAAGTTGAGAGAGTGGGGTGTTGCTGTGTTGCTGTTAATATATATATATATATATATATATATTTAAATTTATTTATTGGAGAATTAATGTTTTACATTCGACAGTAAATACAATAGTTTGTACATGCATAACATTTCTCAGTTTTCCACATAACAGTAGAAGCCCCGCTAGGTCCTCTATCATCCTTTTGGACCTGTACTCTTCCCCACACCCACCCCAGAGTCTTTTACTTTGGTGCAATGCTGTTAATATATTGCTGTAGCTCTTTCAATAGATGTTTGATGTATTTAGATGGATTCTCACTGGGTGCACAGATGTTAACTGTTAAGTTCTCTTGGTTGACTGATCCTCTGAGCATTAAGTAGTGTCCATCCCTATCTTTTTAAATTTTATTTATTTTAAAGTTTATCATGTCAGACATGAGAATAGCTGTTCCTGCTCTTTTGGCCATTGGTTTGTATGACAGTTTTCCATGAGTCTGTGTTTATCTTGTTGAGTTAGGTGGGTTTCCTGTAGACAGCATATTGTTGGGTTGTATTTTCTGCTCCATCTTTCTACTGTGTGCCTTTTAATAGGTGAATTCAGACCATTGACATTTATTGATATCAAATATTGAAGACATTTTAACACCATCATTGTACATTTTTAGAGTGTTCTGATATATGGAATATTTATGGTAGTCTGACTGTTTATAGGAGAACATTCAGAAATTCTTTCAGGGCAGGCTTGGTGATAGTTGATTCTTTCAACTGTTGCTTGTCTGAGAAGGTTTTTATGCTTCAATCTAGTCTGAATAACAGTCTAACAGGACACAGAGGTCTTGGTTGAAAGCCTTCTCATTGAGCACTTGGTAGATATCTTGCCATTCTCATTTTGTAGTGTTTGTGTGGAGAAGTCTGTTGCTAACCTTATGGGTCTTCCTCTGTAGGTGACTCTTTGTGTTTCTCTTGCAGCCTTCAGGATCCTTTCTTTATTCGTATTCCTTCCCATTCTAAATAGGATGTGTCTTGGTGTCTTTATGTCTGAGTTAATTCTATTTGGGACCCTCTGGGCTTCTTGAACTTTTACGTCTTTTATGTTGTCTATACTAGAGAAGTTCTCAGCTACTATGTCCTGTAGAATGTTTTCTTCCTCTCCCTCTCTTTCTTCCTGATAAGCCAATAATGTGTGTATTATTTCTTTTGAAGTCATCCCATAGGTTTCTGTTGTTGTTTTCAGTATCTCTTAATCTCTTTTTGAGATCTCTTACTTCTTTTTTAGTTGTCTCTAATTCATCCTCGATCTTGCTAATGCTATTTTCAGCTTCATTGATTCTATTCTCTCACCCCTCTACTGTTCTCTGGAGTTCATCTATTTTGTTATCATGTTCTGATGCTATTGTAGCTTGTTCAGTTAACTATGTTCTTAGCTCAGCTATTTCAGCTTTCAAGCTCTCTAATAACCTTGAGATAATTAGTGTTTTTTTTCCCAGAGTCTCATTTGTTGTTTCTGCATTTCTGACGACAATTCTTTCAAATTCTTTACTCACTCCTATGATTATTTCCTTAACTAGTGTTTCTATGTTGACCTCATTATTTTGTGCTTCAACCTCTGGGGGGCTTTTACCTGGATTCTTGTCCTGGTTCATTTTTCCAATATTTCTCCTTGTTGTTTTAACCATTCTATATAGTATGTTATGAGGTCCCTCTCTAAGTGCCTTTCAAATTACTGATCACTCTTGCCTGGATTGATTTGTGTCTAAGTAAGGTACTTAAAGAGTTCACAGTTGTGGAAATTAACAGTTGTTTAAATATTATTTCAATCCCTGAGTTGGAGCACAATGGCTGTTAAAGCCTCTTCTTCTTTTTCTACACTTTAGGCTATGGAAGCCTCAGGGCTTTTGGACTATAAGTAGACTTCTTGGCTTAATCCCTCACTCTTGACCAAGAGATAAAGCAGGGTGGGGGAGAAATATTACAGTGGTTATGCAAAGAGACTTTCACACCACAAGAATCCAAAGCTCCGGGCTCAATTCAGCTTCTCTACCAAGCTAGGCAGCACTGCTAGGCTCTGTGAGTTTCTAAACAAGACCCGTTTATAGTCTGTAGGTTCTTAGGCAATTATTCACCATGTTCTCATCAGGAGAACAATGTGGGAAGGCTTCCACTATACAGCTCCACCTCTAGGCCACCAGGGTATAGATCCTCTCCTGAGTTTCCTGGTCAGTTCTCTGTCCTCTGATGTCAGCACAGGGCCTCCACCCTGCTGCTCCAGCCTCTGAGGGCAGCAGCAATGGAAACTCACAGTTGTATTTGGTGTATCCTAGAGGAGTCCTCTCCTCCCTTCAGCAAACTTTCTGCTGGAAAAACAGACTGGAGGTGGTGCCTCAACCAGTAAACTGACGGACCCCCCATCTCCTTCCTATTTTATCGGACAGGACAGAGAGAAATTGAGAGAGGAGGGCAAGACAGAGAGGGAGAGAGAGAGACATCCGCAGACCTTCTTCACCTAGTGAAGCACCTGCCCCCTGCAGATGGGGAGTGGGGGCTCCAACCCCGATCCTGTGCATGGTAATACATGCACTTATCCAAGTGCACAACTACCTGCCCCCTCCTCAAATACTTTCTAAGAGAAATAATTAAGAGGTTAGCTTATGTGAAGTGTAAAGTTACAGGTTGGTTGTCTTCAGTAAGAATTCTCCGCAATCTCTCTGTCAAAAATTAGGTCATAAATATCCCTTTTGTACTGGAAGTATCTATTGAGATGACTTGAGTCTGTATAACAAATCTTTCCTTACTATACAAACTGTCTTCCTATTTATTGCCTACAGCCTCCCCTCCTCCCTCTCCAAAAAGAAACTCCCTTTACTTTTCATCTAGTTGTTTCTCAATACTTGATCACATTTCTGAAAATGGGGCTTAAGTTCTTGGGTCTATCTCTTTGGATTATCATTTCTTTTCTGTGAAGTCATGCCAAATAAACCTTTTTCTTAAAAAGATGCATTAAAAATGCATCCTTTTCATTATTCTAATATACTAGTATGAGATACTGTCCCGAATGTCAGTGTGTCAGAGCCATAGGTGGGATCCTAACTTCCAAATGCTTGGTGCAATATTAGGAAGTCCCAGCCCTCCCTGCTCTCTGTAATTCCAGAAGCATCCTTGTCTTTTATCCTGACGGGTCTCCTTGTGTTGCAGATTCTATAGTTTGTTTAAAACTGCTTAGAAGAACAATTCTACTTGGAGTGAGGTTCTCCAGTAAAGACCATCTCAATTTCTCTACATAAAGATCAAATAAGGTTAACACTTCTGTCACCTCCAACTTAGAGGTGATAAAACAGGTTTAACAGGTTAGGAAATCCAGAGCACTGGTGTTACTCTTCCTCTTAGAAAGTGCTTCATCTTGGCTGGGTCACAGGAAGAAAGTAACACCCACCTCCTTCATTGTGTTATGAGAATTAACTCAAACCAACAGAGTAAGACTGATTCTACTGAGTCAGGCACACAAAGCCATGCATACACTGAGTGGACAATGAAAACATTAAGTAAGTTCACGGGGCAAATATGTGGGGAAAAATTGAGTTTGCTTCTTTCTTGGCACATGCATTGCATCTGCTGTGCCTTGCCTACTCCAGAGGTCAGATCAAAGAGCAGGCCAAGGAGGGGCCACGTTGTGATGCACCTGGTTAAGTGCTCACATCACAGTGTGCAAGGACCTAGGTTTGAGCCCCTGTTCCCCACCTGAAGGAGGAAAGGTTCATAAGTGGTGAAGGAGGGCTACAGGTGTGTCTCTCTGTCTCTTTCTCTATCTCCCCCTCTCCTCTCAATTTCTGTCTCTATTCAATAAGTAAATAAATAATATTTTTTAAAAAGAGCAGGTCAAGGAAGACACACATTCATGTCTTCTCTGGACAAAACTGGGTAAATAAAACAACTCAGATATCTTAGATATCATATCTGAATCACACTGATCATCAGAATCACCTGGGGAGCAAGCTAAAAATGCAGACTTCTGAGACCACACCCACCAAAGGGAAGGAAATCACCTTTTTCGAAGACAATCCCTCTCTCTCTCTCTCTCTCTCTCTCTCTCTCTCTCTCTCATCTATCACCTACCTCTCTCTTTCCTTATAAGCAGAGCTGGCTTTATGAAACTGTGTCCTACAATGTTGCAGAGGACTCAGTTTTTAGAAGGGTCAAATATTTGACTTACTGGTCTCCTGTTGCTATCCTTATAGTCTTTAAAAAAATTTTTTTATTCAGGACTTTGAATTTTCATTTTTGTACAGGCTCTGTCAGTTATGTACCTGGCCCCACTTAAAGTGGACTGCTCTTAGGCTTTGAGACAGTGACCATCTGTTTTTGATCATGGACAGAAGTTAGATCTTCAGTTCAGTCCTCAGAGTTCGGGGCACCGTTCTGATCACCAGTACACCATCCATCCTTAATGTGATCTCATCTTTCTAGAACCCACACTCACTGGCCAGACATCATGAAAAGAAGTTTTGTCTTCCTAGTACGTATATGCCAAGATAGCATTTCAGTCATTTTTTCACACTTCTTGGAAGGCAAGGTAGCTACATTCCTCCTTAACTTTGTATTTCCTAATACAAACATATAAATAAGGTTTAAAATAATAAATGGAGATTATTACAGGGAAACATTAAAACATTCTCTCCTCTTGTGGGGACAAAGGAACCCTCCTGCACTGCTGGTGGGAATGTAAATTGGTCCAACTCCTAGGGAGAGAGGTCCAGAGAACTCTCAGAAGGCTAGAAGTTGACCTACCCTATGACCCTGCAATTGCTCTCCTGAGGATATATCCTAAGGAACCAAACATACCCATCCAAAAAAGATCTGTGTACACCTATGTTCACAACAGCACAATTTGTGATAGCCAAAACCTGGAAGCAACCCAGGTGTTCAACAACAGATGAGTGGCTGAGTAAGTTGTGGTCTATATACACAATGGAATACTACTCAGCTATTTATGGTGACTTCACCTTCTTCACCTAATCTTGGATGGAGCTTGAAGGAATCCTATTAAGTGAGATCAGTGAGAAAAAAAGAAGAATATGAGATGATTCTGCTCACAGAAGTTGAAAAATAAGAACAGAAGAGAAAGCACAAAGCAGAACTTGGACTGAAGCTGGTATACTGCGCCAAAGTAAAGGACTCTGGGGCAGAGGGGAGTGTTCAGACCCTGGAATATGATGATGGAGGAGGACCTAGGTGGGGGTTTATAGTGTTTTGTGAAAAACTGAGACAATTTACCTATGTACTGACTACTATATTTTACTGTCAACTGTCAACCATTAATCTCCCCCAATAAAGAAAAAAAAAACATTCTCTTCATATCAATCCATTTCTAGAGATCAATATAGTTAAATCCACTTATTAGTATCCATTATTCTCTACTTTGATAGTTTTATAATCAATCACATTTTTAAAAGTTCTTGGAAACAAATCTTGGACCAACTTTTCCTGTTTCTCTTGAACTTCTGATGCCAGTATTATTTCCATTTGTTTAGTTATGTTTAATCATCTTATCTGACACAGCCAGATGACCCAGCATTGTTGTTCACGTCTTGTTTTTAGTTAAACAGTTGGCAACAACTGTTTTGATTTATTTTGTTTCAAGAAGCAAAGAGTCCAGGCAATGGTACATCTGGTATTTTATAATACACAAGGACCCTGGCATAAGCCCTTAGCCATCACCAGTAAGGGGGCAAGCTTCTCAAGTGTCTCCCTCTCTATCTTCTCCTCCTCTCCTCTCAATTCCACTCTGTCTCTACCCAAAATCAGTAAGTAAACAAACAAATATTGTTTTCAAGAAAGATGCTTCCTTCAGTGATCAGAAAAAGCAACATATTTAGTACCTTACAAGTCACCACTTTGCTTTGTTTTATTTCTGCTGTAAGGATGAAGACTGTGATTTGCTCATTAAAGCCTGTCAAGTTGATTATACACACAAGAAGAGACCCAAAGACTAGGTCTCCATCTGAGTGTATCTGATTTTAAAGTTCCAAGTAAATTAGACTGCTAATCATTAATGATTATTGCAGAGTTCACAGGATGAAATTGAAATATATGCTTTAAAGTATAGATGTTTAATAGCTCAGAGGAAAGCAGATGTTTTTCTATCTTTTTTTCTTAAAGATGATAGAAATCTTGAAAGCCACCATATACTTGCTTGCTCAACCTCCCCCTCCCTCCTCCCCCTTCCTTTGAAGTGCCTGTAATTTACCCTGAGGTACCTGTAAATTACCCCCGGGGAACTATGCATTGTGAAGCTTGTGATCAAGCCTTGTGTGTTAATTCTTCATTTGTGATCAAATAGTTTGCAGGTCAACATGCATTGTGTTGCTTTGTGCTTGGGTTAATGATGACCTTGACCTTCTACTTGAGCAGTGGGTATATGTACTTGCTTTCTCTCTCAAATAAATAAATTACCCTCCAATGGTTCCCCCCCAAAAAAAAAAAAGAGTTAGTGATTATGATGATAATAATGTTGGTTTCCAAATAACATTACAGACTAATCTAATTAAACTTTTATGGGTTAGAAAAAAAAGATGATAGAAATCGTGATTACATCATATGTAGACATTTACCCAGATTATTACTTTGGAAATATTATATGTGGAAGTCACACAGAGAATATTTCATGTTTTATACATGGCACTATATTCCAATCCTTAGTAGTAAGTATCATTTGGTATAATGGAATATCTTTTGCCATCACAGATATTTTCATATGAATGTAATACAACTCCAAATGGCCTGGCCTCTTGACTACAAAATCTCTGTATCAGTCAGGAGAAATTATGAATCACACAAGAACTGCGCAGAGTACTGTTGAACATAACTTGTTTCTTTGGTCCCTAGCTTTCATTGTTAGTATCAGGAGCCCTCCTCTTATTTCCTCATGTCTTTCTTACTCCTAGAAGTAGGTGTGTCATCAGACTGAGGTCCATAAGCACAGGAAGGCCTGTTTACAGTTCATCTTATCATTTCAAGCATCTGGTGCACGGCTTGGGACACAGTAAAAGAAATGAATCCATGAATGAATGGCATGGAATTTCTGTTTAATTTTTTTCTAGAGGCGAGAATTTCTGTGTTTTCACACAGGCTTACAAAAAAGAACAATTCTAGAACTCCAAGGCAGCTGGAAAAATCCATCACAATTTTTTTTAAGTGCATCCTATGCCTTGCACAGTGTTAATGATGCAGTGAATATAATGAAATGGTCAGTGAACAAAGAGAAGCATAAATGTGTCCACTTACTTGCAAGCAAGCCCACTCCACTTGCAAGGGATCCAACCCAGGCTGTTTGCCCTTTTCCTTCACCAAAGGTACCCAGCCATTCTATGTATAAAACGCCAACAGCCAACGGAGATCCGTAACACAAGAACTGTGTCAAGAAAGAGACAAGCACGATCACCCAGCCCCATCCACCATCAGGGGACTTTTTAAATTCCATCGTAAGGTGGAATCAAGGTACTTCTCTGTAGGTCCTAAACAAAACAAAGAGAAAAAGTATATTTAGAGGGCACAATAATGTGGGGTGAAAAAAATCTTTCCACCTCAATTAAAACCAAAATGTGCTCTAGCAGTCATTTGAAAATGTATCAGATATATACAAAGCTATCAAGTTAGCATTTGTTTTGATTTATGGCTCTACGTGTGTGTGTGTGTGTGTGTGTGTGTGTGTGTGTGTGTGTAATCCCATTTATTTATTTATATTAAATATTCATCTATCTATTTATTTATTTTTATTTATGCTGAGAGAAAATGTGAGAGGAAGAAGAGATAACAAAACATTACTAAATTCGGGAATAAGATAATGCCAGTGATTAAAACTGAAGCTTTCGTCTCAGGCATGTAATTTTTTTTTCTCAGTGAAGTATTTTTTTATTCAATTAGTGATTTAATAATGATTAACAAGATTGTAGGATAAGAGGAGTACAATTCCACACAATTCCTATCACCAGAGTTCCATATCCCATCCCCATCGATTGGAAGCTTTCCTATTCTTTATCCCTCTGGGAGTATGGACCCAGGGTCATTATGGGGTGAAGAAGGTGGAAGGTCTGGCTTCTGTAATTGCTTCTCTGCTGGATACGGTCAATGGCAGATCGATCCATACCCCCAGCCTGTGTCTATCATTGCCTAGTGGGGCAGGGTTCTGGGGAGGTGGGGTTCCAGGATGGCCCCAACGTTTATTTAATTATTAAAAGACAGGATGAAAAGGCTCCTTCTAAAATGTGTGCCCACTTGTCAGGTGCCCATGCCTCCCCAGACAGGAAATAACTGTTTTTGCTTTGGTAGCAACTGGTGGACGGGGGTGTAGGGAGGGGAGATGTGGATTTTCAGGGCAGAGAATTGGGACTGCTCTCTTCAGAAGGAGAATGGACAGCAGAGGAGGAAGACAGGCTGCAAGCAGTATTGAGGAGATTTCTGAAGTTGAGTGACTATACACAGGTGTCCTTTGCTGTATACAGAGTTGGCACTTCACACTCCTGTACCGATCGCTCAGTGGCTTCAGATCACCCAGGAAGGCATTGTGACCTCAGTTAACCACGGTGAAGGAAGCTGGAGGAAGACTGTTTGCCTGCAGTACAATTAGTCCCAGGGAAAGGCGTCTTTCATTCCTGAAGGTGGGGGCTATCACAGAATTCCATCACACATCTACAAACAAATCCAAGCAAACAATCTTGGACTTGCTGCTTTATTGACAAAAGGGAGCATAGTCAACATATAGGACATTCTGTTCCGATAGCTGGTTTTATTCTCTTAACAGCCTTAGAGATTTTTTCTTTCCCTGTCAATAACATAAGCAATATCCTTTGTCCTTTTTTGTCAATGCATCGTGTCTCACCATATGGTTGTATAATTATTTATCCACTTCTTAAATAGGCAAATCACATATATATATTTGCCTCCAGGGTTATTGCTGGGGCTCAGTGCCTGCACCATGAATCCACTGCTCCTGGAGGCCTTCCCCCCCCCCTTTGTTGCCCTTGTTGTTGTAGCCTTGTTGTAGTTATTATTGTTGATGTTGTTCATTGTTGGCTAGGACAGAGAGAAATGGAGAGAGGAGGGGTAGACAGAGAGGGGGAGAGAAAGACAGACACCTGCAGACCTGCTTCACCGCCTGTGAAGCGACTCCCCTGCAGGTGGGGAGCCGGGGGCTTGAACCGGGATCCTCACGTGGGTCCTTGCGCTTTGCACCACGTGAGGATCTACCGCCCGGCCCCTGGCAAAGCGTATTTTTAAAAAAGAAGAAAAAAATGGCAACCGGCATGTAACATTCACCTACCCATTTCCTCACCCAATCTCTTGATCATCTACAGGTCAGCAATGCTTCTTGCTCACGTTATATCCAAAAGCATGTCATGCAAACTAAGCTCTCCATAGTCTCTGATCTCCTCTCATTTTTTTTTTTACACAGAAATGGCAGGTTGTATAGATCGGTATGTGCCTTCTCCATTTTCCTTTTGGCAAACATCTTGAAGTCCTTGCACAAGAAGGCATATTAAGCTTCTTCACTCTTTCCCTACTCCTACAAAAGTTTCAGTGGAGGGCTTTCTCTAAATTCCATCCACTGTGGTTCACAATAAAAACCAATGCTACAGTGAATGATTTTAAACATACATACATCATTCTGCATACCTGCTTAGTAAAATGCCAGAGAGGAATTGCTGAACTGGAAGGGTATGTACACTTGTCACTATAATTAAGATGACCAAATTTACTTCAAAGAACTCAGCCAACTTGTGTTAGGCCTAGCAACCTGAGACATATTATGACACTGTTGAATTTCAGCCAGTTTTCTGGCTCTCAAGTTGTATTGTATTATAGTTTTAGCCTGCATTCCTCATATTTTTCTGACTGTATTGTTTCATAGGTGGAAAGTCCTTTTGTAGTTCCTATCTAGCTTTTGGGCAAATGGTACTGTATTCTTGAATTTTCCTATGATGCACTATTGATCTGCATACTCAGGTACCATGCCAACGGAGTTTAAATACTTAGTACTTTTAAAGGATTATTGAGGCCAGGCGGTGGCAAAACTGGTTGAGCACACACAGTACAGTGCATAAGGACCCTGGTTCAAGCCCCTGGTCCCCATCTGCAGGGGGGAAGCTTCATGAGTGGTGAAGCAGGGCTGCAGTTGTCTGTCTCTGTCTCTTTCCCTCTCTATCTCCCCCAAAACTCTCAATTTCTGTCTCTCTCCAATAATAAACAAATAAAAATATTTTTTATCCCCACCTGCAGGGGAGTCGCTTCACAAGCAGTGAAGCAAGTTTGCTGGTGTCTATCTTTCTCTCCCCCTTCTCTGTCTTCCCCTCCTCTATCCATTTCTCTCTGTCCTACCTAACAATGATGACATCAATAACAACAACAACAATTAGAATAATAATAAAAACAAGGGCAACAAAAGGGAATAAATATTATATATGTATATTTAAAAATAAAAATGTATTTAAAGCATTTTATGTTTATACTAATAGATGTCACTAGTTGTGTAGAAAGCAGTAGTCTAATACAGAGTTTCTCAGAACACATGATTGTATTAGTGAAGTGCTCAGAACTTCCAAACAAAGAAACCTTTTGAAGTAATTGGATATGCCCCTTCCTCAGAAGGTGACTCTCTTCAGTGCCTACTCTATTGTATAATTAAACTATGTCATTTTGTCTCCTCTGATGTCAACTTAGTACCTTGCAACTCCTGTTTAGAATCCCTTTTAAAGCAGAGTTGTAGTTCTCTAAACTAAATATTATATGAAAGTAGTAAGTCAAACACCTAGTCAGAATAAAAGGTCATGTTTAAAAGGGGAGGAGGCACAGCTAGAGATGCACCAGAGTCAAGAACAAAGCCAGGGTGGGGGGTGGGGAATGTGGATGGAGTGAAGATGACCTTCCTTGCTAAAAACCTTTGCTCTGCTTTACCTTGACTTGCTTTACTTTGTCTTGGGTAACATTTCAACATAGTGGGCAGGAGCCAGAAAGATTTATCTCATGGTAAATTGTTGAGAAAGCTAATCTCTGAAATGCAAAACTCCCATGTAGAATCGCCAAGGTCTGGAAGGTCAAGTTTTTTTATCACTTTGAGTACGTGTCTACCTTGTAGTTGTCTCATAGTTTAATACATGCAATTCCAACTAAACATGGCTGAAAATATCACTTCAATTTCCCTGTTTTCTTTCAGGGTAATACTTTCTCTCATTGCTTCCTTTATTGGCATCTTGTCTGCTGCTTGTCAGATCTTCTATGCTTCACTCCCACCCCTCACCTTTGTAGTAGTACTCAATTTCTTCCAAAGAGGTTGAGTCTTCCTTATGAGAAGATGGTAAGAACATTCTATGTCACATGTGGTTTCTTTGGGGCCAAAAGTTAAACTTAGGACTATATTCTATGGCCATAGAATATAGGATTTATAGATATGTCATAATCCTTTTTTTTTTCTCTTTCAAGGAAATGAG
The DNA here is from genome assembly GCF_950295315.1 of Erinaceus europaeus. Classification (NCBI taxonomy): domain Eukaryota; kingdom Metazoa; phylum Chordata; class Mammalia; order Eulipotyphla; family Erinaceidae; genus Erinaceus; species Erinaceus europaeus. Next base: position 11,272,115 of record NC_080162.1, read on the forward strand.
TGCTATGATCTTTTTTTTCCAAAGAACTCACATGTTCCTTAGCCTCTAGGATTCTGTAACTCAGTTCAGAAGACCAGACGTGTGTCCAGGACAGTATATGCTGAGTGCCAAAGAGGTCAACAAATATTAAATGTTTTCAACTTAGTGGAAAAGAAAAAAAGGCGAGTGTGCAAGTAGAAGCCCTTGTGAACTAGATCACTTCTAAAGAACAATGGAGAGACTCATGTCAGGGTGATAAAGTGAGTGGCATGACTGTGGACGCAGAACTGGGACAGGTCTGAAAGACTAGATGGAACGCGAAGAGGGTGGATCTTCCAGGGCTCACAGGCAAAAACAGCTCACAGCTGAAATGTAGGGAGAAAATGTTTCAAGGAACCTGTGCCTACATCCCCAAGATAGGATTCCATTTACACTTTACCTAATAAATCTTGCTATCAATATCCCAGCATCTTATCAGAGTGGTAGTTTCTTTCCTCAAAATAAATGAGATCTGGGCCCATCGAGATTATTCACTAGGTAGGGTGTGTGCCTTGCTACACAGCAGCCCAGGTTCTGGCCCTTCCCCCACCACAGAGGGGGAAGCACCATTAGAAGCACCAGGGGAAGCTAAGGCCCTTTACACTTTTTTCTTCCTGTTTCTCTCTTTCTCTGTATATAATTAAAGAAGATTGGCCCAGGAGCAGTGAAATCATGTAAGACCAAGTCTCCAGCTCAGGGAAAACAAAAAAAAAGTTTCTAAGGTGGCATTTTTTTTTCTTTCCTCCCTGCCTTCTATTATTTTATTTATTTTATTTTACTTTTTGATCAATAATGCTTTAAATGATTATAACATCACAGGGTCTAGTTTCACACTGCACCCACCATCAAAGTTCAGTGTCCTCATCCTCCTCACAATAGCCAAGAAGGTGTTATTTTATTTGAACTGTGTTCCATGAGAACATTCAAAATTGTGAGGCATTATTCTTAACTATTTAAAATACACTGCTAGCAAGCACATAGACTGTACTGATAGTGTAACCTAGTATATATAATATTCAAGAGTTTGGAATCTTCCAAGCAAGGGATTAACAAACCCAGAACATCACAGGCAGTTCAAAACTCGAAGTCATTTTGAGAGACCGTTTGTAGAACAAGCAATTTAGGCATGACGCTCCCTCCACTGGCTGTCACACACATAAACATTGATCGACAATATAAATGTGTGTCTTATCGTCAACAGAGAATTGGACACATTTTACAGATTTTAGATTTTCCTTGCACTAGGGAGGGCAGCATGAAACAAAAGTAAAGTTTTATGTGCTAATTCAACAAAATTAGATTATCATTAGCATAAAGAATAGCATAATTCCTAAAGCTCGAATTTGTTTTATTAAAGAAAAAAAGTGTTGGGGGGGGGGCTGGCGGTCGCACAGCGGGTTAAGTGCACAGGGTAAGGATTCAGGTTCGAGTCCCTGGCTCCCCACCTGCAAGGTGGGTCGCTTCATAAGCGGTGAAGCAGGTCCGCCGGTGTCTTTCTCTCTCCCGCCTCTGTTTCCCCTCCTGTTGGTCTGCTTCTAATTCTGCGTCTAAGACCCCTTCTGTTTTGATCATCACGTTAGGTTTGCTTCCATTGCTTAAAGCTGTGGTCTGTTTACATAATCAGTTTTGTTTGAGACCCACACTGGTTTAATCCCCACTGGTTCATGCTTTTTCCACTCCGCCTCCTCTCCTAGTCACATCCTGTTTTTCACCGTTTAATCCCCACAGGTTCTCACGCTTTTACCTTCTCCCCACCCCCTATCCTACGTATTTCCTCTTCCGACCTGACACTTCCGCCTCAGGGGATATAAAGGATAGGATTTTCTAATGAAGAGAGATTAGATAGATTGCACTGCATCCCCGCTCATCAATAAAGACTGAACTGCATTCGCAGCTCAGCCATGAGTCCCTGGTCATCTGTCTCCCGCCCACAAAGCTAGCCTGGCACCCTCCTCTCTCAATTTCTCTCTGTCGTATACAACAACAACAACAACATCAATGGCAAAAAATAACAATAAGGGCAACAAAATGGGAAAAAAATGGCCTCTAGGAGCAGTGGATTTGCAGTGCAGGCACCAAGCCCCAGCAATAACCCTGGAGAAGAGAAGAGAAGAGAAGAGAAGAGAAGAGAAGAGAAGAGAAGAGAAGAGAAGAGAAGAGAAGAGAAGAGAAGAGAAGAGAAGAGAAGAGAAATAAAGTACTGAGCAAATTCTAAGTTGTTTCCTTTGAGGGGAATATGACTATTAGTGAAAGTCTATATCTTCACTACTCATGCTAACGGTGTAAGTATGTAAGTTTTGGTGTGTTCCATTACATTTAGTTCTGTTCTAAAAATGACAAACCTTTGTTACTGCCTCAACAACACTTACTGAAAATGTTCATTCCCCTAGACATAGGATGTAAGGAGTTGCATATCTGAAATTCAAGGACATATAATATTGATCCAGAAGCTTTGTCCCTGAAAGGCACATGTACATACTATAATATTTGCTCGTCAAATAGTGATTTATAACTGTTTGATCTTCCTTTAGTTGGTGTTTCCATCATGTCAGACTCTTTTCAGGATGCATCTATAAATTTATTTTTTTATTTTTTTATTAGTGATTGGATATTGACCAATAAGATTGTTAGATATAAATTTCATTATGGAATCCTAGAGATACTTATCACTTGAGTAATAAAGTTTAAAAAAATACTTTTGAATCTCAAACACTCTCAGAGTATCTGTTGTTGGTGTACAGGAGCGGCTAGCACAATGGTTATGCAAAAAACTTATTTTTATTTCATTATTAATTTTTTATTCTTTTGTTTTAACACCATTCCCACCACCAAATGTCTATGTCCCTCATCCCCTCTACCCACACCCCCGACTCCAGGTAAAGCTGAACATCTACCCTTACCCTCCATCCAGAGATCTTTACTTTGGTGAAAATACTCTCATGCATTAGAAGCAAAAACCACAGATTCAGTCCCTTGCACCACCCTAAGAAAAGCTGAGCACAACTCTTATAAATACTTGTGCTGGGCTAGCATGGAGGTGCCTCTTCTCAGGCACGTACTCTCTGGGTTGGAGAGAATGCGACTGGAACCAGCCTGGGCTGCTACTCACTCAGTGACATGAGAGAGATAACCCAGGGACAGAACTGGTGGTGGCGAGGCGATTCAATTCTTTATTGATCAGAGAGCCAAGGCTTTTAAGAGTCGGACCCAGCAGTGGCAAGTCGGAAACGGAAAAGGCTTGACATGGTTTGAAAAGAGACAGAGAAAGGCAAAAGGGGCTGGGAAAGGTAGGAACTTCCTTAGCAACTGTTGCCAGGGTTTTAACTGGTAGGATTAATAATACCCTGCAGGCAGGGAGGGTCTTGAGGGTAGAAAGAAGATAGATCAAAGGAATGGAATGGGTGGGGATCTTTCAGGCAAAACAATGATTATGTAGATAATAAGGGAGCAGGCCATAGTATCAGGAATGCAGGGTGCTTTGTGAGGCAGGGAGTCTAAGAAGAGGAGGCAAACCTTGGGGGGTTTTGTCCCTCCTCGCTCAACCTCTCAGTAGAGAGAGAGAGACTGACAGGATAGATATACCTCTCAGGTCAAGCCCTGCCAAGCTCAACCACATCCTCACAATTTCCCTACATACCTGGTACTAACAATTTTACTTCTTTTTCAAAGAGCAACAGCCATCTATTAGTAGAGTATAAATAACTAAGGCAAACAAATGTTATAGATAGCACAGCTAACTCTCAGTCTCATGGAAGCTTTATTTAATTTCATTAAGAGTGTAGGATCATGTATTATTGGCTAAAAAAAATAATGTTTGGGATCAGGTGATGGATGGCTCACCCGGTAGAGGGCACATGTTCTCATTCAGGAGGACCCAAGTTCAACCCCACACCCCTTCATCTCCATTTGCAGGAAGGACCCTTCACCAATGGTAAAACAATGCTCCAAGAGGTGACTCACTCAGTAGGGCATAAGGCATGTTCTGTGTGAGGCCCCAGGCTCCAGTTCCTGTTCTGTATGTGAGCACCAGAGATGGTACAGGGGACAGCCATGAATGGGGAGCACTGCAACAGTAGCCCTCTTTTCTCTGTGTCTGTTTCTTCCTCTGCCCTTCCTCTCTCTCAACGAAAAAAAAAGTAGGAAATATTGGGCAGAGGATGTTTACTCAGTCAACCAGGGCCTTGGGTCCATTTCCCAGTGACTCATAAGAACAAAAGTAAGAAAATGAAGAACTGAAAGGTTCATATTTTGCTGGCAGAGACAAAAGACTACAGACATACTGAAAAACTATAGTGACAAAGGGCACAAAGTTTCTTTCTGTGGTGAGGAAAAGATTTTTTTAATTCTTCTAAATGTTTTAAAAGGAGACTCTGGTACAGTTTGTGCAACTTAAACAAAATCCATTAAGCTAGCTACATTAAAAGAGGAAATTTTACGTGTGAATCACATCTCAATAAAACTTTTGAAAATAAGACACAACCAGGAGCTACTTGAAACTGTGTGAGTTCTGATTTCAATATTAACAACAAGTTTCGTAAAGAGCAGCAGCAGACCTGGTATTTGTAGTTTTGTTTTCCGTACTATGGCATTTGTACCTCCAGACATACGCCAGTCAGTCCCTACAACGGAAGTGAAGGGAAAACAATTCTTGAAAAATATTCTTTGGAAATTCTTATAAAGATGTAGGTTTGGGGAAAAAAAAGATCGCTCATTGGATATGCTAATAAAAATGAAGATAGGCAAAGAAACAGTTTGGAAATTGTAAGATAATAAAAGCACATACACTTTAACACAACAATGATGCTCCGAATTGAAATGAAAGCTCACTGCATGTAAAGAAGGCGGTAAACATGCAGGAGTCATCACGTTCTCTCTAGCTCCTGAGCCGGCTTCTCCCATGGCTACTATCCACTTCTACTTTCACTTTCTTATTTCTTCAGTGGCTTCATTCTACCAAGTTTGCCAGAGCCAAATGTACAACATCTCTGATCAGCAGTAAGAGAAATGTCAACACTTTTATACCTGAACTTTGACCATTTACGAGTAGCATGAAGCTTTAGAATGACACAAGCTCCTTAGGAAAAGAGATAGAAAATTTCAGACCCCACCAATGTGTCCTGGAGCTCCGCTTCCCCACAGCCCTGCCCCACTAGGGAAAGAGAGAGGCAGGCTGGGAGTATGGATCAACCTGTCAACCCCCATGTTCAGCGGGGAAGCAATTGCAGAAGCCAGACCTTCCACCTTCTGCATCCCACAATGACCTTGGGTCCATACTCCCAGAGGGATAAAGAATAGGAAAGCTATCAGCAGAGGGGTTGGTATACAGAGGTCTGGTGGTGGGAATTGTGCGAAGCTATAGCCCTCTTATCCTATGGTTTTGTCAATGTTTCCTTTTTATAAATAATTTTTTTTAAAAAAAGAACATTTTAGGTGAATTTGCTCTATTTCTTATTGAGATACGTTGATATATATATATGCAAACATAGTCACAATTAGCATTAGCCCCAGCAGCTCATAGGAATGATATGACTCTATGGGAAGTTATGATGCTGGGCATGTATTATAATACATATATTGTAAGCCTCCCTTGGGTAGAGAAGAAAGCATGAAATAAAACTATCATAGTAAAAGCTACCTCTCTCTCTCTCCACCTGGAGTAAAACAAATGGAAAAAATAAAACGTTGTCCCAGAAGCAGTACAATTACTTATTAATAAGGCTCAGGTACACCCCCCACCAAAAAAAAAAAAACTTACAGTACTAGTACAATACTGTCATTTTGAATGACTTTTCATTATCAGTAGAGTTTATGAGTTCTCTTCTAAAACAGACATAAATTTAGCTATAGGACAGTAATGGTGAGGATTGAATTGCTATGTGGAAAACTGTGAAATGTTACACATGTACAAACTACTGTGCTTTACTGTGGACTGTAAACCATTAATTCCCCCAATAAAGAAAGAATAATGATGAGGAAGTGAATATATATGACTCTCAAGCAGGAGGTCCTGAGTTTGATCCTTAGAAATGCCAGAATGATTCTCTGGTTCCCTCTTCCTCTTCCTCCTCATTCTCCTCGTTCTTCTCTCTCTCTCTCATTAATGAATAAATAAATCTTAAAGCTGTGACAACAAGCTGATCTGGAAATCAAATGAACAATATCTATATGAGGTCTTTCATAAGTGTAAAACTCCCTCCTCCCCACCAATGTACACATACACACACACACATACACTCTCCAACACACACACACACACACATACACACAGATTTTCAACCTATAAACAGGTTTGACTAGGCAAGAAATTCAGGATATTATATGTCATTCATTTTATTTATATTGTAACTCCTCAAACAAAGGAGATGCTCTGTTGTCTTCTCGGGTACAGAATGACGACACATCATAAAATAACCTAGATAATAAAAACAAAACAGACGTTTGAGAATTCTGAAGTAAACAACAGTGGCCACGACAAAAGGTATTTAATTTTCTATAAAAGGCGAGGAAAGCAGGACGATACTTTCAGAGATCATTTCTATTGTTTGTTAAAATGTGAGGAGTACATAATGGTGTCTAAAGTTATGATACAAAATGTTAAAGGTGGGTCCAAGCAGTGGCGCACCTGGTTAAGCACACGCATTACAGTGCGCAAGGACCCAGGTTCAAGTCCCTGGCCCCCACCTGCAGAGGAGAAGCTTCACGAGTGGTGAAGCAGGGCTGCAGGGGTCTCTCGGTCTCTCTCCCTCTCTACATCTTTCCTTCCCTCTCTTAATTTCTCTCTGTATCTATCCAGTAACAAATCAATAAAGAATAAAGGCGGTATTTTTTAAAAGATGCGAAATGTGGTCACATTCATTGATCTGCTGATTGTTGTTTTAATTTTAACAAGTAGGAGAAAGTGGTATGTGAGAGTGTATTAAGCATCCCCACATACAAACACAGAGAGAGAGAGAGAAGAAAGGAGGGAGGGAGGGAGGAAGAGCCAATTTCTAGTAATGTCTAAATTAACCAGAAAATGATAGACGTGGTTTGGGAGGTGGTGCAGTGGATAAAGTACTGAACTCACAGCATGTAGTTTGATCACATGCACCAGAGTAATGTCTGCTTTTCTTTTCCCCTCTCTTCTCCTGTCTCATCAATAAATAAAATATTTAGTAAGAAGGGTAGTTATAAGACAACTAAGTAGTGCAGCCTCTGTGGAGATACAGTGGGTAAAGTGTTGGACTTACAAAGTGAGATCCTGAGTTCAATTCCTACCGTCACATGCGCCAGAGTAATGCTCTGATTGTCTATCACTAATAAATAAATACATATATATCCAAAATAAGAAGAAAAATAATTTCTTCAAAGAACTCAAACTTTACAAAAGAGCCAGAAATCGGAGAGCATTAGCTCTTGTGTTTTATCAGCACACTGGAGCGTAGAAAGCAACTAACGGCCTTCTCTGTCTTCATTTGGGAATCCTGGCTCGGCCTCCACGGACAGACATGCTGCTCTCACCAGCACTTGGAGTGCGGCAAAAGCCCAGAATGTGTTGGCTGATCTCCTGTTGGAGATGGAGCACAGTTTCACCCTTGCAGGTCCAGAGAGAGCAAGCTTACACCAGTGGCAGGCAGAGAGAAACTGCTTTCCTTGTCTTCCAAATGGTCGAGCACCGTATAAGGCCTCAAGTAAAAAACCACTCACTCACCTATTAAACCAAGCTTCTGCTGAGCAGCAGCCCAGGAAAGACCCAGGGAACAACAGCTCCGACAATGTCCAGGCCGTCACTGCCAAAATGATTGTTCCATCTTTCTGATCCAAGTCACATGGCCCGACCAGCCTACAGTCCCCTACAGAGCAGGCATGAGCTTACAATGATTATAATGCTGAGAAGGACAGTGATAACTATAGTTAAGACTGTCAGCACGATGATGAAAATACCCATTTTTTCAAACAGGCAAAACAGATGTTTAGTTTGGGGAAGGTTGTTGGAGAAAGGCGGGGGTCTTTAGGGAATGTTGTACTGTGATCCCCAGTACAATCTCCACTTGTCTATTATGTCAGTAGTTACTGTTTCATACAAGTGCACACAGGGATATCTAGCAACAATGAAGGCAACTATTCTGGAAAAATGATCAAAGTAAGAGCACAAACTTAGATGCCATGTAAACTGAGTGCACAATTCAGCTCTGATGCTGACAGAGGGTGGCCGTCAGCACATTGCTGAACTCTCTCTGGGCTTCACTTTCTTCATCTGTGTAGTGGGGGGAATGACAGTAGCATTTCACCCATCAAACTGTTGTGATGGTTACATGAGTGAGTATATGTGAAGCAATAATCCCTGGGACACAATATTGTCATTGGAAATTATCATTGCTTTTGCCCTTTTGCCCTTTTAAATACTGTTGATTGCTAGGATCTTTTCCCCCTTGACAAACAGAGCTCCCTTTAACGTCTGACATAGTCATTTCTATAGTTACAGCAGCCCTGACTATTCATGAACCTCCTTCTCCCCAATCACAACCGCATTTTCACTACTGGATACTTGATGAAAGTTTTCATTATCTCAGACTCACCTGCACTGAACACACACACACACACAAATAGATATGGAAATGGCATATTTCAGTGACTCTTCGGATAAAAGAAAGAAAAAGACAACGACTTTAAAGGGGGAATCTCAGTGAGTTAATGACAATGACATACTATTCTTGAGTCACCAAGACACAACAAAGAAGTAGGAAAGCCCAAACAAGTTTGGCTTTCACTTGCTATCTTTTGTTCTTCTTTTATTCTCAGTAGCGCCTTTTACCAGAGACCTCCACAGAATGACCAAAGCACTGTCTAGCAGACTAGAGGTGAGAATTATAATCATTCTGTGGTCTGGGAGGGGATGCAGTGGGTAAAGCACTGGACTCTCAGACATGAGAATTAATCATCAAAGTTGATCACGGCTGCAAGCCACCTGTTAAAACCAGTCACTCTGTCTCCCAGATTCTACACTAAGTCTAGTTTTCTTTATGTGTTCTACTCTTTCTCCGTTTCAGGGATCCGTTATTTATTCCAAATAACTTCCTTTCTAAACTAGTCTTCAAGAAAAAGTGGTAGCTCTACACAGATCAAAAGGACAGGAAAGGAAAAACACAAAGCAAACTTTAACTGGGCCAGCGTCTGCTGCAAAGCAAGTAACTCAGGGAAAATAAGGAGTTGGGAGGCATTGAAGAGGGCCCTGAGGCCTCAGTGCCTAACGATGGAAAAGCTCCTAAGGTGGGAGTGAGAATGATCTGCAGGTCTCTATAATGGGAGATGAGAAACTGTACTGTAAACCATTAACTTCACAGTAAAATGGGGGGAAAAGCAAAGAATCCTTTTTTTTTCCTCCAGGGTTATCGCTGGGGTTCAGTGCCTGCCTGAGAATCCACTGCTCCTAGAGGCCATTTTTGTTGCCCTTGGTGTTACTGAATAGGACAGAGAAAAATTGAGAGATGAGGGGAAGACAGAGAGGGAGAGAGAAAAAGATAGATACCTGCAGACCAGCCTCACCCCATGTGAATCGACCCTTAGCTACAGCTGGGGAGCCGGAGCTCAAACCGGGATCCTTGCACCAGTCCCAGAGCTTAGCGCCATGTGCACTTAACCCGCTGCGCTACCACCCAACCCCACCCCACCCCCATTTAAAATTCGATCTTTGCAAGCAGATTTCTAATCATCAAAGCATACACTAAAGCCTTCAGTGGATTTCAAACCCAGCTGCACAGTATCATCAATCACCTTGGGAGCTTAAAATTGACCAATGCCTGGGTTGGCTCTAAACCAATGAAAACGGTATTTCTAGAATGGAAACCAGCTTGTTCATGGATTCCAGCTGATGCCACTGTTAAACAAACGGAGTAGACAGCCGCACTATGAGCCATCTAAGTGTACAGGTATAAAAATGTAAACTCCTTTGGCTAAATTAAACAATTTTTACCCATTTCAATCACGGCTATAGAAAACTAGTCCTAGTGTCCCAAAATCCCAATGACGTCACCCTTTCTCAGGAAGTCACTAAACAGTGGTAGTAAACACTTTTCCTGAGGACAGAATGTACTACTTCTTCTTCTAGCGTTTGCCCTTCTTCCGTAGCCAGTCAACAGCGTCAGGTTGAGCCTGATGTAAAGTTTCGAGACCTCCTTTGAATCTGGAGAGGTGGCAGTCGTTGACTATGTGGGTCATAGTCTGTCTGTAGCCACAGGGGCAGTTCGGGTCGTCTCTGGCTCCCCAGCAGTGGAACTACTGAGCTATATCATGGAGTACCTTTTAATTACCATTGTCTATTAACATTTTCCATGTATCAGACATAATGCCAAAGACTTTCAAGCATTATTGCTTTTATATATATATGAAACTCTACTAGGTTGGGTTTAAGAATACTCACAAGAGTCTACAGAATTTTTTTAAATATATTTTTTATTTTATAAAAGAAAGGAAGAGAGAGAGAGACCGAGACCAGAGCACTGCTCAGCTCTGGTTTATGGTGGTACTGGGGATTGAACCTAGGATGTAAGAGCCTCAGGCATGAACGTCTTTTGTATAACCACTATGCTATCTTCCTAGCCCCTAGATTTACTGCTGGATTCTATTTAAGTATCTCTCCACATAACTTGAAAATGTATCACCTTGAAGATTACTGAATGTCTGATTGGGGTGGGAGGGAGTTTTCAACTACTTTAAATGGATACTCTTTAATATGACTGACTTGCTGGCATTGTTTAGAGGCCTACAGTGGGCAAATTGTTGAGTAAATAACACTGACAATACACTTACCACTTCAAGGATCTTTGAGAACAACACACAGAATATTATGGTTCTTGATCTTTGACCTTCAGTGTTTTTTTAGTGTTTTTTGATTCAGGATGGAAATAGAAATTGACTAGGAGGGAGTAAGCATTGGTGGCACAAAGTGCAAGGACCAGAGTAAGGATCCCGGTTCCAGCCCTGGCTCCCCACCTGCAGGGGAGTCACTTCACAAGCGGTGAAGCAGGTCTGTCTGCAGGTGTCTGTCTTTCTCTCTCCCTCTCTGTCTTCCCCATTGCTCTCCATTTCTCTCTGTCCTATCCAACATAACCACATCAATAGCAACAATAATAACTACAACAATAAAAAAGGGCAATAAAAGGGAATAAAATATTTAAAAAATTGACTAGGAAAGGGAGAGAGAGACAGAGAGAGACAGAGAGAGAGAGAGGCCCTGCTTCTCCACGTCTACAGCATTCTCTCTGCAGGTAGAGACCAGGGGCCTGAACCCTGGTCCTTCCACACTGTGCCATGTGTGCTCAACCAAGTGAACCACCACCCAGCCCTGACTTTTAGTCTTAAAAGTCCTACCAAAGTCATTTCTATTCAATGTATAAAAGTTTCTTCATGGTCATATCATCCAAAAAAAAGGGCACTAGGCGCTAGTAGTGAACTTATAGTCAATATTAATAACACCTTTCTTCGTGCTTCCAATATATTTCGCTTAGGCCACTGCTTCCTTACTTTATTCTATTACGCATAAATTGTAACTGATCACCTGTCATTTCACTGCAGTAAAAAGTCCTGGGTCAGATACATCTTTTTTTTTAACTTTTTTTATATTTATTTTATTTATTTATTCCCTTTTGTTGCCCTTGTTGTTTTATTGTTGCAGTTATTGGATAGGACAGAAAGAAATGGAGAGAGGGAGGGGAAGACAGAGAGGGAGAGAGAAAGATAGATACCTGCAGACCTGCTTCACCGCCTGTGAAGCGACTCCCCTGCAGGTGGGGAGCCGGGGTTCGAACCGGGATCCTTATGCCGGTCCTTGTGCTTTGCGCCACCTGCGCTTAACCCGCTGCACTACAGCCCGACTCCCGGTCAGGTACATCTTATATTCCTGTGTTCTTTCTACATCTCTGTAGTCGACACTGACTGCTGAATTTAACAAAGAAGAGTATTAACCCGTAGTTTGTGAACTAATACCAAGTAGAGTTTCAGAGCGTTGCTAGCCAAACTCTCAATGCATCATGGAATCATAGTGGGTTTTAAGCAGTCTTTTTTGAAACTGAAACTCATCGTATAGTAAAATAGAAAAAGCATGGAAATTATAATAGCACTTTTTGCATGGTAGTAAGGGGCACATGATATTGTGAAAACTCTGCTTCAGAGTTGATGTGTGCTGGGCTGTGGAGTTGTGGTGTAAAACACATCTGCAGGGGAGTCGCTTCACAAGCGGTGAAGCAGGTCTGCAGGTGTCTATCTTTCTTTCCCCGTCTCCATCTTCCCCTCCCCTCTCCATTTCTCTTTGTACTATGCAACAACAACAACATCAATAACAACAATAACAACTACAACAATAAAACAACAAGGGCAGGGGTCCGGAGGTAGCGCAGCGGGTTAAGCACACGTGGTGCAAAGCGTAAGGACCCGCGGAAAGATCTGGGTTCTAGCCTGCCGCTCCCCACCTGCAGGGGAGTCGCTTCACAGGCGGTGAAGCAGGTCTGCAGGTGTCTGTCTTTCTCTCCCTCTCTCTGTCTTCCCCTCCTCTCTCCATTTCTCTCTGTCCTATACAACAATGACATCAATAACCACAACAATGTTAAACAAGGGCAACAAAAGGGAAAATATATAAATAAATAGTACACAAACTGGGGGCAGGAGGTAGCACAGTGGGTTAAGCACACATGGCATGAAGCATAAGTACCGGCGTAAGGATCTCAGTTCAAGCCCCCCGGCTCCCCACCTGCAGGGGAGTCACTTCACAAGTGGTGAAGCAGGTCTGCAGGTGTCTGTCTTTCTCTCCCTCTCTCTGTCTTCCCCTCCTCTCTCCATTTCTTTCTGTCCTATCCAACAACGAACGACAACAGCAACAATAATAACCACAACAAGGGCAACAAAAGGAGGATAAAATAGTCTCCAGGAGCAGTGGATTCATGGTGCAGGCACTGAGCCCCAGCAAAAATCCCAGAGGCAAAAAAAAAAAAGGGCAACAAAACGGAATAAATAAATATTTTTTTTAAAAATAAAATAAAAAGGGGGTCGGGCGGTGGCGCAGTGGGTTAAGCGCACGTGGCGCAAAGCACAGGGACCGGAGTAAGGAAACCGGTTCGAGCCCCCGGCTCCCCACCTGCAGGGGAGTCGCTTCACAGGCGGTGAAGCAGGTCTGCAGGTGTCTGTCTTTCTCTCCCCTCTCTGTCTTCCCCTCCTCTCTCCATTTCTCTCTGTCCTGTCCAACAACAAAGCAACGTCAACAATGGCAATAATAACCGCAACGAGGCTGCAACAACTAGGGCAACAAAAAGGGGGAAAAATGGCCTCCAGGAGCGGTGGATTCATGGTGCAGGCACCGAGCCCAGCAATAACCCTGGAGGAAAAAAAATAATAATAAAATAAAATAAAATACATCTTATTGTGGGCCATATTCAAAAACACTATAAGGACACAGGTCAGCTTATTTAAACATGCTCAAGGCCCCAGAAGCCACAGGTTCAGTCCCTAGAGCACCCCCTTAGGTCAAAAGTGCTCTGGTCTTCTACCTCCTATTTTTTACCCCTCCCTCCACCCATCCCTCCATCCTTCATTAAAAAAAAATAGGGCCAGGGGTAGTTAGCATAATGGTTATGCAAAGAGACTCACCAGCCAGAGGCTCCAAAGTCCCAGGTTCAATCCCCAGCACCACCATATATCAGAGCTGAGCAGTGCTTTAGTAAAAAAAAAAAAAAAATAGACAAATAACTTTTTTAAAAAACACTACAAGTCACTGGTCTAGAACTTGATTAATTTCTACTGGGTTGATAGATGCCTCTGTTATTATCTGTGTAACTTTAGGTGAGTTGGCAATCCTCTTAGTGTCTTCATCTACTAAACAGGCATAGTAAGACCTCCTTTCTCAGGATTTTCTTTTCTTTTCTTTTTTATTTATAAAATGGAAACATTGGCAATACCATAGAATAAGAGAGGTACATTTCCACATATAGCCTATCCTTCCTCAGGATTTATAAGGAATACAGGAAACAACCTCTAGGAATCACTAGGTGCAGTCTTGGCATAGAGGGAATGTTTATAGTCATTATTATTATTATTATTGCAGCTGATAACTTTTTTCTTAGAACATTTCAGAGTATTTTCGCTGCTTCCTTTTTTCCGTGTCCTAATTAATCCTTAGTTTAGTGTTCTCTAGCTTTCATGAATCCAAAGAAAAATGTTCCTACTATGGTGTCCTTAATCTCCTTAACTCTGGGTCAGTACACCACCACGGCCCTCAGTCTTGACGCTATTTCCCTCCCTATAATTTGCAGATCTTGCCCCCTTTATCCTTCCTGGGCCCACTGTCGGATATATGAGAAGAGAGTGGAGCGTGCAGTCTCTATCCTCCGAACAGACTTCTCTTCAGAACCCCCAATCCACATTTCTCATCAATTTCTCAGGTCCCTTACACTCAGCAGTTACATAATTTCACCTCCTGAATTTCATTTAGAAAACTAATATCACCACACACACTTCCCTTTGTCCAAGAAGAAAGAACTTTTTAAAATAAATATATTTTTAATATTTATTTATTTATTCCCTTGTGTTGCTCGTTTCTTTTTATTGTTGTTTTTATTGTTGTTGTAGTTATTATTGTTGTTGTTGTTGATGCTGTCGTTGTTGGATAGAACAGAGAGAAATGGACAGAGGAGGGGAAGACAGAGGGGGAGAGAAAGAGTGACACCTGCAGACCTGCTTCACCGCCTGTGAATCGACTCTCCCTCAGGTAGGGAGCCAGAGGTTTGAACTGGGATCCTTCCTCAGGTCCTTGCACTTTGCCCCACATGCACTTAAGCTGCTGCTCTACCGCCCGACTCCCAGAAGCACTATTTTTATTCCCTCCCTGCTCCTCCATCTCGGTGTCCTGTGTCAACCAGAAACAAGGTCCTTCAGATGAAAAAAAAAAACAAAACAATTCTAGAATAGGGTTCTTTGCCCATCTTCTGTGAAGTGTTTGCACTCTGGAGAGCAAATACTAGTGGATCCCCAACTTACCCTCTCTCCTTGCTACAGTTCACACGTCTCTCCTTGCCCCAACTATCCTTGCAAAGTGCGTGGTCATCTCAACTGCTCCTTCCAACCTTTCAACTCTTTCTGTGGCTCCTCACCACCCATGGTTTAGCCATCAACAGAGCACAAGTTTTTGTTTAATCTATTAGCATAAGCACATAAGAAAATCAAAATGAGGGAGCCTGGGCGGTGGCGCAGAGGGATAAGCACACATGGCACGAAGTGCAAGGACTGGCACAAGGACCCAGGTTCGAACCCCTGGCTCCTCACCTGCAGGGGAGTCGCTTCACAGGCAGTGAAGCAGGTCTGCAGGTGTTTATCTTTCTCTCCCCATCTTCTAGACTTTTCTCTGTCCTATCCAACAACAATGACAGCAATAACAACAACAACGATAATAAACAAGGGCAAAGAAAGGGAAAAAAAATTTTTTTAAAGAAAATCTAAATGAGTGTTCCTGCTCCTGTGGAAATGAATATCCTCTGCCACTAGCTAGTTTACAAAAAGCTATAAACAAACAAACAAAAATGGCTTTACAAATTCATGTTTTGTCCAGCATGACATTAGGTATTTAAATGACTAAATTACCTAGATAGTAACCTGATGTTTTTTTCTTCTAAAGATCTACTATGAGTGGTCCAGGAGGTAGCACAGTGGAGAAAGCATTGGATTCTCAACCATGAGGTCCTGAGTTCAATCCCCAGCAGCATGTGTACCAGAGTGATGTCTGGTTCTCTCTCGGCCTATCATTCTCATGAATAAATAAATAAATTCTTAAAAAATTTTTGACAATGATTCAGCCCCAATCACATGTCCCAACAATGTCCCACAAACCTGCCCACCCCCAGTCACAGTCACTGGATTCAACACTCAAATTCTGTCCTTTCTCTGTTTCATGCTTTTGACTCTCCAGTTCCCAACAGCTAGCAGAGGCAGTTCTAGCATCCTTTTCCCACTTGCCTACTGAAAAAAACTTATTTTTCCTTCAAGACAGCTTCTCTGGCTCTTATTTCTTGAAGTCATTTTTGGAAGTCTCTAAGAATCATTCCTCTCCAAAAAGAAAAAGAAAAAAACAAAAACTAGTATAACCATATGCCCTTTAGAATTTAACTAAAATATGCCTACTAGCTATCTACAGAACAGAGTGCCCCCCCACCCCCCACCGCCAACTCTTCACCTGCACTATTCCAGCCTTTAGGTCCATGATTGGTCAACAATTTGTTTGGCTTTGTATGTTAACTCTCTCTCTCTTCAGCCACCAAGTTCCGGATGGTAGCAGGACACCAACCAGACTTCCCTGGACAGACGACCCCACCAATGTGTCCTGGAGCTCCGATTCCCCAGACCTCTTCCCCACTAGGGAAAGAGAGAGACAGGCTGGGAGTATGGATCAACCTGTCAATGCCCATGTTCATCAAGGAAGCAATTACAGAAGCCAGACCTTCCACCTTCTGCATCCCACAATGACCTTGGGTCCATACTCCCAGAGGGTTAAAGAATAGGAAAGCTATCAGGGGAGGGGATGGGATATAGAGTTCGGGTGGTGGGAACTGTGCAAAGCTGTACCCCTCTTATCCTATGGCTCTGTCAATGTTTCCTTTTTATAAATAAAAAAATTTTTTAAAAAGAATCATTCCTCTCTTCAAGGATCCAGGTCCAAGCCCCCTGCTCCCCATCTGCAAGGGGGGGAGAATTCATGAGCAGTGAAGCAGGTCTGCAGGTGTCTGTCTTTTTCTGTCCCTCTCTACCTCCCCACTCCCCTCAATTTCTCTCTGTCCTATTGAATAAAAAGGGAAAAATATATTTCCTCTCTGAAGGCCTCACACCTACTCAGCCAAGCTGTATATTATACCAGTCATCACAATGTGCTGTTACTGATCAAGTATTTAATTCACAAGTCTATCCTGCATTCTTAGTACTAAGAATTATGCTGGGCACGTAGAAAAAGGTCAACAAACCTTTACGAAATGAATGCACAGAATATTGATTCACCGAAATCTTCTCACTAAAAAGACTAGAAAATAGAGAGATAGTTATAAAGTCAACCCACACCTGTGACCTTGGGAGAATTACTGCCGTTTCCAATGGAGGGAATGGGGCACAGAACTCTGGTGGTGGGAACAGTGTGGAAGTATACCCCTGGTATCATATAATCTTCGAAAGCAGTATTCAATCACCAATAATAATAAATAAATGACATACGGAGATTAGTGAAATATATTTCATTTAAGCACATGAACTGAGTGTATCTAGAAAGGTTTATGAGGCACAGGAGTTGTGTGTCTGTCTCCGTGGAGTCTAGAGTTTCAATCACTGAATTTAAACCATTAGCCAAGTATCAGTAAAATAAATAAACAGCCATAACAAAAGGACTTTTCAAAGTTAACAAATAATGTGATGATAACATTAACTATCCATTGTCTTTTGGAACCCTAAGACAGCAGGAACCTCACATCTCCACTATAGAGCCCCTACTTCCCCCAGTCCTGGAACCCTTGGATAGGGCCCACTTTCCCGTATGCCTCTCCCAATCCATATCAAATAATATTGCATCCACCGATCACAACCTAACCAAAGCAACGATTGCCACCTCAACATGCTTCACCTCAGACTGTGTCCAGAGACTTCACGTGTGGAATGACAACCCTTCAGCTTCATTACTCGGGTGAGACCTTTCCTTTTATAGTACACTCTAATTTCATCTCAGGTAGTTCACTTTCTAACAAAGTCCCATAACCTAGATATACACCAGTTTCTGTGAGAGAGAGAGAGCTTATGTGCACACGTATCCATAAACTACTGCAAAATATATACCTGAAAGCAGAAGTACACTAGAGTTTGCAGTGAGTACCTCCCTAACACTTCCTCTCCACTATTCCAAGCTTGGGATCCATGATTGCTCAACAAATTGTTTGGCTTCATATGTTAACTCTCTTTTCAATCACCAGGTTCCAGATGCCACCAGGATGCTGGCCAGGCTTCCCTGGATTGAAGACCCCACCAATGTGTCCTGGAGCTCAGCTTCCCCAGAGACACACCTTACTAGGGAAAGAGAGAGGCAGACTGGGAGTATGGACCGACCAGTCAACGCCCATGTTCAGCGGGGAAGCAATTACAGAAGCCAGACCTTCTACCTTCTGCAACCCTCAACGACCCTGGGTCCATGCTCCCAGAGGGCTAGAGAATGGGAAAGCTATCATGGGAGGGGGTGGGTTATGGAGATTGGGTGGTGGGAATTGTGTGGAGTTGTACCCCTCCTACCTTATGTTTTTGTTCATTAATCCTTTCTTAAATAAAAAATAATAATAATAATAAAATAAAAAATAAATAAACAGAATTTTTAAATCCAAATATGTAGACAATGCCATATGGAAAATACCATAGGGTGTTTTTCAATGACTAGCTAAGTTACCTGAGTCTTTTGAATTTAGTTTTAATTTTCCAGTGTACTCTCTGGAGTGAAGGGGAGAGCAGAGCAGCTGGACCATCACTGAAGCCAGAACAAGGACAAACTGTGAGTCAGAACTGTCACTCCAAGTGCCCTGTTTATCTCTCTCATCACAATAGCAGACAGTGATGTCTCTGAACATGCCATTCTTGTTTTATTTATGTGGCTGCTTCCTTTCCACTGTTCATATCTACTCTGAATTTCTCAGTATCAGCCCCACTTGCCTCTAAAGTAACTCACGGAAGTAAAGCTAGAAAGACATCCTAAAATTTCACCGTTCAGCTCTCTGAGAATCATGCTGATTAAAAATAACTTGCCCTGCCCCACCAGGAAAAGATAGAGAGAAGCTGGGAATATGAACCCACCTGTCAATGCCCATGTCCAGTGAAGAAGCAACTACAGTAGCCAGACCTTCTACCTTCTGCATACCATCATGGTCTTGGGTCCATACTCCCAGAGAGATAAAGAATAAACTACATACCCCCAATACTTCATCTGCACTATTACAGTCTTTAGGTCCATGATTGTTCAACAATTTGTTTGGCTTTGTATGTTAACTCTCTTTTCAGCCACCAGGTTCCAGATGATGACCAGACTTCCCTGGACAGACAACTCCATCAATGTGTCCTGGAGCGCCACTTCCCCAGAGCCCCACCCTACTAGGGAAAGAGAGAGGCAGACTGGGAATATGAATTGACCAGTCAACACCCACGTTCAGAGGGGAAGCAATTACAGAAGCCAGACCTTCCACCCTCTGCAACCCACAATGACCCTGGATCCATACTCCCAGAGAGATAGAGAATGGGAAGGCTATCAGGGGAGGGGGTGGGATGTGGAGATTGGGTTATGGGAATTGTGCGGAATTGTACCCCTCTTATTCTATGGTTTTATTAATGTCTCCTTTCTTAAATAAATAAAATAAAATAAGAATAAACTACAGAAGCCAGACCTACCTTCTGCACACCATCATGGTCTTGGGTCCATACTCCCACAGGGATAAAGAATGGGCAAGCTTCCTATGGAGGGGAGGGGATACAGAACTCTGGTGGCGGGAATAGTGTGGAATTGTTCCCCTCTTATTCTATGGTCTTGTTGATTATTATTAAATCAATAAAAACAATAGTAATTTGGAACTGGGGGCCAAGAGGTAGCTTACTTAATAGAGTTCACATTTTGCCATTGTGCAAGAACCTGGGTTCAAGTCTCCATCAACCACACTAGGTGCACCATGCACAAAGAGATGCTTCAGAGGTGGGGAAGTTGCAGTACTGTGGTATCTCCCAAATCCCTGCTTCTCTCTCCCTGTGTGGTGTAAGGGTGTGGGGAGGGAGAAAGGGGCTTCACTGGGAGCAGCAGAATCCCATAGGCACAAAGACCTGGGAAACAAAATAATAGTAATAATAATGAATTTGAATAATACGCAAATTCATTACTTTGACTTTCATTTCATCCATAAGTATGCTATAAAAGGCTGGGAAAGTAGATTCTTTAGATAACATACTTGCTTTTATCATGGGCATGACCCAATTTCAAGGCCTAGACCCCACAACTCTGAGGTGCTGCAGTGTCTTTCTCTCTGTATCTTGATCTTTGTCTCTTGTCTCTGTATTGCTCTCTGAAAGAGTTGACCTGGTGCAGTGAATGCCGCTGCCACACAGTGACTAAAAGGTACAACTCACAAAAATTCACTATGCACTTACCTATACTGCCAAGTCAGCTCCCGATAGCTCTCTTTAAGAAGAGGGAGAGTTCATTATGAGTGAAATCTTTCCAGATGAAAAATTGTGCTTTCTGTACCTGAATTCCGTAAATTAAGCCTGAAAACAATAGCTGTCCAAGAGGAAATCAAGACTGACATTCCTACTGGTTATTATCTCACACTGGTGTGAGAGGTAAAAGCAGAAAGAAGAATGTTCAGATACATAATGCTGGGCCCTGGAATTAAACCACATTAGCCTTGAGAGAACCAATTAATAGACATCGTTTTCTGCTAAAGCCTCTGAATCATGTCACCACAAGGCCATGGGAAAAGGACACACTTTGATCTCAAAGGCATAATAAATCTAATAGATGTATCTGAGTCCAGCATTTCCCAAAGAGCTCCAACACCACCACAGATTACATCCCATGAGCACTAGAGTATGTTTTAGCAAAGGGGAGAAGTGGACTAGAGATTCAATAGATGGAGTCTTACCACGAGCTTTATGAAAGACTGGGAGCCTGAATGAACCTTGGAAATCCTCTTGTAAAATGGTAGTATGCAAGCCAAATCTGACCTCTACAACCCTATAGCTGCTTTGTATAACCAGATCCATTCCTTTCAAACGAATGAATGCAACGTCCATCGTTTAAATCTGAAATTTTTTTTCACATAAAGTCTAGATTCTCTTGAGGAGAAAAAAAAAAAAAAGCAGATTGGACAACAAGAGATCCTTGTTTCTGATATCATTAGCTGGAGTGGAGTAACACTGGATTTCACTAACTGGGCCTCTTATCACTAGTTCCTTCCCTGACACAGGACCAAGGTTGATTCGCATTTACTTTCACCCAAGTTGTGATCTCTCTCTCTCTCTCTCTCTCTCTCTCAGAGGAACCTCATGAAATTGCCAGTACTGATCATATCAATACCTCAATTTCACCATCTCTATGAGGAAACAGGGTTAGAGATTTCATGCTAGAGAGACCAGTATCTTAGTGTCAAATCAACTATATATGATCATCTATTTCCAAGACTTGCCCTCAGGCCTTGAAAAGGAAATAGAATTTATAAACTGTTCAGACTTTGCAAAGATCTGAAAACATCCGGCGGAGATTAGACAGAATAAAATAGAGGTGATAGGAGGGTCAGGCACTTGGCTACAGACTGGCATCAGCACCTTCCTCTGCTCCCTTCACTCTCATCATTCTAGTAATGCAGGAAGTCTCTTATCTTTACTCTGGCCCACAAAGCTTGACTCCAGTAGTGCTCTAGTGAAAAAATCCTACAGTGATGTTATCTGTCTAACTGCTGTATTCTTTTGCTTATGTGTGTATGCTTTTCATTATTTGTACATGGTCTATAGAGTTCAATCTGTTGTCTGAATACACGCGGTAGTGTTTTGTGCACAAACTCGTATATCCACTATATGACTTTCAGAACAAAAATCAAGCCACATGAATACACAGAATATGGAAATGCAGTGTCCAGTGCGTGGGAGTGGGGTGGGGGTATGATGCAGTAAGAGTATTTAAAATTGCCGATTTTCCAGATAACCTGCAAATTCTGGTCTCTGTACTAAATACTGTCACATTCACTAATATGATTCTCAGTTCACGTGACAGCTCTTCTCAATAAAGTTAAGAGCTTCTTCTGACGGGTCCTTAAAAATACAAGATCACATACAAGGGTTTTTTTTTGTTTGTTTGTTTGTTTGTTTGTTTTCCTCCTCTAGGGTTATTGCTGGGCTCGGTGCCTGCACCATGAATCCACCGCTCCTGGAGGCCATTTTTTTCCCCCTTTTGTTGCCCTTGTTGTAGCTTCGTTGCGGTTATTATTATTGCCCTTGTTGACGCAATTCGTTGTTGCATAGGACAGAGAGAAATGGAGAGAGGAGGGGAAGACAGAGAAAGAGGGGAGAGAAAGATAGACACCTGCAGACCTGCTTCACCGCCTGTGAAGCGACTCCCCTGCAGGTGGGGAGCCGGGGGCTCCAACCGGGATCCTTATGCTGGTCCCTGCACTTTGCGCCACATGCGCTTAACCCACTGCGCCACCGCCCAACCCCCCACATACAAGTTTGGAAGTGTAGTAAAGCATTGGGAAACCTAGGTTTGTAGGGGAGAGTGTTTTGCAGAGAAGTTTGATGTGGAGATGAGAACTTGTACCCAGGTGTCATGACTGCTCTGTAAATCACTAACCACCCCATGCAAATTAGTTAAAAAAAAAAAACATTCAAAATCAAATGAAGAAAGAAAGTGTGATTATTGAATATGTAAGTTTGATCAGAATGGTGGCTCCTACAACCCATCCCTGTTATTTGCACTGCATGCTCCTCAAAACAAACAATAACTGAGTAATGACCTGTCTGCTAGTCCTTTCATTTCAGATCCACTCTGGCTTCCTCAGTCCCCTGAACCAAGCAGAACCATTTCTCAAAGGTGAATCCAACTCAGATCTAAGGATATTAGCACACATGGAATGAGCAGAATGTGCTAAAACTGGGACTACTATGGGGCAGGGGGTCCACCTGCAATCTGATCTGATATCCCAAATAATCAAGCATTTTTTTTCTTTAAAATACACCTAAACTAACCATACCCTAGGAAACAGATCAATAAACTTGCTATAGTGTATACTTAATATGTGAATAATAACTAAGATATTTATTGGAACTGCGATCTAAACTTCCAGGATAAGTTGACTTGCACTGAATAGGTCTGGCATTCCAAGAAAAAAACAGTGATTTTTTTTTTTTTGATGACCAACTGTTTAAATAATAATCACCTGTCCCCAAAAGCCTCTGTGTGCTGCTGACTGCAGAATGGGTCTTAGGGGAGAGCCAAAGATGAGAATTTAAAGCATTAAGTCCTTCCTAGTTCCAGTTTGGTACCTCTGCAAGGAAGAAGCAAAGGCTGGGGAACTGAGGTGGCCAGGGGTGAACTGGGTGGTGCTGAACTTGGATAGATCAAGCAGAATCCGCCCTCCCTTGCAGGCGCCCCCCCCCCCCGCCCCCGCACAGCAGCAGCCCTGAAGCCCCGACCCCAACCCTCTTGGGGGGCACCTGCGTACAGCAATTTCCAATTGTGGCATTTGGACACCTCGATAATTCCTGAGAAAAAGGAACGCATCTGGGTCTCCCTTCCACAAACACCTTCTGCTGGGTCACCAAAGTAATCCCCAAAGCTGGGTTTTTGTTTGTTAGTTTGTTTGTTTGTTTTTTGGGTTTGTTTGTTGTTGTTTTTTTTTTGGTGGGGGAGATGCCTCGGGCAAATATTCACCCCCACCCTCCTTGTGGGAACCCTGTCCACCCTTCCAAGACCCTGCCAATTTCTCTCTCTCTCTCTTTCTCTCTCTCTCCTCCATGCAAAATACCACCTTCCGATTATTTATTCCTGGGAGGGAGGGAACTTGCCCACCGCAGAGAATCGCCCCCCATCCAAACGGGGGTGTCCACACGAAGCTTGGGGGCCAGCGCACCCACTCCCCCGGACGCAGCGGAAACCAGAAGCCGCTTCCCGGGAGCTGGGCGGCGGGTGACAGCGCGGTGGTCGCCGCCCTCCGGACCCTCCCTGCCAGCGCCCGAGCTTTACCTGGGTCGCCGGCCTCGGAGCGGGGCTCCCGGGCGCTGCGCAGGGCGGGCGGGCGGGCAGGCCGGCCAGGTGGAGCGGTGGGGACGGCGGCCGCCGATCTGCCCTGCGGCCCGGGCCGGCCGGGCGGCTATTTATCCCGGGCCGGCCTCGCGGGAGGATTGGGCAGCCGGTCCCGCTACGCGCCCCGCAGCCGCCGCCCTCTGGCCCCGCCGTGCCCTGCGGCGCCCGCGGCCACGTGGAGCGCTGGGCCCCCTCCCCTCCTCTCCCCTCCCCTGCCCTCCTCCGCCCCCACGCCCGCGGCACACGCCCCCTCCCTTCCTTCCTTCCCCCTTTCTCTCCTCTCGGCCGGCTCTAGGGCCAGTCTGAACCGGTTGTGACTGCGCGGAGCGGGAGGGGCGAGGGGAGGAGATGGAGGCGGAAAAGCGGGCGGTAGGGGCGCTGCGCCTTTTCTCGCAGCTCCGCGCCGGGCCGGGCCGGGTCGGAGTCGGTGCAGCGCGGGGAGCGCAGTGCGGAGGCCGCGGGCGGGCTCCGGACGGGCAGGAGATCGGGCGGGCTCCGGGCGGGCTGCGGGCTCTGGGCGGGCGGGGAGGTCGGGCTGGCTCCGGGCGGGCGGGCGGGCGGGCAAGAGATCGGGCGGACCCCGGGCGCGCACTCCCGCATCCCCGCCGGCCGCCCATCGCCTGATGCGCGCCCCGCTGCCGGTGCGCCCTGGTCTCCCAAGCTCCCGGGGCAGCCCGGCGCCCCTCTGGCCCAGGAGCTGTGTGCCCAGCTGGCAAGCCTCCTCGGACACACAGTCACCAGAACTTTGTGCAGTCGGAGCTCGTGGGTAGTGAGGAGAGAGGATGCCGAGTGCTGGCCATGTTCCTCTTCACGCTGCACACCGCGGCTGGCGGAGAGGCAGGCAGGTGCAGCGCTCTGATAATAAATACACTGCTGTGTTTGGTTGCAAGGTTAATAGGCACGAGCACTGAGAGGGACGTGTGCACCCCCCCCCCCAACACACACACACACACAAAGTCTCTGCTGCAAAGGGGGAGATAGCATAATGGTTATGCACAGACATTCTCATGCCTGAGACTTCAAAGTCCCAGGTTCGGTCCCCTGCACCACCATAAGCCAGAGTTGAGCAATGCGCTGGTAAAAATGATAACAGTAAATCATAAAACAGACACAACAGAAAGTCTCTGCAGTAGGCTGGGGGGCAATCCGTGCATTCCACCTAAGATGACAGGAACTTTTGGTGTCCAAGTGTGTAGAGGGTACATAGTGCTTCTCAAAAAGAACACCATACCTTCTATAAGCTTCTCAAAAGACTCCCACCACCATATGTCTGTTTCTTATCTTGACTTAGACCACCACCTCCATATATATTAGAAAGAGTTGCAATCTGAAGACAAGATTAAGCTGCCCAGGTTTCTGGGCAGTGATTTCCTTATCTATGAAATAAGAATATAGTGCCATAGGCTTTATCTTCATCACCCAACCAGTGAGAGCTGAGCATGTAATGAAAGGTACGCAACCTGGCCACACTTAGCATGGTTTCCTACAGATACTGTGATGGATAACCCTCCCTCCCTGTCCTCCATTATTATTCAGTTCTACCCTAAAATGTACTGACTTTCAGGTTATAAGAGAAAGAATGGCCAATGCTAGCTGAAAGTATTTTGTTTATAAATTTTTTTAAAAAGGTGGTATCAGAGAACTGTGACCCAGGTCAAAATCCCAGTAATGGGAGTCGGGCGATGTATCATAGTGGGTTAAGCGCACATGGCGCAAAGTGCAAGGACCGGCATAAGGATCTGGGTTCGAGCCCAGACTCCCCACCTGCAGGGGAGTTGCTTCACAAGCAGTGAAGTGGGTCTGCCGGTGTCTGTCTTTCTCTCCCCCTCTGTCTTCCCCTCCTCTCTCCATTTCTCTCTGTCCTATCCTTGACGACATCAATAACAACAACAATAGCTACAGCAAGAAAACAAGGGCAACAAAAGGGAATAAATAAATGAATAAATAAATAAAATCCCAGCAACACAGACAAGTGCCATGGCTCCAGGAGCAAGCATCTCTGGTGCTGTGGGGAGTGTGTGTGTGTGTTTCTGTGTATGTCTCTGTCTGCATCTGTCCAAATGAAAAAGAGAAAAAAGACGGGACGAGGGTGGGGGGTGACCTAGAAACCATTTCTAAGAGTAAATTTGTCAAAGTGATACCATCAGCATCATCAAGATTTTATTTCTGAGGAGAGAAAATATAGTAGGAGAGATCTTTGAATTCTTTAATTTTTAGATTTGTCTCCCCCCTTCTCTTTTTTAAGTTGAGGAAATAAGGTTTATAAGACTATGCTTGTCTCAAGGATACAAATTCACATTTCCCCTAAACTTGTGGTGGTAAACCTCAGGGGCCAAAGTTGTATCTCCTTTCCCTGTAGGGCACTGGACTTCCTTCTTCCTTTAAGCTCCTTCCCCCTAAGGAACCTCCAGCCAGAGGATACCCAAGGGCATGTTTATGTTTCCCCTGTCTTTTCCATTGCTTGATATATATATATATATATATATATATATATATATATATATATATAATCTTTATTTGTTGGGTAAAGACAGTCAAAAATTGAGAGGGAAGGGCAGTGAAAGAGAGGGAGAGAGACAGAGAGACACTTGCAACACTGCTTCACCACTCATAAAGCCTTCCCCCTGCAGGTGAGGACCAGGGGCTTGAACCTGGGTCCTGCACACTGTAACATGTGCGCTCAACCAGGTGCACCACCACCTGGCCCCCATTGCTTTATTTTTAAAATCCCATATGTGAGAGAGGTCATTTGGCATTTGGCTTATTTCACTTAGCATAATGTTTTCCAGTTCCATCCATGTTATAGGAAAAGATTTCATCTTTTCTCCAAGCTGAATAGTATTCCACAGTGTATTTATACTGCAACTTCCTCTTTTCTCTTAGAGACAGAGAGAGAAATCGAGAGGAAAGGGAGGTATGGGGGGGGGTTTGACCATGTACTGTAACATGTGCACTCTACCAGGTGAGCTGATGTGGAAACCCTGTCCTGCAGGTGCTTCCTTATCCACTTTGCCGTCATCAGACGCTTGGGTCATTTCCGAACTTGGCTACTGTAAATAATGCAGCATGAAAATAGATATGCATTTATCTTTTCAGATTCATCATATTGTGTTCTTTGAATGTATATCCATGAGAGAAATTGCTGGATCATATAACGGATCAGTTTTAATTTTTTTTTTTTTTTGCCTCCAGGGTTATGGTTGGGGCTTGGTGCCTGCACTACAAATCCACTGCTCCTGGAGGCTATTTTTTCCTTTTTGTTGCCCTTGTTGTTTTATTGTTTTTGTAGTTATCATTGTTGTTATAGATGCCGTTGTTGTGGCATAGGACAGAGAGAAATCAAGAGGGGGAGACAGAGAGGGGGAGAGAAAGACAGATACCTTCAGACTTGTCTCACTGCCTGTGAAGCGACTCCCCTGCAGGTGGGGAGCTGGGGGCTCGAACTGCGATCCTTACATAGGTCCTTGTGCTTTGCGCCAAGTGTGCTTAACCTACTGCACTACTGCCTGACTCCCTCGTTTTAAATTTTTTTGAGAAATATCCATGCTGTTTTCCATAGAATCGAGACCAGTTTACATCTACCCAACAGCGATGTATTAGGGTCTCCACTTCTCCCCACCCTAATGAGCATTTGCCATTTCTGGCCTTTTTATTGTTAGGCCATCCTCATAGGTATTAGGTGTTATCTATTTATAACAGATAGGTTTGTAGTTACTCATGTATGGTCACTTTGGAATAATGTATTAACATATTCACTGATAACTATAAATTTTTCCATTCAATAAAGTAAAATTTACAAATCTTTTTCTTTTGTTCAAATACCCTTTAGTCACCAGGGCATATGTTTTGATTGATTATTGGTCAAGCCAAACAATGTGTAATATATTTTATTTGAGAGGCAAGGAAATCCTGCCTTAAAATATTTCTATGCAACTGATACCCCAGACGTCCCAGGTTCAAGCTCCAAAATCACCGTGATCCAGAACTTGACTAGGGCCTGAATCTTAGTCTCAGTCTGTGTCTCTTTCATTAAAACAATGGTTTTATTTTCATAAATTGAAAATAAATAATGTTTTGTTGTCCTCGGGGCTTCACTGCTCCAGCTGAATTTTTTTCTTGGAGACAGAGAGAGAGAGGAGAGAGAGAGAGAGAGAGGAGATAGCACAACAGCAAAGCTTTCTCTAGAGCTGTACGGGGCTAGGTCGTGCATGTGACAAAGCAAACGCACTATCCAGGTAAGCTATCTTACTGGCCCTAAAATACCTTTTTAACTGCTTTACACTATTGCCATGACCCTACTCTCATCTCCACATTCCCCATATGTTTTTTGAGAGAGGACATGACTAGAATGCTTTTGTCTACTTAGGTCAGTCGGTGCCTATCAGCTGAAAATTGAAAATGAACTCCCTAGTTTTAGTGTGAGACTGAATCCTAGATGTCAGATGCTCGAATTGAGCATGAAACCAGATGCGTAGTATAATCAATGAAGTGGGCCGATGGCAGCCTCGAGCACTGAAGGCACGCAGAATCTGGCTCTAAAGGCAATGGTCACTTGATTTAGGAAATAGTTGCCAGGTTGGAATGCAAAAAAAAAAAAGGACAACCTTTGTGAAAGTTCATTGTTCAGTCACACCTCAGCAGAGCATTTAGACCTGGGAAAGAACTCAGAGAACTAGTACAATCTTGATGTTTTACCTATGAATGGAATTTGACCCAGAGAAGCTTAGGGATGTTTTCCTGAAAACACACACACACACACACACACACACACACACACACACACACACACACACCCTGGGCTAAGGTGAGAATGAAATTGACTAGCAGAAATAAAATAAAGACCAAATATTTCCCTGCCTTGGGAGTTTTCATTCCCAGTGACCTGAAGACACAAGATCTGCTTGCTAGATGGTCAGATAAGTTCTGTGTTACTGGTTGTATAACTTTGTGCAACCCTGATCCTTTAATGTTTTCTCAGACCTAGAAGTTGACATATTCTCAGTGACATAGAGTGCTAGACAAACAAGGCATTAAATAAGTTGGATTTAAATTTGGATTCTGAATGAAACCTAAGGAAATGCATTTAAACCAACGTTGGAACAAAAGAACAGGCCCTGAATGAAGTTCTGTCTTTGCCTTGTATTACTATTGTTATTGTTGTTGTTGTTGTTACTACTATTACAGACCCTACGAAAAATATCTTTGTTATTTGTGAAGTATTTTAAACTTCCTCCTTCTTACTCTCAGTCCTTTGGAAAATACAGTAGAGAGGCCAGATGGGCCATGGCTCCCTTGGTAAAGCATATGTGTCGCAGTATTCAAGAACTGAGGTCCGAGCTCTCAGTTCCCACCTACAGGGGAAAGCTTCACAAGTGGTGAAGCAATGCTGCATATATTTCTCTTGCTGTCTCCTTCTCTACCTCTCTCTTTCCTGCCCTCTCAATTTCTCTCTGTCTCTAGCCAATAAATAAATAAAATAAAATATTTTTTAAAAGAAAAGACGACTGAACTCACCTAGTACTGCACAGCTCAAGTCCCCACATCAAGGAAGTAGAAATACAGAGCAGAGGAGGTTTTCAGTCAGCTTGAAGAGGTTATTTGCACTGGTTCCGACTTACTCTGCGAGGGCAGATTTCTGTCCTTCTCTTGTTTATAGATGACAGATAGCTGCAAAGATGCTGTACTTTGAAATAAAAATTGCTAATGAAAACATAATTGAGATGCTTTCATAGCAGTTAGCAAAGACATATAAATGTTATTCTATTGAGACATTAGATCTATGGGTCCAAGGCCCCAGGTTCAATCTCCAGCACTGCCATAAACCAGAGCTAAGCAGTGCACCGTCTCTTACTCTGTCTCTCTCTGCCTGTCTCTCTCTTCTCTTCCTTATGAAAGTAAATAAATAAATCTTTAAGAATAAGTAGGGGCCAGGTGGTGGTGCACCTGGTTAAGTGCACACACTGCACTGTGCAAGGGCCGAGGTTCAAACCCCTGGTCCCCACATGCAGGGAGAAAGCTTCATGAGTGGTGAAGCAGGGCTGCAGGTGTCTCTCTGTCTCTCTCCCTTTCTATCTCTCCTCCCCCTCTCAATTTCTCTCTGTCTCCATACAATAATAAATAAAAATATAAAAAATAAAATTAAAATAATAATAAAGCATCTCAGTCTCATAGTCTGATACAAGATCAAAAAGTAGCAGTGAACAAATCATTCCCTCTTTGATTTATAGAATGTTTGTTTTCAGTGACATATTTCAAACGTTAAAATCAATCTACTTAATATTTATAATGATAAGTAAAAATAAAACAATAGGGGAGTCGGGTGGTAGTGCAGTGGGTTAAGCGCAGGTGGCGCAAAGCTCAAGGACTGGTGTAAGGATCCCAGTTTGAGCCCCCAGCTCCCCACCTGCAGGGGAGTCACTTCACAGGCAGTGAAGCAGGTCTGCAGGTGTCTATCTTTCTCTCCCCCTCTCTGTCTTCCCCTCCTTTCTCCATTTCTCTCTGTCCTATCCAACAATGACAGCATCAATAACAATAATAACTACAACAATAAAACAATAGCTACAGCAATAAAACAAGGGAAACAAAAGGGAATAAATAAACATTAGAAAATAGTAATAATTAAAATAAAATAAAACAATAGTAATTTTTTCAGACAGAAACAGACAGAAGGAAAGACAACATGGCACTAAGATTCCCCCAGTGCAGCGGAGTCTAGACTGGAACGTGGGTCTTGCACAGGGAAAGGCACTTACCTGCCCAGGTCAGCTATCTTGACTGCCCGTAGGTGCTCATTTAATCATTTTGTGTTCTCGGTCCCTGTATAGAGTGATTGCTCCTCGATCGGCTTTCTCATTCTTTTAATTTCAGACATAGAAACACCTGCAAATCTTGAAATAGAGGAGTTTTTTCTGTGCTGTCACACTCTTCGTGGTACAGGGCTTGATCCTGGGTCTTCCACATGGCGAACTTAGTACCCTACCAGGTGAGTCATCTCGCAGCTCCTCTGAATCGGACCTGAAAAGAATATATCATATTTTCAGGGCCAGGTGGTGGTGTACCAGGTTGGGCACACATGTTACAATGTGCAAGGATCTGAGTCCCGATCCCCTCCTGCCAGGGGAAAGCTTTGCAAGTCGTGAAGCAGTGTTGAAGATGTCTTTCTGTCTTTCTCCATCTCTGTCTCCCTCTTCACTCTTGATTTCTGACTATCTCTCCTCAATAATAAAAATAATAAATTTTTTTTCTAAAAATGAATATATCATATCTGTACTTGCGCTTCTCCAAAACATTATTTGATCCTCTATTTACTCTTACTCTGGTCTTAGTATCTGCTTTAAATGATTTTCAGTCTTAGGAGAAGGGAGCAGAATGATGAGATACACTTAATTGGGTTCCTGGTAATTGTCAAGAATTATGCTATTTCAATCACCCCTCAAAGCAATCTCATCGTTAAGCGTTGCTATCTCCATTTTGTAGGAAGGGAAACGAGTTCAGAGTTCCTTGCTGAGTCATTCAACTGGCAAGTGACAGACAGAATTTGGACTCTGATCTAGCTAACAACCAAACCTGTGTTCTCTCCATTCCCTTAGGAAAGTGGTTCAAGGCTGGTAAAAGGTAGCATTGAGGACTAACATCTCATGCGAACTATCTTATTGAACATTCACTAGAAACAAAGAAGCAGATGCTATTAAGATCTATTAAGATCGCCCATGTTTTGCCACTGAAGAAAGTAAGCTAGAGGAAAGTTAGATAATTTGCTTCCGATCATGTAGTTAGTGAGAAAGTGGGGAAGACTAGGGTTCAAATTCAAACATCCAGTCTGTAGAGAAACACATTCTGAACCACTACTGTATACTTTCATGAAAGTAGAAGTCACCAACGTAAAAACTTAATTAGCATATATGTCTTCTTGTTTTGGGTGTGGATTTTCCACTTCATAACTTTCTACTTTGCATTACTCCATCAAATGCACCAGTTTTCCAAAGTACTAAATATACCAAAGCAAAGGACTGTGGGAAGGAAGCGAGAGGGGTTGGGTTGGAAGGATTTTGTGGTCTTGCTGTGCCGGGCTAGCTTCACAAGTGGGAGACAGACGACCAGGGACTCATGGCTGAGCTGTACACAGTATCTCTTTATTCATGCAGAACGCAGCACAATCTAAGCCAACCTAAGCTAAACTAAACTAAAAACTCACAATACTGTCCTTATATATACTTACCAAGTAGGGTGTAAACAGGATGTGATATAGAGAGGGTGGAGCAAAAAGAGATTGGTGAAAATCAGGGTGTGACAAGGAGAGGGGGCGGAGCAGGCGAGAATTCTACCACTGAACCACCAATGCCCTGGAGGGAGGGTAGTGCTTAGTTAACAGTGGTTTATGTAAATAGACTGCAGCTTTAAGTGGGATCAAACCAATGCCATACAGGCATGCCGGTACTTAGTTAACAGTGGTTATGTAAACAGAATACAGTGTAAGCAGGGGGGATTAAACCGAATGAAACAGAAGGGGTTTTTAGAAGCATACCAGCACTGCTGCATGATGGGGGGAAAAGACCTAATTTGCAGACACCTATTACAGGAAGATGAGAGATTAAATCTATGCAACAACTGTACCATGATCTGTTAAACCCATCATAAAAAAATAAATGCATAAATAAAATAGTGTATAAAGTTCATGTGGTCTGTAATATGTTATCGTCCTTTTCACAGTGATACTGTTAACTCATGAGTACAGGTACCAGATCTATTCTGTGTACCCACAGATTACTGTAGTGGCAGCAGATCAGAACTTCCCTCAATGGTCATTTGTTGAAAGAATGCAAGATTGAATACTGCCGGGCTGGCATGGGGCATCTTCCCGGGCACATGCTTTCTAGGTTGGAGAGAACTCAACCAGAGCCAGCTTGGGCTGCTACTCACTCAGCGATACTGGAGAGAGAGTCTTGAACTCATGGTGGAGTGGTAATGCAATGTTTTTATTGATCAGAGAAACAACGCTTTTTATAGGATAGAACCGGAAGTGGCAAGTCAGAAATGGAAATGGCTAGGAAAGGGGGTTGAGAAAGGCAAAAGCAGACTGGGAAGGTAGAAGCTTCCTTAGCAACTGTTGCAAGGGTTTCAACTGGTGGGATTAATGTTTCCCTGCAGGCAGGGAGGGTCTCAAGCAGGGAGAACTAGCTTAGTGCCCAGCAGAATACATGCATGCATAGATTTACTGGAGCAGACTCTTAAAAATCCTCGGTTTCGGGGGTCGGGTGGTGGCACAGTGGGTTAAGCACACGTGGCGCAAAGCGCAGGGACCGGAGTAAGGATCCCGGTTCGAGCCCCCGGCTCCCCACCTGCAGGGGAGTCGCTTCACGGGCGGTGAAGCAGGTCTGCAGGTGTCTATCTTTCTCTCCCCCTCTCTCTGTCTTCCCCTCCTCTCTCCATTTCTCTCTGTTCTATCCAACAACAAAGCAATGTCAACAATGGCAATAATAACCACGAGGCTGCAACAACTAGGGCAACAAAAAGGGGGGGAAAATGGCCTCCAGGAGCAGTGGATTCATGGTGCAGGCACCGAGCCCAGCAATAACCCTGGAGGAGAAAGAAAAAAAATCCTCGGTTTCCAGGACCTGGTGGTTGAGCACCTGGTTGAGCCCACATGTGACAATGCACAAGGAGCTGGGTTCAAATTCCTGCCCCCCGCCCCCCACAGGAGGAAAGTTTGACAAGTGGTGAAGCAGGTCTGCAGGTGTCTCTTTGTCTCTCTCCCTCTCTATTTCCCCCTTCCTCTCAATGTGCGTTGTCTCTATCAAATAAATAAAAGATAATAAACATTTAAAAAATAGGAAGAAAATCCTCAATTTTGTTACTCTGTCAAATTGTTTTCTAATAAAAGCATTGTCTTTATTG
This sequence comes from Erinaceus europaeus, assembly GCF_950295315.1. NCBI lineage: Eukaryota > Metazoa > Chordata > Mammalia > Eulipotyphla > Erinaceidae > Erinaceus > Erinaceus europaeus. The sequence goes on from NC_080162.1 coordinate 11,305,839, forward strand.
ACCCTATCAGAGAAATGTTACTTTTCTACCCACTTTACATGGGAAATTAACCCCATAAGGTTACGTTAGTTGCACTAAGTCAGACAGTACCAGACTGGTAGGTATAAAAATCATGCACATACAGTTTGAGCCCTAGGTTCTTCAATAACTATGTTATATGGCTTCTGTTTGTTAGTTCAGTTTCGTCTGTGTATTCAACACAATGATTGGCGCTTAATAGTAAGTGTATCAAAGGACAGAAGGGGAAAAAAACCCTCTTGGGTCAGGACAGTTTAAGGTCAATCTGCACATTGTAATGCAGTCATGGGATGGTGTGTGACACAAATTCAACACCTATTATCTATGATTTAATCATATTAGATAACATATTACCAGAGGAGGATGTATCCCCAAAGGTAGACTGCAAATTTCAAATGTATCAGTGGCTTCCGTTTCTTCTTGTAAAAAAAAAAAAAAAAGATGGGAAAAATGAATGCTATTTTCAAATAGATATAAGACCACTGAACTGAATCTTTTCCTGAAACTGACAATTTTTAATGTCTTCTGCTAAAGTGTCTGACTTAGAGATAACACATAACAAAGTTTCAGATCACTCCAAATAATTTAACTGTGAAAATTGTTAAATTTTAGCTTTCTTCTCATCTTCATTGCATGATATAGGAAAAAAATATGATATGTACTCTATTTAAAGGGTCCGTAAAACTCAAAAATAAGGGGTAATCCAAATGCTTTGTCCCACAATTTCAGCATTATTTTCAATTTGGTAAATGTTGTCACTTTAGCTCCATTCAATAAGCTTCAAGTTTATTTTGCTGGGTATGATTTAGAAGATGGTATGTATCCCAAGGATAGGCCTGGAGGGAAAAGTATTCAGTCAAATGTGTTTTCACAAGTGTGAACATAGACTGAAGTCAATGCAGATAGAGTCAGTTAAGCAGGATAAATGAATCAGTCTACACTCATTTCAGCACAGACTATATTCATAGGAAAAGTGATACTGACTTCTATCCCTACCACTCACCATATTGTGGAACTTCTTAACATTTTCCGTTCATGTACTTGGGAGTAGTTCCAACCATAGGTGAAGAAATGACCAGCTGTAAAAATGAAATACGTCTAAGGTCTTTTGTTTTAGTTAAAGATGAATGTGGGTCCTTCCCAGCAGAATTCAATATCCATTTGCATTTAGTACAATAATATTTGATATTATCATTTAACGTAACTGACAGTTGATATTAATCTAATATAATAACAACTGAAATTTCTAAGACTTACATGGCATAATGTTGAGGTATAAACAGGAAACAGGATTTATTTCAGATAGTCAAGTGAAGGAATCTCAAAGGGAAATATTTTATAGTGATGTGGTAGAGTTAGCAAAATTTTTTAAGCAAAAATAACAGAAAATATGCTTCTGCAACTGGAAATAGTATGAAGTTCTTTTGTAGGGCATATGCATTCTGGTTTCCATAATATAACTATAGACTGGTGAGTTCATGAAACAGAAACAAAAGGAAGGGAAATTACAATACAGATGTGATGAGTAGTGGTCCTGCAGAAAAAAAAAATGAAAGTTTCACTGCATGTAGGTTTGTCCTCAGCAAAAGAATGACAAATGGGTGGTCCAGGAGATGGCACAGTGGATAAAGCACTGGACTCTCAAGCATGAGGTCCCAAGTTCAATCCCCAGCAGCACATGTATCAGAGAGATGTCTGGTTCATTCTCTCTTTCCTCCTTTCTCATAAATAAATAAATAAATAAATAAACAAATAAATAATCTCTTTTTAAAAACTCATAGTTGGTTATTGGGCTGTGAGGACTATAAAATGAAGGGTCAAGATTCTTTGGCATCAACAAACAATATTGATCAAACCCCAGATGTACAGCTAGTTCAGACAGAGGCGTGCCAACAAACCCATTATCCTCAACCAAATCCATCACTCCATTAGAGAAAAATTCATTGTACTTCTAAATCTAGACTGGTGTGAACCACAGTACAAGCACTTGCATGAATCACAGAGATTCTGGCACCCACCCGCTGGAGACTAAATGAACTCTCAGCATCCTGTACAGTGATAAATGTAGGCATTTTCTTCCACTACACCTGGTCCTCTGAACATTCTTAGAGACACAAATAGGCTGATCTGGAATATTTTATCACTCTTAGAATTCTTTATGCCTTCTTAGCTAGTGAGTGGTTCTTATGAAACTATTGAATCTGAACCAGAGTTTTGGAAGTGGAATAGATCCTGGGGCTTAGCAGATAAAACCTCACACTCAATATATCATTTCATCTACTGATTTTCTCAAATGACAAATAAAAGACCCAAGCTGTTGGACAGTAAGAAGTAGAAAGATCAGAGACTATACCAGAAGTCCAATCTGCCTATTAGATCTGCAATCTTGACAAGTGAGGTTCCTTATTCCTGTACCTGTTTCCTCATCTGTAAAATGGGGAAGAAAAATACCCAACCCAACTCTCAGTTGTGAATGTCTAGTGAATTAAATGGGATAAAAATGCTTAATATAGCCGTATACCTAGTAAATGCTATATGAGTGCTTATTTCATTCATGTTTCTGATCGTACTTCTGTCCTAGTTAGAGGAGAAAATGCTATTCATTGAAAAACTCACAAAAATATGCATAATTATCACATATTTTGTCTGTTAAGAATATCTCATCAAGGGGCCAGGTGATGGTGTACCTGGTTGAGCACACATGTTACAATGCACACAAAGACCCAGTTCAAGCCCCCAGTCCCCACCTGCAGGGGAAAACCTTTGCAAGTGGTGAAGCAGTGCTTCAAGTATCACTCTGTCTCTCTTCCTCTCTATCTCCCCCTTCCCTCTTGGTTTCTGGCTGTCTCTATCTAATAAATAAATAAATAAATATATACAATACAATACAATACAATATACTTTAAAAAAAAAAAAAGAATATCTCATCAAGACCTATATCTGGGTTCTTGTGGCAGGCAGGTATGACAAAAAAACCAGGAAATCCAAAGTCTAAGAATCAGACTTTTAAACAAGTAAACTTGAATAATTCCTTCCTCAGGTGTCACCCTCAACTTCATCACACACGTGTTTCTACAGCTTGGATTCATCTTCTGTTAACTGAAGGGTTGGGTTCTAACTTCGATGTAATTTTTGGAAAGACTGTTAGTTCAACTTTTCTTTGGCTAGGCAAGATTATTTCTCAACAGATCTCTAGCCAAAAATATTATAAAATACAACCAAAAGAAAAAAAATCTAGACATAAACATTGCTTCAGAGTGGGGAAAAGAAATATCCAATGGAACCCCTGTGGTACTGACAGCTAGAATCTACAGTAATCTTGACTCACTTAATACAAGCCAAATCACGTACCTTACAAGAAGTGGCCCTGCCTCGGGAAATAAGCAGTGAGAATCATTTGTAGTACGCTATCTTCCCCCAGCCACACAACTAGTAAAGTGAACCAACTACAGTAAGAATCAGTGATGAGATTATCCAGCACCTCAGATATACTTGCCTTAAAGTAGATACCCAATAAAAATTAATTAAGTAAAATTTCATTTATTTAATGTGGAAATTGAATCTTTATTATCTGGCTTATGGCATTTGAAGGAAATATGAGGAATTTCTTATGTAATTAACTTTTGACCTGAAATGGGTAATAAGAAGCCCAAATAATGAGTTGTAACTTCTAGACAGTGTAAAATTGAAACTTAGAGATTTTTGCTGGTGGGACTTGTATGGGTCTATACACCTATTATCCTGTAATCTTATAAATCATTATTAAATCAACATGTCAAGGAAAAAAACCAAATTGAAACTTAGAGTAATAGATGGAATTTGAAAAATTCAAATCAAATTTATATGAAGAGATAATGTTTTTCATATTAGCCTTTATTGAATAACCTGCCTGTGAATTATTTGAAAACCTGAGGACTGTCACAATAAGAAATTAAAATTTCATGTCAATAAAAGCAAGACCAAAAATCATGTGATCACATCAACAGGTGCAAAGAAAATTCAACATTAACCTCCCAATAAATAAAAAAATAAAATTTTTGTTAATTATAGATGTGAAACACCCACTGTGTGAAATAGGCAGCTTATTAACAGGATAAAGATCACATTCCATATGACCAAATGAGCCACTAATAGGTGTTTACATCTATGAGAGATTGCTGGTCCCTGTTTCAGGCGCCAGATGCCGGGCTAGCTTCGCGGGTGGGAGAGAGACGGCCAGGGACTCATGGCTGAGCTGGGAACGCAGTTCAATCTTTATTGACAAGTGGGATGCAGTACAACAATCTAATCTCTATTCATTAGAAAATACTGTCCTTTATATCTCCTGAGGCGGAAGTCTCAGGAAGAGGAAGTACGTAGGATAGGGCTTGGGGAGAAGGAAAAAGCATTGGAACCAGTGGGGATTAAACCAATGAAAACAATGATTATGTAAATAGACCACAGCGTTAAGCAATACAAGCAAACCTAAGGTGATGATCAAAACAGACGGTCTTATAAGCAGAATTTAGAAGCATACCGACAAGAGATGAAAACACGTACTCTCTCTCTCTCTCTCTCTCACACACACACACACATACACACACACACCATACTTAAAGGTTCAGGTTCTGGAGCATCATGGCAAGGGAGGACCTGGTGGGGGTTGAATTGTTATGAGAATTGGAAAGTGTTATGCAAGTATGAACTATTGTATTTTACTGTCAACTGTACACCATTAAGTCCCCAATAAGAATTTTTTAAAAGGTACTTGAATGTTTACAGCAATGTGATTCAGAATAGCTCCCCCAAATGGAACCCATGTAACTATCCATAGAGTAATGAAACAGATCAATGAAATGTGATATACCAGGAATCAGGCAATAGCACAGCGGGTTAAGCACATGTGGCATGAAGCACAAGGACCTATGTAAGAATCCCGGTTCAAACCCTGGCTCCCCACCTATGGGGTAATCGCTTCATAGGAGGTGAAGAAGGTCTTCAGGTGTCTATCTTTGTCTCCTCCTCTCTGTCTTCCCTTCCTCTCTCCATTTCTCTCTGTCCTATCCAACAACAACAATAATAACTACAACAATTAAAAAAAAACAAGGGCAACAAAAGGGAAAATAAATGTAAAAAAAATTTTTTTAAACATGATATACCATGCCAGGGAATGCAAAGATTTCATGAAAGAGGGCATAAAGGTTGCATTTTGTATAATTCCATTTATGTGACATTCCCAGAATGGACAACTATAGAGAGATAGAAAGTAGATTATTACTGCTGGGGTTGGCAGAGGTGGGTGCTTGCAGGAGGATAGATGGGAAATGAGGAGTAATTACTATTCTAACAAGAACAGGGATTTTTTTCAGGTGATGAAAACTTTTTAAAAATAGATTTTGGTGATAGTTGCACAATTCAGTACTGTCAGGGAATTGTGCAGATGTGGTCGAACATTGGCAGGACTCACAAACCACTATATTTCCATGTAAGCATTATTTACAGATCCCCACCATGATATCCCCTCAGGGTGTTGCTAATTCAGTTGAAACCACTGCAACAGTTGCTAAGGATGCTTCCGCCTTCCCAACATGCCCTTTGCCTCTCTCCACCCCTTTCTTAGCCAATCCCGTACAAACTTGCCACTTCCAGAATCCTCCCATAAAAGCCGCTAGTATTTCCACTTTCGTCCTCATTGCTCTGCTCTCTTCTGCGACCAGACCTGGAGAAGGGCTGTTGGGCATAGCAGGAGGAGGCCATTTTGCTAGCTCCACGTGGCCCGAACCGCTGTGCTCTCACCCAACTCTGGGACATCCACGTGAATAAAGATTTGAGTTCCTGAACTGCCACAAAATTCCTGATCTGTTCTCTCTCCCCTGTGACGCAACCCGACACAGTACATATATCAAAACTATTGAATTATGCCCTTTAAATAAGTCCTGAAGTAATTATACTATGATATGTATCATATATCAATGCAGTTGTTATTTTTATAAAAGCAAAACCACAGAAAAGGTTAAGGAGATAGTATCATGGTTATACAAAAACATTTCTATCAGGTTCCAGGCTGGTTCAGTCCCCAGAACCATCATGAGCCGGCGCTGAGCAGTGCACTCTGGTCTTTATTTCTTGCTTGCTTGCTTTCTCTCTGTATTTTCATCCTTCTTCCATGTATTTCTCCCAAATAAAAATATTTTTTAAAATAACTACAGGAGAACCCAATTAGCCTGGGTTTTCAAGAGTTGTCCTAAAAAATAGGTCTTAAATGCAGCTAGTAGATTCAACTACCATTTTAAAAACTTAAGAACTAGACATGTTCTGTCAGAAATAACCCAAGAAAAATTATCCCCCTAGAAAGAGAATTCCTTAGTTAAGATAAGTTGAGATTTGTACTAGTACAAAATATTTGAGATTCTGACATTCTTCATAAATCCCACTACAAGGAAACTTCCTAAGCATCAAGGATATAACACAAAGGTCAGAACTGTTGCATAGGAACTAATTTTTATCAGTCCTTAAAAAATACACTCCTGGGGCTGGATGGTGGCACATCACGATGCCCAAGGTTCAAGTCCTCGATCCCCAGTGGGGAAAACTTTGTAAGTGGTGAAGCAGTGCTGCAGGTGTCTCTCTGTTTCTCTCCCTTTCTACCATCCCCTTCTTCTCAATGTCTGGCTGTCTCTATCCAGTAAAGATAATAACATTAAAAAAAAAAAAAGCACTCCCCACTTGTTCTCTATATTGATCTTCCTGCTGTTTCACTGAATTCTAGATAAGTACTTCAGCACCTTGTATCTGCTGTCCTCTGGATATGAAGCTGATGTCTCTACCTCACTATCATCAGCCAAGTCCTGTTCCAATATCAGCTTCTGATATTGAGTATATATTGAGTACCAATGGAGTATAGAAAGTAAGGAATTAACTACACAGGGTGTGAATGTGGGAGATAGACCATCCAAAGTCAGCTCCAGGACCACAGTATTTCACAGTGGATAGTCAGTGAGCATCTGACAAACATTTATGGGGTAAATTATCACCACAGTCTTTTTTATTTTTTTAATATACATAATGTTTATTTATAAAATGGAAATACTGACAAGACCATGGGATAAGAAGAATACAACTCCACACAATTCCCACTACCAGAACTCCGAATCCCATCCCCTCCCCTGATAGCTTTCCTGTTCTTTATCTCTCTGGGAGTTTGGACCCAGGGTCATTATGCGATGCAGACAGTGGGAGGTCTGGCTTCTGTAAGTGTTTCCCCGCTGAACATGGGCGTTGGCAGGTCGATCCATACTCCCATCCTGTCTCTTTCTTTCCCTAGTGGGGCGGGGTTTTGGAGAAGCAAGGCTCCAGGACACGTGATGGGGTCGTCTGCCCTGGGAAGTCAGGTTGACAACATGGTAGCATCTGGAATCTGAAGGCTGAAAAAGAGTTTTGGAAAAAGCAAGTAGGTCTATTTTGGGTATATTCCAAGGGGCCCATGATTTTACTAGTTTTTGCCTAAGCAGGTGGACCCAGGCTATTGTCTGGGGAGATGGTGGTCATGGTTGGAAAAAGGGCTAGAAAGCTTTCTAGCCGTGTGTGTGTGTGTATCTTTATCGGGGGTTTAATGGTTTACAATCAGAAGTAAAATACAATACTTTGTACATGCATAACATTTCCCAGTTTTCCACATAACAGTTCAACCCCCACTAAGTCCTCCTTTGCCATCATGTTCTAGGACCTGAACCTCCGCCCAGTCTTTTACTTTCATGCAATATACCAACTCCAGTCCAAGTTCTGCTTAGCATTTTCCCGTTTCCCCTTCTACTCTTGTTTTTCCTCTCTCTCTCTCTCTTTCTCTCTTTTGGCTCCAGAGTTATCACTGGGGCTCAGTGCCTGCCCTAAAAATCCACTGCTCCTGGCGGCCGTTTTTTTTTCATTGTTGTTGCTGCTGTTGTTATTGTTGTGGTGGTTGTTATTGGACGGGACAGAGAGAAATTGAGAGAAGAGGGGAAGACAGAGAGGTGGAGAGAAAGATAGACACCTGCAGATCCACTTCACCGCTTGCGAAGCAACCCCCCTACAGGTGGGGAGCCAGGGGCTCCAACCGGGATCCTTATGCCTTGGGTACACTTCACCCAGCGCACTATCGTCCGCTCGTCTGCCCCCCCCAACTCCTGTCTATGAGTGAGAGATCATCCCATATTCATCCTCCTGTTTCTGACTTATCTCACATAACACTCCATGATCTTAATCATTATCAGCTTTGCAAGCAGCACCCGGAAGAGCCATTCTCTGCCTTTTTGATGAGAGCACGCCAGTGCGGGAGCTCAGGAAGCTTAGTTTGTAGAGAAAGTCGGTAGCCACCTCTTGGCAGGCTGAACAGCCAGCTGATCGCCTAGGACTTCCCCGGCTCTCACATTAATCTTCTGTTGCCAGGAGCCTCAGGTCAGATGGCAGTGCGCACTTAAAAATCTTTCCTACCGGTTTATAAATAAGTCTGGGCCCGGAGCTGATCGCAGACTGGCCTACATGGCAACCGGCCTTCAGCTCATACAGTAGAAACTGTTCCGGGAAGGTCAGGAAGCAACCAGAATAACAAGCTGCAAACATTGAAGACCCTCTCTCACATCTTGACACAGGCTTCTTCAGAAGAAATGTATCCCAATCATTCTTCAAGGTTAAGAATTGCTTATTCTGGGAGTCAGGCTGTAGCGCAACGAGTTAAGCGCAGGTGGCACAAAGCACAAGGACCGGCCTAAGGATCCTGGTTCAAGCCCCGGCTCCCCACCTGCAGGGGAGTCGCTTCACAGGCGGTGAAGCAGGTCTGCAGGTGTCTATCTTTCTCTCCTCCTCTCTGTCTTCCCCTCCTCTCTCCATTTCTCTCTGTCCTATCCAACAACGACGACAACAACAACAAAGGGAATAAATAAAATATTAAAAAAAAAAAAAAGAATTGCTTATTCTGTGATCTGGGAGGTGGCACAGTGGATAAAGCACTGGACTCTCAAGAATGAGGTCCTGAGTTCAATCCCTGGCAGCATATGCACCAGAGTGATATCTGGTCCTTTCCTTTTCTCCTCCTATCTTGCTGATAAATAAATAAAGTCTTTCAAAAAATTTTAAAAGAATTGCTCATTCCTTAGAGTGGGGGGAGGGGTTTGATAGCATAACGGTTATACAGAGACTCTCATGCCTGAGGCTCTGAAGTCCTAGGTTCAATCCCCAGTACCTCCATAAGCCAGAACTGAGCAGTGCTCTGGTAAAAAAAAAAAAAAAAAAAAAGTCATTCCTTTCATTTTTAACATTTATTTATTGCATGTATTTTGAGAGAGAAACTAGAGCACTCTTGCTATACACAATTCCAGGGATGGGACCTTATAGCTCAGACTTGCCAAGAAAGCTCCAATGAACTACTTTCCCAGCCATAAGAATTTCCATGTCACTCAGAATGACAGGCTGATTTTTCTTGTAAGTCATTCATTCATGTGTCTATAGTCACTAGGTGCTCAAAGTGTGCTTGCTCCTTAAAACATCTCGCTATTAGGTTACTATTTGAATTACTATTTGAAATTTCTCAACTATTTAAAAAGTCAAGGTGGGGTCCAAGCAGTGGCACACACACACACTGCACAAAGATCTGGGTTCAAGTCCCCACTCCCCACCTGCAGGGAGGACACTTCATGAGTGGTGAAGCACGTCTACAGGTATCTGTCTGTCTCTCTCCCTCTCTCTCTCGCCTTCCCTATCAGTTTCTCTCTGTCCTGTGAAATGAAATGAAATAAAGTGAAGTGAAGTGAAGTGAAGTGAAATGAAATGAAATGAAATGAAATGAAATGAAAGAAAAGGGGAAAATGGTTAAGATGACCACAAAGAGCCATGGATTCATAGCGCCAGCACCAGGCCCCAGTGATAACGCTGGTGGCAATCATTTGTTGGGTTTTTTTATATTTAAAAGTCAAGGTGAAGGTCAGGAGATAGCTCACTCAGCAGAGTGTACACCTTACCACACATGAGGACCTGAGTATAGTCCTCAGCCCCCATGTAGCTCACTAGCCAGGAAGTGATGTCTCTCCTTCTCTGTGTCTCTCACACTCTATCTGTCTGGAAAAGAAGAGAAAGTGAGTTCATTGGGAGTGGTGGGATAGGGAAGGCATCAAGTGCCTGAAAAGCCCTGGTGAGGAAAAAATAAATAAATACATAAATATACAAAAACGAATTCATAACCCCAGGGAGACAGTTCACCTAGCAAGGCAGTTGCTTCCCCCTACACACAAACCAAATCTGAGGCCCTCTGACCTCACGTGGCTGTGCCCGGACAAGGGGAAGCGTCAGGGTTGTGGTGCTCTGCCCTCTCTCCCTCTGTCTGAAAATGTCACCCCAGAGCAGTGAATCCTGAAAAATGACAACGATTTGACATTAGGTCGGTTTTTATAGATGGTACTTAAATTTTGCTGTATGTGTAATTCAGATTAATGATTCTAAACTCCTTTTTATATCCCCTCCTGTCTTCATCTGAATACTAGCACAAAATTATGGAGCTCAATGACTGGAAGGATCATAACTATGAAGTTTTAGAAGACAGAAAATGGGGGCTGTGTAGTGGTAGACTCGTGTGCAATGTCCTGGGCTCAAGCCCTCATTCCCTGAAGCAGGGAAGCTTCACATCTGGTAAACTAGAGCCGCAGGTCTCTCTCTCTGTCTTTATCTCCCCCTTCCCTCTCAGTTTCTCTCTGTATCTAAAATAAAGAAATAAAAATTTTAAAAAGTAGAAGTCAGGTGGTGGTACACCTGGTTGAGCACACATGCTACCATGTGTAAGGACCAGGGTTTGAGCCTCCAGTTCCCACTTGCAGGGGGGAAGCTTTGCAAGTGGTGAAGCAGTGCTGCAGGTGTCTTTTTCTTTCTCTCTCTAGGTCCCTCTATCCTATTTATAGCTGTCTCTATCCAATGAATAAAGATATTTAAAAAAAAAGAAAGAACAGAAAGGAAATTTTTAAAAAAGAAAAAAAAGAGAGAACAATTTTTGCAAAGTGGTAGTTGACACCCTGCATAGTCTTATAAGATGTTTAGGACACATGCAACAAGTCACCTTTATTTCTTGAATCCTCAGGTGCAGGGCTGTGGCATTCATTCCACCATAGTGCAAACCTCTTGCCTTCCACATGAGGAGTCAATGAGACAATCCACTTCTTTGGGCCGGGATGAAGCACAGACAGTAACTGATGGTTAAGAGGACAGATTTAGAGGCAGAGGGCTTTGAACTGAGGACCTTAGTTTTCACACTTTATGGCTAACATCAAACTGGATGTCCTGCATGAAACTGGGCATTTAATTCCTCTCAGTCTCCCTGTCCTATCGATAAAACAGAAATATCTCATGTATTTGATAGCACAGATCAAATTGCATATGCATGCAAAAACACCGAACAGTGCATTCCAACTCTAGGTATTGCCATATATAAATAATACATATTCTAGAAAACACTTCTTGACCTCGTCTTAAATTGAGAATAACTTCCTTAAAGGACCATAGCACTTGGAAGAATTCAAGATTTTTTTAGTTGATACTAAAAGAGATCACTAAATTAACAGCATGCTAATTCCATGTGAGCTCTCTCATAGCCAAACAATTCATGTCCATTAGGATCAGGATAAGAATACCATGTAACCTGGTTTTGTCAATGTTTCCTTTTTATAAATTAAAAATAATTTTTACAAAAGAATTCCATGTAATCCACTTGGAGGGTGAGTTGTATCCTAGGCAAATACACCCTAGAAAAAAATATATTACATAACCAGGACTATATTACACAAATACAGTCTGAATATTATTGCCACTTATGATAGTCTTTTCTCTTTTCTTTTTCATGGTCATATTTGACTTTTATTTTACATAAGGCCTAAATATCAAAATAGTGTGGAGACACCTCATATATTACTATTATTTTAAGAAAACAGGGGAACAATTCCATACAGTCCCCACCACCAGAGTTGCGTGTCCCATTCCCTGCATTGGAAACTTCCCTATTCTTTTCTTCCCCCTTTTGTTGCCCTTGTTGTTTTAGTGTTATAGTTATTGTTGTTGTTGTTATTGATGTCGTTGTTGGATAGGACAGAGAGAAATGGAGAGAGGAGGGGAAGACAGAAAGGGGGAGAGAAAGACAGACACCTGCAGACCTGCTTCACCGCTTGTGAAGCGACTCCCCTGCAGATGGGGAGCCGGGGACTTGAACCGGGATCCTTAAGCTGGTCCTTGCGCTTTGCACCATGTGCGCTTAACCCGCTGCTACCGCCCGACTCTCGGAAACTTTCCTGATCTAACTCACAGTTTCCTTCTTATTGTTTGCCGTACACCTTACAACAAGTCAGAACCCTCTCAAGGACCCTGTTACAGTCTGAGTGTGAAGGCTGACTTTTACTCAGGGTATCAGAATTTCAATCCAAAAAGACAGACTCGAACGCCTTTTGAGCTGTGTGGACCTCGTATGCTGGATGCAAATGAAAATTTCAGCCAGCATAGTTCTAGTTGGTGAAAAGTTGTCAAGTGATGATCGATTGAACTTCAGTCCTGCGGGTGTAGTTTTTCTTAGCAATGGGACTCTGGCCTCGTTCAGATACGCTGGAGTCCTGCAAGTGTCTGGGACCTGTTGAAGCAACTTCCCTGCAGGTGGGGAGCCGGGGGCTGGAACCCGTTTCCTTACACTGGTCCTTGCGTTTTGGCGCCACGTGCGCTACCTCCCGACTCCCTGCTTTTTATTTTCGTATAAGTTGCAGCCCCATTCAATAGTCACAGGAGCATTTTTGCTTGATACGTAAAGCACAGACTGGTAATGCTGCTCAGGTTTGTTCTTTATTTGGATAAAGGAAGATGAGACCCAGAGAGGGTAACTAATTTTCTCAGAGCCTAATGTAGCTTCTCGGAAGGCAACTGGTAGGAACAGTTAGCTCAATGAAGCAGCCCTCCACCGCAGTGTTTCTCCAAACCGTATGTGCTTATGATTCACTGGGGATCTGGTTATGTAGCAGATTCGAATTCAGTAGGTCTGAGGGGAACTAGGTTGCTGCATGTCTAACAAGCTCCCAAGAGTTTCTGCTACTCAAAGCCCTTAGAACATGCTTCATCCTACTCTTCTTAACTCCCCAAGCATGTTCTTCCTTATATTTCTCCCATTTGCAGTTGTACCATTGGGCATTCATTCACTTTCCCCCAATAGACTTGAACTCCAAAAGAACAGGACCATGTCTTGTTCTATACAGTGACCTAAGACTTGGCAAAAAAAAAAAAAAAAAACTGGTAGTTTGATAAGTTAACGAAAAGCAAACTATTTCTTTTTTAAAATTTCTTATTTATAAAAAGGAAACATTGACTAAACCATAGGATAAGAGAGGTACAACTTCACACAGTTCCCACCACCAGATCTCTGTATCCCATCCCCTCCCCTGATAGCTTTCCTATTCTTTAACCCTCTGGGAGTATGGACTCAAGGTCATTGTGGGATGCAGAAGGTGGAAGGTCCGGCTTCTGTAACAAAGCAAACTATTTCTAAGTATAATGTCACAGCAGTGGTAGAAGACTCTGATGACTTATTGAGAAAAGTTATCCATCATCTACGCTTTGTTGTCTGAACTGGCATTGTGATATCTGATTGTAATTGCTAAAATTCAAAATATCATAAAGCAAAGAAACTCTGTGGAGTCAACTAGTTTAAACTCAGACGTCCTGCACAACTCTGGCTTCCAGTGAACCACGGTCAAGACCTTGTGCCAGTACGATGGGTTAGTGTAGGTTCATTCTAAGTGCAAGGAGAAAGTACAGACTGGTCAGGGTGCATGGTTAAAGGGCAGCAAGCATTCAGCTGAAGGGACCCACGTCACTTCCTCTTCCACTTTGAGGGGGCTGGTAACAGCGTTCCAATGTGGACTGCAGGGTGTCCGTATGCCAGACACTTCACACCAGTCCTCTCATTTTATTTTCTCTACAAATTACACCAGCACTGATTTCGTAGGTAAGAAAGAGGAGACCCAGGGTGGTGCACCTGGTTGAATGCACGTTACAGTACGCAAGGTCCCAGGTTCAAGCCCCTAGTCCCCACTTGCAGGGGGACTCTCTCCTTATCCTCTTGATTTCAAGCTGTCTCTATCCAATAAATAAAGAGAATTAAACATTTTTTTAAAAAAAGAGGAGATGGGATCGGGCGGTAGCGCCACAGGTTAAATGCACGTGGCACAAAGCTTAAGCATAAGGATCCTGGTTCGTGCCTGGCTCCCCACCTGCAGGGGAGTCACTTCACAGGCCGTGAAGCAGGTCTGAAGGTGTCTGTCTTTCTCTCCTCCTCTCTTTCTTCCCCTCCTCTTTCCATTTCTCTCTGTCCTATCCAACAACGAGGACATCAATAACAACAATAATAATTACAACAATAAAACTAGGGCAACGAAAGGGGGGAAGCAAAATTTAAAATAAAATAAAATAAAATAAAAAGAGGAGACAGAATTATTAAACTGTATGAGAAGAAACCAAGATTTGAACCAAAGCAGTCTACTGTCTGGAAGCACACAAGTAAAATAAACAATTATCTGAAGATAGAAGTGATTTTATTGCCTGATATAAATTTCCCAACAAATCTCAAATGGAGGAGAATGGGAGAAAGCACGTGGCATAAACAAGAGGTGACCCACCCCACACACACACACATGCAACTTACTGGGGGGGGGGGGAGCGAGATTTTTCAGAGACAGCAAGTGTTCAGTTTGAGTTCTTAGACTTGTATTTAAATGTACAATGGTGCTACACTGCTGGGAGGTTAAGAAGGGGTTAGTTAAGTAACAGATCTCAAAGGTCTCAGATTCCTTTCACACATCATTAAGTCTCTTATGAAACTTAGCATTAATGATTGGGCTAGATCTGAGAAGATGGTCATCACATGGAGGAAATTACAATTTTTTCTAGGGTGAAACTTTAAAAAGTTTAAAGGACAGAGGAGACACTGCTTTTCAAAATCAGAAATTAAAGACTTCTATTACACACTTCCAGGAAATGAAGGAATGGAGAAAACAGGGAGAGAGAATGCAGTATCAAACTAGAGATGAGCAAAGAGCAAATTTGATCTCTCTTCTTGATAACATTTTATTTATTTGTTTTGTTTCAACCAGACCCACTGCTCAGCTCTGGTCATTGCTGGTGCTGGGGATGAAACCAGAAACCACTTATATACAAACCCTGAGCTTTGCCCACTGTGCTAAGGCCCATGATAAAACTTAAAGATATTTTCAAAAGACAATAGTAAGATGTACTCATAGCAAACAAAACATTTTTGTGAAAAATCTGGACTCTACAGATTGATTTTAATCACTTTTATCTTATTCTTATTTTTCTAGAAAACAGTTATTTATTATGGCTTTATCCCTCTGGATCTAGGAAACAGAACATGATTCCTCCACTATTCAGCTCTCCAGCTATAAGATGTGGAAACCAAATACTTAGCACAGAATTATGGTAAATCTTATATTATAGGACATCCTGTGAACATTTAGTCCCCAAAAGAAATTTAATTATAGATTATAGTCTATTCTTCTCTATTGTCTTATAATTATATATTTCTTTATTTTTATTTGTAAAAAGGAAACACTGACAAAACCATAGGATAAGAGGGGTACAACTCTACAGAATTCCCACCACCAGAACTCCGTATCCTATCCTCTCCCCTGATAGCTTTCCTATTCTTTATCCCTCTGGAAGTATGGACTCAAGGTCATTGTTGGGTGCAATAGGTGGAAAGTCTGACTTCTGTAGTTGCTTCTCTGCTGGACATGGGCATTGGCAGGCTGATCCATACTCCCAGCCTGTTTCTATCTTCCCCTAGTGGGGCAGGGATCTGGGGAGGTGAGACTCTAGGACACATTGATGGGGTCCTCTGCCCAGGGAAGCTAGGTTGACATCATGGTAGCATCTGAATTTGGTGGCTCTGCCCTGATCCAGTTTTCTAGTCCTATTTCCAACTCTGAAATATTTCTATTCCTAACATAAGTCTTACATTATCAGTAACATTACATTGTCAAAGATTGAGCAAAACAGTATACATTTAAAAATGAGTGAAAATAGTTGGTGTATTGGATGAAAAGTTTATCACATATTAATGTTAAAGTGCCAAAAAATAGTCAAGTCAAATTCACATAAATATGATCCTAAAAACTCACTTTCCCCTAATGTCACTCACAATTTTATTCATCTTCCAAATAAAAATCATGTTAAAAAAACAAGACATTTTCATGTTAAGTGATATCAGCCAGAAAGAAAAGAATAAATATGGGATGATCTCATCGATGGACATTGAAAAACAAAATCAGAAAAGAAAACACAAAACAGAAATTGGACTGGAGTTGGTGTATTGGACCAAAGTAAAAGACTCTGGGGTGAAGGTGGGGAGGGTCAGGTCCTGGAACAGGAAGGCAGAGGAGGACCTAGTGGGGCTGGAATTGTTATGTGAAAAAATGAGAAATGTTACACATGTACAAACTATTGTATTTTACTGTTGGCTACACATAATTAACCCCCCTTCCCCAATTAAAAAAAAACTAAAAAAAGTAAAGGAAAGAAACTCCCCCCTCTATTCCTGTGCTCAGCTTATGTAGGTCTGTAGAAACACCACACTAATGAATACAAGCTCATTAAAATATCAACCTCATGTATTAAAATAAAGGAGAGAAAATACACAAAAATATGACCTCATTATTTAGTTTTCTAGAAAAAAATGTTCAATTTTAATTTTTGTGACTATTTTATGAACCATAAAGTACTGAACATAATGTTGTTTCTACTGCAATGCTCTGTTTCATGTCTAGAATAAATTAGAAATATCCAGTTTAAATCACTCAAGGTGGACACTGGGAATAGCTCACCCAGTGGAGGGCATCCTTTCCCAGATGTAAGGACCACATCACATATGTGCACCCCTGTAAATGGGGAAGCTTCACCAGTGACTAAATGATGTTGTGGTATAACCTTCCTTCTCTCTGTCTTGTTCTTTCTCTCAATTTTTCTCACCCTCTAACTGGAAAGAAGTAGGAGGAAGCAGAGAAAGGGGGAGGGGAGGAGTTCCACTGTGAGCAGTGGAATTGTGCAGGTGGGAAGTCCCAGTGGAGTTCTTGTGGCAATAAACAAACAAACAAACAAATTACAGATCAATCAACATGTTGAACTGTAACATTTTTATTCAGAGGGATTCAGTTTGAAAGTCACCTGTAGAATAAACAAAGTCATCTTTCTAAGATGTTATAACAACATACATAATAGACATTAAGTCAACAAAGATAACAAATAAAATTTTGAGAAGTCTTCCCATAATTTCATCCTCCATACTTGTGGGATTAGTAGAAGAAATTAATATCCAGTTTCTACTCATGTCCAGAATGTCCTTGTTCCCTAGAGAGATGGAAAAGAAGAGTATCTTCAAGTGAACATATTCCAATCCTTGATCATTAAATTACATAATTGTTGCACTATAAAAATCATGATGAAGTCTTTTATAAAGAAGTATGTACACATTAGTCAATTCAATAACTAAAATATGTTTCTCTCTAATGAATATTGTATTTACTTATTTTGATAACTTTGTCATAGACTGTCAAACTTGCCTTTCTAAAACAGCCTAGCCAACTATCAGAACAACTGTTCTCTTTTCTACATTCAGTGATTGTTTTATAAATGAAATCTTATTTCCAAAATAATATACAATTAATTTTAACTTTATCAAGGAAGTTGCTGTACTTCCAACTTGTACAAGTCAGTGTTCCCAGCAAACGAGTTTTTGAAGATATGAGAAAAAGCAGGTGATAACTTCTTTTAATTCATCAGTGAAAGGTCTTTTTCGGGGCCTGGCGGTGGTGCACTGGGTTAAGCACTCATAGTACAAAGCGCAAGGACCTGTGCAAGAATCTCGGTTCCAGTACCCTACTCCCTATCTGCAAGGTGGTTGCCTCTTTGAAGCAGGTCTGCAGGCATCTTTATCTCTCCCTGTACCCCCTATTCTCTCAATTTCTCTCTGTCCTAAACAAACAAACAAACAAAATCGGGAGTCGGGAGGTAGCGCAGCGGATTAAGCACACGTGGTGCCACGCAAAGCTCAAGGACCGTAGTAAAGATTCAGGATCTAGCCCAGGCTCCCCACCTGCAGGGGAGTCTTCACAGGCAGTGAAGCAGGTCTGCAGGCGTCTGTCTTTCTCTCCCCCTCTCTGTCTTCCTCTCCTCTCTCCATTTCTCTCTGTTCTATCCAACAACAATGACATCAATAACAACAGCAACAATAAAAATAATAAGGGCAACAAAAGGGAAAATAAATAAATATAATAAAATTAAAAAGTTTTAAGAAAATAAAAAAAATGGTCACAGAAGCTTTGAATTCATAGCGCTAGCACTGAGCCCCAGTCATAGCCCTTGTGGCAAGAAAAAACAAGGTGGGGGGAGGGCTTTTTCCATTTCCCTTATATTTTCTCAAGAACCTTTCAGATTTCTATAATTTAATAAGAGAGTATTTAATTTCTTTCACCTATCTGTGTTCATCAGATTATTTTTAAAAGGGGGGGGGCATTAAAGTCTCTATATCTTTATAGTTCTCTGTCTCCACAGGAAAAGAAAGTGGAGCAGAGTGCTGAACTGGTATAGTGGCTCTGTCCATGGACTCTGTGGCAGACAGGAAAAGAAAAGGGGAAAAAAAATAATGGTCACCACCAATAGCACAGCTATATGCAAGATACTGGGTACTGTACAGCAAACCCTAACAAAAGGACTTTTCAAGGTTAACCCAATTACCAAATAATGTGATGATAACATTAACTATGGATTATCTTTTTGAACCCTAAGACAGCAGGAACCTCACATCTCCACTATAGAGCCTCTACTTCCCCCAGTCCTGGAACCCTTGGATAGGGCCCACTTTGCCGTATGCCTCTCCCAATCCATATCAAATAATATTGCATCCACAGATCACAACCTAACCAACGCAACGATTGCCACCTCAACATGCTTCACTTCAGACTGTGTCCAGAGACTTCACGTGTGGAATGACAACCCTTCAGCTTCATTACTCAGGTGAGACCTTTCCTTTCATAGTACACTCTAATTTCATCTCAGGTGGTTCACTTTCTAACAAAGCCCCAAAACCTAGATATACACCAGTTTCTGTGAGAGAAAGCATATGTTCACACATATCCGTAAACTACTCCAAAATATATACCTGAAAGCAGAAGTACACTAGAGTTTGCAGTGAGTATCCCCCTAACACTTCCTCTCCACTATTCCAAGCTTTGGGTCCATGATTGCTCAACAATTTGTTTGGCTTTGTATGTTAACTCTCTTTTCAGCCCCCAGGTTCCAGATGCCATCAGGATGCCGGCCAGGCTCCCCTGGACTGAAGACCCCACCAATGTGCCCTGGAGCTCTTCTTCCCCAGAGACACACCCTACTAGGGAAAGAGAGAGGCAGACTGGGAGTATGGACCGACCAGTCAACGCCCGTGTTCAGCGGGGAAGCAATTACAGAAGCCAGACCTTCCACCTTCTGCAACCCACAATGACCCTGGGTCCATGCTCCCAAGGGATAGAGAATGGGAAAACTATCAGGGGAGGGGGTGGGATATGGAGATTGGGTGGTGGGAATTGTGTGGAGTTGTACCCCTCCTACCCTATGGTTTTGTTAATTAATCCTTTCTTAAATAAAAAAAATTTTTTTAAGCCAAAAAATAATAATAATAAATTAAAAAATAATAATGGTCACCTGCGAGATTCTTTAGTATTTTCTTTTTGCCTCCAGGGATTACACTGGAGCTCGGTGCCTTGCATTACAAATCCACTGCTCCTACAGGCCATTTTTTTTCTTTTTGTTGTTGTTGTATAGGACAGAGAGAAATTGAGAGAGGAGGGGAAGACAAAGAGGGGGAAAGAAAGATAGACACCTGCAGACCTGCTTCAGGGGGCTTGAATAAGAATCCTTATGCCAACCTTTGAGCTTCTCTCCATGTGCGTTTGACCCGGTGCACTACCGCCTGGCCCCCTTTAGGATTTTCTACGTGTACTATAATATCATCTATAATATCATACTATAATATAATATACTATACTATAATACTATAATATCATACTATAATATCATCTGCAATTAGTGACTATTTGACTTCTTCTCTTCCAATTTGTATCCCTTTAATTTTGTTCTCTTGCCTAATTGATATGACTAGAATTCTCAACATGCTATTGAACGGTAATGATAGTTGGCAGCCTTGTCTGGTACCTGCTCAGAGGGGAACACTTTCAGTTTCTCAACAGTGAGTATGAAGTTAGTTGTACATTTAGGAATTCTTCATCTAGTCTCATCTTTGTAGTGTCTTAATCATGAAAGGATGTTGAATTTTGTTAATGGCTTCCCTGTACATTTTTAATAAATGTAGTAAGGTGGTAGGTTACAAAATCAACATACAGAAATGAGTACATTTCTCTATGCAAGTACGAAATCAGAAGAAGAAATTTAGAAGTCAATTCCATTTGCTGTAATAGAAAAAATAAACAAACATGTAGGGGGATAAAAACTAACAAGAAAAGTGAAAGACTTGTATACTGAAAATTATGAGTTACTATTCAAGGATATTGAAAAAGATACAAAGAAATGGAAAGACAGCTGACATTCATGGATTGAAGGCATTGTTCTACCTAGAAACCATCAATTTTCAAGAGAATAGAACAAAAGCTACCGATATTTATCTGGAGTCAAATAATACCTCGAATCATCAAAGCCATCGAGGAAAAGAAAAAACTGGAGGCATGATATTGGCAGATCTCAAGCTATATTATAGGGCCACTGTAATAGAAACTGCCAGGCACTGGAAGAAAAGTAGACACGCTGACCGATGGAATAGAACTAATACGCCCTCAGGCCTGTGGATAGCTAACTTCTAAGGAGGAGAGTGCCAGAAACATTAGAGGAGAAAGGAGAGTCTCTCCATCTAATGGCGTTGGGGAAGTTGCGCTGAAGTGTACAGAAGAATGAACTGAACACGTCCGTCATCTTACCACACACAAAAATAAATCCTAAATGAATGAAGGACTTGGATGCTCAACCAGAAACCATCAAATATCTAGAGGAAAACACTGACAGAACTCTTTTTGATCTAAGTTTTAAAGGTATTTTCAATAAATCAAGTCTCATTGCAAGGAGAAAAAAATAACAATAGAACTGCCTCGAATTGAAAAAGCTTCTGGGGAAGATCTCTACGTGCCAAAATATATAAAGAGATCACCAAACTCAGCAACAACAACAACAAAATGACCTCCATCCAAAAACGTGTGTGGGTCGGGGGGTTGGGCAGTAGTGCAGTAGTCGTTGCAGGTTAAGTGGCACATGGCGCTAAGCGCAAGGACCTGCATAAGGGTCTGGGTTTGAGCTCCTGGCTCCCCACCCTGCAGGGGAGTCACTTCACAAGCCAAAGCAGGTCTGCACGTGTCTTTCTCTCCCCCTCTCTGTCTTCCACTCCTCTCTCAATTTCTCTCTATCCTATCTAACAAGAACAACAAGGGCAATAAAAATGGGGGGAAAATGGCCTCCAGGAGCAAGCACCAAGCCCCAGCAAGAACCCTGGAGGAAAAAAAAAAAGTGGCGAGAGGATATGGATGGAATATCCATCAAAGAAGAGATCCAAAGAGCCAATAGACATAAAAAATACTCCAAGTCACTGATTATCAGAGAAATGCAAGTAAAGACAATAATGAAAGACCACTTTACTCCTATGAGAATGCCATACATCAGAAAGGACAGTAGCAGCAAATGTTGGAGAGGCTGCACGATTAAAGGAACTCTTCTGCACTGCTAGTGAGAATGCCAATTGGTCCAACCCCTGTGAAAAGCAGTCTGGAGAATTCTCAGAAGACTAGAAATGGACCTACCCTATGACGAGCCAACTCCTCTCCCAGGAATATATCCTAAGGAACCAAATACACTCATCCAAAGAGATTTGTATATATATGTTCATAGCAGCACAGTTTGTAATAGTCTTAACTAGGAAGCAACCTAGGTGCCCAACAACAGTTGAATAGCTTAGACAGGTGTGAGGTATATATATCAGCTATCAAGGATGATGAAGTCACCTTCTTCACCTCATCTTGGATGGACCTTGAAGGAATCATGTGAAGTGAGATCAACTAGAAAGAGAAGGATGAATATGGGATGAGCCACTGACTGGCAGAAGTTGAGAAATAAGAACAGAAAGGAAGTAGGAACGATAACACAAACATGCAAACAGATTGTAATGCCTGAGGTTCTGAGGTCCTCCACACCACCATAAGCCAGAGCTAAGCAGTGCTGGGCGGGGACACAATAGAAAAGTAAAACACAAAAGTAGAATTTGGACTGGATCTGATTTAGTGCACCAAAGCGAAGGGCTGGGGGTGGGGGGAGGCACATGCAGACTGGGAGTGGGGCTTTGGTGTGCTGATGCACGATGGTGAAGAAGGATCTAGGCATGGGGTGAGAGTGTTTTACAGACACTTACCATGGTGAGCTGAGAAATTGTACCCATGTGCCAAGAGCTATACTGTGAACCATTCACCACCTAATAAAAAAAATGGCCATCTAAAGTGGTGGAATTGGAGTGCAGGCACCAAGCCCCAGCAAGAGTCCAAATGTTGTGCCCAGAAGTTCAAGTCCCGATCTCACGCAAAGAAGACCAGAATCACATGCAATAGCAACAGCCTTTATTATCAAGCTTAGGCTTGGGCCACCGACACCCTTCCAAGCAAGGGGAAAGTCTGTGACCCTGATCATTTTTCATCTCACCTTTTTATAGTTATCACAGAGTGGGTACAGGTGGAAATATTTATGCAGAACAAGGAACAGTTGGTTTCGGGTTATCGGCTGTTCTCAGTATTTGGAACTTTTTCCTAACCTCACATTCCCCCCCCTTGTCTTTTTGTAACTTCCAGTGGCAAAACTAAACCAAGTTAAAATAAAAAGAGAAAGAGAGTGGGGTATAGGTGAGATTTATATGAAATCTTTCACTTTGAGCAGTTGATGAGTTTCTGTAAAAACTTCTTTGCCCACTTCCTAGAGGAGAGAATGACTTAACCCAAGTTAAACAGCAATTAGAAGCAAAGTGAATACTGCTATTTCTTCTACATACAATAGCTCCTTTGGTCTATATTTCAGAAACAAGATGTAAGAATAATTCCGGGGATGGTCAGGAGGCTTGAAGTCAGTCAAGCACTGAACTTGCATACATGAAATCCTAAATTCAAACTTTGGTGTTGTATATGCCAAACTGATGAGCAGCTCTCTCTCTCTCTCTCTCTCTGTGTGTGTGCATGTGTGTACATGTGTGTGTGTCTGTCTCTCTACCTTTAACAAGTCAATGAATAAACTGGTTTTTATTATTTATAATCTCTTTATTTATTTATTGGATAGAGACATCCAAACATTGAGAGGGAAGGGGGTGACAGGGAGAAAGAGAGACACCTACAGACCTGATCTACCATCCGCAGAGCTTTTCCCCTGCAGGTGGGAACTGGAGGCATGAACTCAGGTCCTTGTGCATTATAACATGCCTTCAACCAGGTGTGCCACCACCTGGCCCCATAAATTGTGTGGGATTTTTTTATATATAATTTTTATTTATAAAAAGAAAACACTGACAAGAACCATAAGATAAGAGGGATACAACTCCACACAATTCCCACCACCAGAATTCTGTATCCTATCCCCTCCCCTGATAGCTTTCCTATGTGCTTTTTCCTATGTGTTTTTTAATACATGAGTTTACAAAGTGACTTTCCTATATTCCTAACCTCCAACTTGTGCTTCTCCTAGCTGTGTTTTTCAGTTCATTTTCTTTTTTTCCGTCTTTCTTTTTTTTAATTCTTTATTGGGGAATTAATGTTTTACATTCCACAGTGAATACAATAGTTTGTACATGCATAACATTCCCCAGTCTTCCATATAACAATACAACCCCCACTAGGTCCTCTGTCATCCTTCTAGGACCTGTATTCTCCACACAACCTCCCCCCACCACCACCCAGTTCATTTTCAATAGCAGTAAGAGAAATTTATTTCTCACCTGACTTAATTCCAGGTAGTGGTAGATGACACTGCTCCTCAGATTTCCTCACAGGCCGTTCTTGCCAGAATAAAGTGCCCTTGGTACAGGTGGTTTCTTAACAACCTTGGCTCCTGTGTCAAAGCACATAAAGAGGGTTGCGTGGGTAGTGGGGCAGTGTGTGAAGTGGAGGGGCAGCAGGCCTGCATAGAGAAGCTCTAAAAATATCCTCTGAGGTCAGGAAGGAGAAGTTGAAGCATCAACTTGAGAAAATATGGCACTTTTGCTTCAATGTATCACAGAATTGTACAGGTAGATGCTGAACCTTTAACAGAAAGGCTAAGCTGTATTCTAAACTTTACCTAGAAGAAAAATGTCCCCCCAAACTTTTAATACAATTCACTGGAGACTGAGAAATTGGAGAGATGTTGTTCACTTCCAAGTAGCACATAAGTAAATCCTAGAGACTAAGAATATTACAGTGATGATAGACAATAAAACTATCTCAGGAACATGACAATTGCTAAGAGGTAAGATTTTATTTTTTATTTATAAAAAGGAAACATTGACAAAACCATAGGATAAGAGGGGTACAATTCCACACAATTCCCACCACCAGAACTCTGTATCCCATCCCCTCCCCTGATAGCTTTCCTATTCTTTATCCCCCTGGGAGTATGGACCCAAGATCATTGTGGGATGCAGAAGGTTGAAGGCCTGGCTTCTGTAATTGCTTCCCAGCTGAACATGGGCATTGACAGGTTGATCCATATACTCCCAGCCTGTCTCTCTCTTTCCCTAGTGGGAAAGGGCTCTGGAGAAGTGGAGCTCCAGGACACATTAGTGGGGTTGTCTGTCCAGGGAAGTCTGGTTGGCATCATGCTAGAATCTGGAACCTGGTGGTTGAAAAGAAGGTTAACATACAAAGCCAAACAAATTGACCAATCATGAACCTAAAGGCTGGAATAGTGCAGATGAAGAGTTGGTGGTGTCCTCCATTTTGTAGATAGCTAATAGGAATATTTTAGTTATATTCCACAGGGCCTGTAGCTATACGTGGTGTGTGTGTGTGTGTGTGTGTGTGTGTGTGTGTGTGTGTGTGTGTGTTCTGGTCCTTTTTTCCAGCCATGACATCATCTCCCCAGACAATAACTTGGATCCACCTGCATATCAGATGTCAGGCTCGGGGAAAAAAGAGAAGAGTCTCAATACTAGTCGAAATAAGCACTGATCTTATAGAGGCCCTAGTAGTAATACACTACTATGACAATCATATTGTTGCATAAATCCAACAAATCAATGTGTCCTGAATCTATACAACATCGTATGCTAACCAGAACTCCAGAAACCTCCTCAAATGATTTAAGATATTTTTGCACCATTATCCTCCTTGATAATAAACTTCCACCTGCTGTAACTTCTAATACAGTATTCTGCAATAAATTCTTTAAGTTTTAAACTTTTTGTACCACTTTTTACATTAATTTGTGTTCTATTGTCACTAATCTAATATAAATGAAAATGAAGAAGGGAGCTTATTACAAAAGTCCAAGCCATAATATTTATTCATAAATGGAAAATTACCCAATGAAATAATAGTATTTATAACTATGAAATAAATAATACAAAACTTAATTTTTTTAATGATTTAAACTCTTGTCATATGGCCACTCACTATCTACCTCCCTTTTCCTCTCAATTTCCGGCCATCTCTATTTGATAAATAAATAAAGACAATATTTTTTAAAAAATAGAAATACCTAAATATTCAAACAAGGACACATCCCCAAATATTGTTTGTAATATTCTCCATTTAGAAATAAATAAAAATAAGGCATTAGCACAGCGGGTGAAGCGCATATACCGCAAAGCGCAAGGACCCACAGTAAGGATTCCGGTCTGAGTCCCCTGCCTCCCCATCTGCAGGGGAGTCGCTTCACAGGCGGTGAAGCAGGTCTGCAGGTGTCTGTCTTTCTCTCCCCCTCTCTGTCTTGCCCTCCTCTCTCCAGTTCTCTCTGTCCTATCTAACAACAACAACAACAATGATAAACAACAAGGGCGACAGAAAAGGAAAAAAATGGCCTCCAGGAGCAGTGGGTTCGTTGTACAGGCATGACGCCCCGGCAATAACTCTGGAGGAAAAAAAAAGGAAAGAAAAAGAAAGCAAATGCTTATTAGTAGATAAAAGAGTTCTTATAATAAAATATTCTACGATAATTAAAATTAAGCTATAGCTACATGCAAAAAAAAAACCAGAGGTGACATTTACATACAAATATATCTTTTGAAGAAAAGCACAAAAGCAAGGACAGCATATGTAAATTTCTATAAAGTTAAAAAACAAACAAAAAAAAAAACAGGCCCTGGAGGCTGCACCTCTAGTATGGTGCACATTTCATGATGTATGAAGTCCTGGGTTCAGACCCAGCAGCACCTACCAGTACTACCGGCGCTGAGAAAAGTCCCAGAGGGCGGAGCAATGCAGTGGTGTCTAGCCCTCTTTCTCTCTCCCTTTCTTTCTGACTCTCTTTCTCCCATTGTCTTTCACTATCTTTTATTTATTTATTTATTTTCTCCAGAGCAGGGCTCAGCTCTGACTGATGGTCCTGCTAGGGACTGAACCTGGGGCCTTTGGTACCTCAGACATAAAAAAAAAATGTATAACCATTAAGCTATCTCCCAGGCCTAAAATTTTGTTGTTGTTGTTTGCTTTTTTGGTTTTGCAAGAGACACTTGCAGCTCTGCTCAACACTCCTGAAGCTTTCTCTTTGCAGGTGGGCTGGAACCCAAGTCCTTACCCTTGGCACCTGCCCCTATCTTTTTATATATTTATTTATTTATTTATTTTCCTCCAGGGTTATTGCTGAGGCCTTTTGCCATCACTATGAATCCACTGTTGCTGGTAGCCATTTTTTCCTTTTTTTTTTTCTTCATTTTATTCTATAAGACAGAGAGAAATTGAGAAGGGTGGGGGAGATGGAGAGAGACAGACAGACAGACAGACAGACACCTGCGGACATGCTTCACTACTTGTGAAACATCCCCAATGCTGGTGAGTAGCGAGGACTTGAACTCAGGTCCTTGTGAATAGTACTATGTGTGCTCAAGTGAGTGCACTACTTCCTGGTCCCTCTAACTTCTTAAAATAAGATTTTTAAAACAAATAAACAAAGAAACAATCAGCCCAGGAGCAGTAGAATCACAATGTGCAAAGCCGCTGGTACCACAATAAATAAAGAGATTAACTAAGGAACATAAGAAACAGATAAAAGTGCTCCATTTAAAGCCATGATATGTAGATGATAAAAGGAAGGAAAGAAGGAAGGAAGGAAGGAAAGGAGGAAGGAAAGAAAGAAGGAAGGAAGGAAGGAAGGAAGGAAGGAAGGGAAGAAGGAGGAAGGGAGGGAGGGAGAAAGGAATGATGGCTAAGTGATTAATCTGTCAAGAATAGCAAAAGAGTCACTATGATAAAAGTTAGGGAAATAGTGACTTCAGAGAGTAAAAATGGTCGAGAGACAGGCACTTCCAGCAAGTTCACTTCTTGTTTAAGATGATGATTTCACTAGCAATCACTTTTTAACTGCTTGCTTTAACTATAAGCAGCAGTTTTTTGTACTTGTTGTACGTATTTTGGACTTGACAATTGAAATATTTAAAGGAGGAGTGTCAGGTGGCCGACCCCCAGGTAGAACACACGTGTTAGCGAGCATGAGGACCCCAGCCTGAGCCCTGGGCAACTACCTGAGAGTAGCTGCAGGGAGCGGCTGCCCAGGAAGTGAACTGGTGCTACTGCAGTATGTCCCTTTCTCTCTCTCTCTCTCCCTCTCTCTCTCTCTCTCTCTCTCTCTCTCTCTCTCTCTCTGACTCTCAACCTGTATCTAAAGAAGAAAAGGAATGGCCACTAAAAGTAGTGAAGCCGTAAGAATACCAAGCCCTGGTGACAAAAAATTAATTTAAAAATTAAAAAAAAAATAGAAACACATACACATGCTAATAGTCATAGTAATCAAATCTGGGTGGAAGAATGAGACTTTTTCTTTCCTTTTGGATACATACTTTTTTTTTGGGGGGGGGGGGACCTATTTAGTAGGAAGCATTTGAAGGAAGATATTACTCCGAACATTTCTTTCTTACTGGATTATACATACACCAAAATGTAATTATATGTTAAACAAGTTAGACCATTTCTAAAAGTATGCTAAGTTATACTGATTGTGACTCTCCTAAAACTGTCGTCTAGGGGAGCCGGGCAGTAGTGCAGCGGATTAAGAACAGGTGGCGCAAAGCACAAGTACCAATGGAAGGCTCCCAGTTCGAGCCCCCGGATCCCCACCTGCAGGGAAGTCCCTTCACAGGCGGTGAAGCAGGTCTGCAGGTGTCTGTCTTTCTCTCCCTCCTCTGTCTTCCCTCCTCTCTCCATTTCTCTCTGTCCTATCCAACAATGAACATGTACAACAACAATAATAACCACAACAATAAAAAAAAACAATAAGGGCAACAAAAAGGAATAAATAAATATTTTTTTAAACTGTAGTCTAATCTTGAAGGTATAAAATTATCTCCACTTTCTTATTATATAGGGCATGCTAGGCTCTTCGGACTGAATATATTTCATCTGGAAATTTCATAGGAATAAACTTAACTTATCTTCCCACTTGAACTCCTCCACTTAGCTTTCTTTTCCCTGTCTCCAGAAGGCACTGAAAATCAAATTATTATCTCATACTAGGTTGTAGTGAAACTGGACTTAATACTTTCTCAACTAGTTTTTTAAAGTTATCTTCGGTGTTTTTGTTTTTTTTTTACCTGTATTAAGTGTTAAATAATTTGATGGGAAATTGACCTGTTTGTTGTTTAGTAGGTAATTTAATAATTCCAGACCTTAGACAAACAGAAAATAGCAGTAATCTTGACCTCTGGGAATTGAATTCACCTAAGCTGCTCTTCCCCCTACCATCAATTTATAGACTCTTGGCTTTTAGAAACTTTACGATCATGTATATACACATACACACATTCTCAAATAAACCCCTTAAAACCATAAAAAAGATAGCTCACTTGCAAAAACAACTTGATCCCTGGCAAAAAGAAAAAAAATTACATAACATTACTGCGAGTATTAAGATTTTCCCCTGTTCTCAAGACCTCAACCTCTATTTCCCCTTCTAAGGCGTGAATTCATAGTGCAGACAAAGAACAGAACGTACTTTGCAAAGTCTCTTTTTTCAATCAAAAGATAAACTTTTCATTGGACTCAAGTTTAGGATCTCAAGTGCATGAGTCACATTTCAATAATATTTTCTTTCCTTACAAGAGTTGTTAATTCTATTCCTTGTTTCCATCAATATCGAATGATAAAGATAATATTGATATAATTTCACAACAGGTACAGTGAAAAGTGGGGCATATTTGGGGGAAGTCAGATAGTTCACTTGGATAGGGTACTGCTTTGCCATGTGGACCACTCTGGTTCAAGCCCAGTCCCCATGGCATTAAAGTAAGTTTCGTGCTATTCTCTCTCTCTCTCTCTCTCTCTCTCTCTCTCTCTCTCTCAATATATATATATATATATCAGTCTCTCTCTCAATCTCTCTCTCTCACCTTCCTCCCACCTTTTTGTGTCTATCTAAAAAATAAAATCAAATACACTTTCAAAACCTGCCACATACATTTAGAAAAAATATAAAAGTTAGAAATATTTGGAATTTGTATGTATCTCTTTGTTTAATATGTCACTAAAACACAGTATAATAATCACCATATATTGAGCGTCTAGTATTTGCCAGCCTATTATTCTCGGAGTTTGAAAGCTGGACCAACCCCCCCACCACCACCACCCCAGGCAACTCAACAATTCTGCAGGAGCCTCAATGCCTCCACTACCCTCTGATGAACTCAGTTCCCACATGCCACCTTCCTCCAACTACATGGGCTTATTAATGTTTTCAGATGAAAAGCTACTATTTAAAAGACCTGTGCTACAATGTAAAGTGACTGCATTGACTTGTGACTATCCACATGCAATTGTTACCAACTACTCAACTTGTTAGGTGCTGACTCCTTTCTGTGTTATCTCAATTACTGGTTGAGCAGGAAGGAAGCATCTCACATTTTAGCCCTTTGAACATGATCAAACTGAATTTATCAGAATATTTTTTTCTTGTATCCAGTTTTCAATTTACTCATAACAATGGGATCTGCTTTTTGTAAACTCACAGGCCACTGCTATGAGCTCACTATCTAGCAATGGGTTAGCTGAGACTGCAGGGTTTGTTTGTTTTTTTTTTAACTTTTACTATCTACAGCATTGTTCTTGTTTATTATTTTTCTGTTTTGTTTTCTTTTTAGATAGAGAGAGGGAGTGAGGGAAATGGAGAGGGGGAGGAGTGAGGGAGAGAGAGAAAGAGAGATGGAGGGAGCAGGGCAGTAGTACACCAGCTTAAGCACACTTAGTACTAATCACAAAGCTCTGGGTTCAAGCCCCCCACTCCCCACCTTTGGGGGGGTCGCTTCACAAGCAGTGAATCAAGTCTGCAGGTGTCTGTCCTTCTCTCTCCCTCTCTATCTTCCCCTTCTCTCTCAATTTCTCTCTGTCCTATTTAAATAAAAAGAAAGGAAGGAAGGAAGGGAAGGGAAGGGAAGGGAAGGGAAGGGAAGGGAAGGGAAGGGAAGGGAAGGGAAGGGAAGGAAAGGAAAGGAAAGGAAAGGAAAGGAAAGGAAAGGAAAGGAAAGGAAAGGAAAGGAAAGGAAAGGAAAGGAAAGGAAAGGAAAAGAAAGGAAAAGAAAGGAAAAGAAAGGAAAGGAAAGGAAAGGAAAGGAAAGGAAAGGAAAGGAAAGGAAAGAGGCTGCCAGGAGCAGTGGATTCATAGTGTCAGCACCAAGGCCTAGCAATAACCCTGGAGAGGAAGTCATTACAGCACCAAAGCTTCTCCGGTGTCGTGGGGGATAGGCTTGAACCTAGGTCCCATATATATGGTGAAGCAACCTACTCTCTAAGTGAACTCTTTTACCGACCCATTTCTTCATTTTCAGCCTAGCGACTGATCCATTTATGATTGACAACTTTCTCCTTAGCATTATAAGTGAGACAGAAAACAATGAGAAAGCTGCCAGGAGTTAACGGTTCAAAGACGGATTTAAGAATCAGACTGACAGGGTTTAGCACAGTCCTGCCACTGACCACGAGACCTGAAACAGTTGCTGTTAACGCTCAGTGCTTTAGTAAGCAACTCCACAAATTAGGAAAATGATAGAATGACACTCGCTTCTTAGAATAATATGAGAATTATATAAATTTAAGTAAACATTTAAGAAAATGGTGGTTGTTGCTATCAATTATAGTCTACAGTGTTACCTCTTAATGGTTTAAATAACATTTCTTTTTTCGTTAGTGATTAAGTAACGATTAACAAGACTGCAAGACAACAGGGCTACAATTCCATACAGTCAGGGAATCCTTGCATTCCTACATAGATATGATGGGCCTAGAATTATTCTTTTTTTTTAATATCTTATTTATTTATTTATTTTTGAGCATTCTTTTTTTCTCTTTTATTGAGAGATTAGTGTTTTACATTTGACAAAAAATACAATAGTTTGTACATGCATAACATTTCTCAGTTCCCCCCACTAAGTCCTCTGTCATCCTTTTCCAGGACCTACACTCCACCCCCCCAGACTGCTAATAGATCCCCCTTTCCACCATCACTGGTCATTTCCATCAGGAACGACATCATAAGCCCTCTCGTGGGCCTCTCTAGGACCTTGCCCTCACTTTAGAGCAGCAATGGTAGGGACGGTAGCATTTTCTGAAGGACAGCTGGGTCAGCCTACTCTGCCACTCGAGGAAGACTGGCCCTGAAATGAGTGCAGCCTAGAATGTTCCCAGCTGTGACCATGGACTATGAGCTCAGACTGACAGGAACTCAGAGGTCATACAAGCTCCTATGCTAAATATGAGT
The DNA here is from genome assembly GCF_950295315.1 of Erinaceus europaeus. Lineage (NCBI taxonomy): Eukaryota > Metazoa > Chordata > Mammalia > Eulipotyphla > Erinaceidae > Erinaceus > Erinaceus europaeus. The sequence goes on from NC_080162.1 coordinate 11,337,852, forward strand.
ATACATGGGTCCCAGCTCAGATCCATGGAGTAAAAGGTATTTCTTGCAATTATTCTTAACAGGTTGTCTTTAATCATCTAAATACATAAAGCTGTCAAACTCCTATCCATCCTTTGAGACTCAGTGCTTCCAGCTGTGATCTGCCCTGACTTCTCAGGCAGAACTGACTGCTCCTGTGTCTGCAGTGCATGAGGGTTCTCTGCTCTCCGTCAGAGTTCTCTGCACCATCCATAAGCAGTTATTCTCCTCATCCATCCTGGATAGCAGTACCTCCTGGTATCTGACACTAAATAGCTTTCAACAAATAGTCATTTAATAATTGCAAATGAAGTAGAAGCTTTTGCAGAAGAGTGAAAATTCTTTTGTTTTGAAGGATAGCTACAAGGGGAGGAAACATACACACACACACACACACACACACACACACACACACACACGTGCGTATTTAAGTCTATATTTTTTCCAGAAAATATTTTAAAACTAAAACCCCAAAATTGGATATTTCAATTTGTGTCCCTATGAAAAATATCTTTTTCCCGTAACATTTTGTGCTCAATAAAATTATCTTTTTAGGGGAGATAGTATAATGGTTATGCAAAATATTTTCATGTCTGAGACTCCCAGGTCAGGTCCCAGCACCACTATAGAGAAAGCCGGACAGTGGTCTGGTCCTTCTGTCAGTCTCTGTGTCTCTCTTTCTTAATATTATGTTTTTATTTATTATTGAATAGAGACAGAGAGAAATTGAGAGGGAGGAAGGAGATAGAGAAAGAGACAGATACCTGCAGCCCTGCTTCACTGTTCATTATGCTTTCTTCCTGCAGGTGGGGACCAGGGGCTTGAACCAGCATCCTTGCACACTATAATGTGTATGTTTAACCAGGTGTGCCACCACCTGGCCCTTCTGTATCTCTCTTTAGAAGAAAATTAATGTAAATTTAAAAAATTATATTATAGAAACTGAACATACTGAGTTTTGTGTTTGTTTGTTCCTTTGTAATTAAAATTCTGGCACAGGTCCTATGGGATTTCAGGGTCAGAGTGTTCCATTGGATGGATACCATTTCTGTGGTGCAATGGGTATCTGTCCTGTTAAGAACTCAGAAACAGATGTCATAACAGAGCAGGAAATAGAAACTCTTCAAATTTGAATCATTCAGAAACTAACAAGAACTCTGGCAGTTTCAAGTTTTTTATTTTATTTTGCTCTTTTATGACAAATAGCCTGTGTTCTATAAATGTCTAAAATTTGTGTTCAAATTGCTTTTTTTTTCTGAACTAATAATAAAGGTCCTACCAGGTTCTGTCCAAAGTTGTGGGAAATGGAACCTAACAAACATCAGAAAAAATAATGAATCATTGATATGAGCCTTGTATGAGAGAAAACTTGAATGAGATTCCTGATAAGTGATAAAGGATTTATACTTACATGATTGCAAGTATAATTGTTCTTAGTTTTCTAAAAAAAAAAAAAACAAAAAAAAAACACAATTTTGAGGAAATATTGCTTGTTCCTATTAAGAAAAACAACAGTAATAAAAGGTCTAGAATATTACAAAAATGCTGGTGCTTAAAAACTTATTTGAGGGAGTCAGGCAGCACAACGGGTTAAGCGCAGGTGGCACAAAGCACAAGGTTCGAGCCCCTGGCTCCCACCTGCAGGGGAGTTGATTCACAGGCAGTGAAGCAGGTGTCCTTTCTCTCCCCCTCTCTGTCTTCCCCTCCTCTCTCCATTTTTCTTTGTCCTAACAACGACAACATCAATAACTCCAACAATAAAACAAGGGCAACAAAAGGGAAAATAAATAAATATTTTTAAAAACTTACTGGAATTTACATTAACTTTGTTTGACACACAAGCCCTGAAGAAGTATAGCAACTTCTCCATGCTCATGCACTTCCATTTCTTCAGAGAGACTAATAACATAATTGCCTCAGCATTGCTTTTAACACCTACAACCACTTACGATTCTGCATATTACCCAACTTGACGATTTGAAGTAACTCTCCCTTTACTATCTCCCAAGAAAGCCCCAAATAAAGTGAATCACAAGTAAGGACAGGAACCGTTGGCAGGCCAGACTTGTGAGGCAGAGAACTTGACTAGGAGGCCTGAGTGAAAATAAAAGCATGCTCTGTTACAGATGATTGGTCGGCAAGAAGGCGTGGAGAGAAGACGTAGCTTCAGGCAGCAGACGGGTCTGTTCTGAGGTCCTGGTTCTGGCTAGTATCAGTTCTGTAGCATTGGGCCAGACAGTTAATTCTACCTGCTATCACAACTAGAGAACAGATATTTTAGTTACAGTTTTGAGTTTGAAAAGGATTTTATTGGTAACAGAGTCTGAGCTAGACAGGGGGTATATATATCCTGGAGGAGAGCAGTAGACCACTTAGACAATTTACTAGACTGTCAAGGGTGAAACTACTGAGTACTTAATGAAGCAGACTTCTCCAGACCTGTCCCTCCCATTAGTTCTATTTGACTTTCTCCACAGCACTATCCTTATCTGAGAATATGTTATTTGAAGGGGCCAGGCAGTGGCGCACCTGGTTACGTGTACATCACAATTAAGAGTAGGTTTTTTAACATCCCTACTTCTTTTGTTGAAGAAACTGAAGTTCCAAGATGCAAAGTAAGCTATTCAAGATAGCGATGGGGTACCCCGGGCTTTGAGTAGAGTTCTGCTTAACTCCAAAAGCCATAGCCTTCCTCACCCATATTGGTAAAAAGAAATCAGCAGTCAGAGGAGTCCAGCATGCTGCTGGACATTCCACAGCTAGTGTTTGCTCTGATTTAAGCAGCAGAATTGGAAAGGCTGCCACTTCTCTGCTGTTCAACTACTGCCGAGGGAGGTGTGACTCAGACACATGAGAACAGACAAATGGACTTAAGAGAGGGAAGAAATGTCTGTCGACACCTGTCCAGTGTGGGTCTTTCCAGGTCATCTATGACTATGCTGAAAATGTTTTAAATAAATATTCTGGTCCTAAAACTAATTTTTTATATGTGAAATGTGTGTGTGTGTGTGTGTGTGTGTGTGTGTGTGTGTGTGTGTGTGTGTGTGTGTGTGTGTGTGTATGTGATAGACTGGGCACTTTCCCAACTGAGCTCTAAGGGGCCAGCCAATGCCCACCCAGTTAAGCATACACATTACCAAGCCCAACTGACATATCTTTCCAGTTTCATATGTGTTTTTTAAATTTAATTTATTTTATGGAAAGTAAACCTAAGTATTGCACAGCTCTGGCAATAAGATGGTGCTCAGAATTGAACCTATGACCTCAGCAATCTCAGGCATGCAAGTTCCATGCTCTAACAGGCTGAGCTACTGCCTCATCTCTGAACATATCTTCTTTCTCATCCACATTCAACCCTCCTGAAGGCTGAAGTTCTCCACTGTTACACTTCATCCCCATATAGGAGATTATGCTCTGTTTAGAAGAAAGACAGACACTACCAAGATAAAAACAGTTAACACTAAGAAATATTCTGAAAAATAAAAAAGAAATATTCTGGAACTAAATTTGTCAAATATTATACACCATCTCCCTGCTGAGTCCCCATCCTCTGAATCCCTAGATGTTTCTTACAAGGTCAGCTAAGTTTCCTGGAAGCCAGCCCAACAGTCTTCAACAGGAAACTCACACAGCAGTCCCATGTAATCATGCCCTTCCATGGTAAGAACAAGCAGTGAGTGTGCACCTCTGGTTTTTGTTTTTCATCTGCAGAATGCGTTAAAGCAAGCAAGTGTCCCTGGTGGGGCACTGGTTCGTGGAATGAGCATGGAGAATCTCTGTACCTGTGTGTGTTCTAAATCCATTTGGGGGGAAAAAAAAAAAAAACCTTTTAACCTTCTTGTTAAACAGCTTCACAGGGCCCACAACCCCCAGGTCAAGCAGACTTCCAATGCACACCTATTTGTGTCCATTCACTGTTGCCAGATTCTGATCTTTAAGATGTAGATTTGATTTTTGAAACCAACTAAATATTATCTATCTGAATCAAGTTTAGGTGAGAAGGTGGATGAGTAGTTGAGAGAATAGGATTTCAAGTTAAATGAAATGGTGTGGAAGAATTCTTTTTTTTTTTTTTTTAGTGAATAGGACAGAGAAACTGAGAGAGGAGGAGAGACAGAGAAGGAGAGAGAAAGATAGACACCTGTGGACCTGCTGTACCACTTGTGAAGTGACCCCCTTTCAGGTGGGGAGCCGGAGACTGGAACCCGGAACCTTGCGCTTTGTACTATGTGTGCTTTGTGAGGAGCCACATGTGACAGATGGCGCTGCAACATGCCCCAAGGAACGAGGGACCCCCGTGAAGGACTTCATTAGATAACCGCGAAAATTGCTAGCTAGCGTGGCACAAAGGTGCTTCAAGAATATAATGAAGTAGGGCACCAAAGTAAAAACCCAGTGCTGAGGGGTAGACATGTAGCTTCCTGGGCCAGTGGGGGGTGGGAGTGGGCGGGAGGGATGGGTCACAGTCCTTTGGTGGTGGGAATGGTGTTTATGTACACTCCTAGCAAAATGTAGACATATAAATCAGTAGTTAATTAATATGAGAGGGGGAAATCAATTGTATGTCTCAAAGTTTCTCAAAAGACAAACTGAATCTTTTAATATATAGGCTGTGTATTTGATATGCGGACTCTCTCAAAAGCCTAGACCAAGTAGATTAGAAACATCCAATAGCACAGCTATATACAAGATACTGGGTACTGTACAGCAAACCATAACAAAGGGACTTTTCAAAGTTAACCCAATTAACAAATAATGTGATGATAATATTAACTATCGATTGTCTTTTTGAACCCTAAGACAGCAGGAACCTCACATCTTCACTATAGAGCCCCTACTTCCCCCAGTCCTTGGATAGGGCCCACTTTCCCGTATGCATCTCCCAATCCAAACCAAATAATATTGCATCCGCCGATCACAACCTAACCAAAGCAACGATTGCCACCTCAACATGCTTCACCTCAGACTGTATCCAGAGACTTCACATGTGGAATGACAACCCTTCAACTTCATTACTCGGGTGAGACCTTTCCTTTTATAGTACACTCTAATTTCATCTCAGGTAGTTCACTTTCTAACAAAGTCCCATAATCTAGATATACACCAGTTTCTGTGAGAGAGAGCTTATGTGCACACGTATCCATAAACTACTGCAAAATATATACCTGAAAGCAGAAGTACACTAGAGTTTGCAGTGAGTACCTCCCTAACACTTCCTCTCCACTATTCCAAGCTTGGGATCCATGATTGCTCAACAAATTGTTTGGCTTCATATGTTAACTCTCTTTTCAATCACCAGGTTCCAGATGCCACCAGGATGCTGGCTAGGCTTCCCTGGATTGAAGACCCCACCAATATGTCCTGGAGCCCTGCTTCCCCAGAGACCCACCCTACTAGGGAAAGAGAGAGGCAGACTGGGAGTATGGACCGACCAGTCAACGCCCATGTTCAGTGGGGAAGCAATTACAGAAGCCAGACCTTCTACCTTCTGCAACCCTCAACGACCCTGGGTCCATGCTCCCAGAGGGCTAGAGAATGGGAAAGCTACCATGGGAGGGGGTGGGTTATGGGGATTGGGTGGTGGGAATTGTGTGGAGTTGTACCCCTCCTACCTTATGTTTTTGTTCACTAATCCTTTCTTAAATAAAAAATTTAAAAAAATAAATAAATAAAAAATAATAATAAAAAAAGAATAGGAAAACTATGGGGAGGGAGTGGGGTGGTATCTGGAGTTCTGGTGGTGGAAATTGTGTGGAGTTGTACCCCTCTTATCCTATGGTTTTGTCAATGTTTCCTTTTTATAAATAAATTTTAAATAAATTTTAAAAAAAGAATATAATGAGACGGCTGACTTCAGTCCAGGACTCAGACGGTGAGTATTAAGACTAACAGACACTTTCTTTCTCTCTCCACTTTGGCGATTCACGAAAAAATTGACCTTGTCAGTGCAATTGACAGATTCTGGCCAGAGCTACTCTCCGGTGATTCCTGAAGGCCTGGCTTGTGACATTTTAGTAGCAGCGGCCGGACAGGTAAGTACCCTCTTGACTAAATGAATGCCTCGTTATGAATGCCTGTGTGCGTGTTGTGTGCCTCACAGTCACTAGACTACAGGGCATGATTGGGCTCCCAACTTGTGTGTCCGTGGAGTTGTCTCAGCTCAGTGGAGATTCTCAACCCTATTGAGACCGAGGTCGGGATTTGTATGGCCACTCCTAAGCTAAGACTCTTTAGGGTCCCGTGAGGGGCCCGGCCAGGCGAGCACAGTTGACTATCTGTCACCCTTTGGGGTGTCAGTTCTTTTTCAACATCCTTTCTCGTCTATCTTTCCCTCCTCCCCCACTAACTCTAATATGGGACAAGATCTGAGTCAACATGAAAAATTTGTTGATGGGCTTAAAAACACTTTAAAGACGCGAGGGACAAAAGTTACTAAAGACGCGAGGGACAAAAGTTAAAAAGAAAGATTTAATTAGTTTTTTTAAGTTTCTCTCTGATGTCTGCCCCTGTGTAATCCGGGGTGAAAGATTATCTAGATATTTGTTAGTCCAGCTAGGACCAGATCATTCAAGCACACTTGTCTGTCTTGCCTGTCTTGTCTGTCTTGTCTGTCTTGCCTGTCTTGCCTGTCTTGCCTATCTTGTCTGTCTTGTCTGTCTTGTCTGTCTTGTCTGTCTTGTCTGTCTTGTCTGTCTTGCCTGTATTGTCCATGTTTTGTGCCTGTGTGTTCCCCTTTGCTTTCACTTTGCAGGAATGGGCCAAACAGCATCCACCTCTCTAGCTTTGATTACCAGCCACATGAAAAAAGTCAAGGCACTGGCTTATAGCCTTGAGATAGACATAAGAAAATTAATGACTTTTTGCTTCAGCGAATGGCCTGAGAAACATTAATTTTAAGTTTAAAAGTGTAAGTAGCTTTGAAGCTGCATTCTTATCAAAGTTAGAAAAAGGAGTTTCCAACACAGTTCTTATGTAGTAATATAACTGTAAATTAATTTAATAGGGTAGCTGAAGATTCAGAGTAAAAGTCTAAGTATTTAAGGTGACAATTCCTTATCTCCAAATTAAAATACAAATTATATGTATGGTTTTAAGTAGGAGAGGTTCTGGGATATTATGGAGGTCCCCCATAATGCCCTGTGAAACTATTCCTGTAAAAATTAGTCCACAACAAAATTTGTTGTTTCTTTGGCACTGTAAATCTTTTGAGAAACATTGTCACAAATGTGTGTTAACTCTTTAAGTAACTTGTTTGTTTAAAGTTTAAAGTAAAATTAATTAAAAAATCAATATACTTTAGTTAAAGTTGGTTTAAAGATCCTGACATTCAGAGATTGGTAGATAAGGTTAAATAAGCTAGACTTTAGATTTACTTCCTTTAAAATTCAAACAGAGCCTTTTAAAACAGATATCACACACTTAGGGTGTGTCTTAATTTTAACTGAGTGTGACAAAAAACTAAAAGAGATATTATTGATATATATAAAGTTGTCAAGTACTTTCTCATTTAAAAAGATGAAATAAACATAGATAAACAAAAAATAACTTGTCAATGGTTATGCTGATAAATTTCATGCCTAAAGCTTTTGCTCTGGTACCCCTCTATATATCTTTTCACATTTAAAAATATCTAATTTATTTCAAGACAGTGTCAAAAGTTTATTCCTGATAAATTAAGTTGGTACATATATATGTTTCTGATCTGATAAAAAGTTTAATATTTGATAAATCCTTATTAAACAAAATTAGTCTAAAGATGTCATTATAAGATGGTGTAAAAGTAAAAGATTATTTTAAACATATATGACTTTTATAATGAGTAAAGTACTATGATCCTAACATTAAACTAAGTTCTAATAATATGCTAAAAATTGTTTAAGTGATTTTAAAATCATACTACAAAGATGATAATTTATTGTTAAAAAGGCCTTTTAAAATCATATAAAGATATTTAAACAAATTCTAAGTCATTATATTATCAGTTTTAATATTTTTCCTGGCCTTGTGTATGTCTTGCTGGTCACACATAAAAGACTACAACCGTGACAAGCCTTCACATAAAGAACCAGCCTTTCAGATGGTGAAAAGCTTTCTTAAAATAAAAAAATCCCCTATATGTAGTCCAATTTTCATTTTATGTGACTTAACAATGTTTTTATGTTTTTCCAAAGATAATAAAATCTCAGCTGATTCCTCCAAAGATAATAAAATCTCAGCTGATTCCAGCAGCCTTAGTAGTCTTTACTGATGGGTCCTCCTCAAAGACAGGCCATTGTTAAACATGCTAATAAAACACTAAAACAGACATTCAGGGAAATCCCCTACCTCCCCATCAGGGAAATGGGAATGGGGTCAGCCCCAGGCCCCCCACCCGAGACAAGCCCTCGGGGCAGTAAGGTTTGTCCCTTCCGCTGACAGTTCATCTCAGATCTCTTTAGAGCAACCTCAGGGAATGCAGGACTGAACCTCTGTGACACCGCCGACACAGTTTTAACTCCAGACATGGGTATTCAGCCCTTGCCCACCGACGTTTACGGCCCGCTCCCCCCTCACACGTTTGGATTATTATTAGGAAGGAGCAGCACAACCCTTAAAGGCCTATTCATCACCCCAGGTGTTGTTGATAATGATTATACAGGAGAAATTAAGCTCATGATCTCCTCCCCATATGGGGTCGCTGCCATTACTAAAGGTCAATGGGTAGCTCAGCTACTCCTCTTACCCTTGACATCCACAGACAACCCCAGCTGCAAGACAACCCGGGGAGATAAAGGCCTTGGCTCCTCTGATACATATTGGGTACAAACTGTCTCTAACAATAAACCCATGTTAAAACTTTGGCTAGATGGAAAAGAATTTGAAGGACTCATAGACACGGACACTGATGTAACCATTATCAAGAAAGATTCTTGGCCTGATAAAAAAAATTTTATTCGGCAGATGTGATTCAACAAAATTATTTAGTGTAAAATTGTCATCTAAAAGAAATGTAACAGTAAAAATTTATTTTGAACATTTCAGCTGTGAGGTTTATCTTAGCCTTTTAAGTTACCCATCCAAATCAAAGTGAAAGATCAATTAAGTTGTGTACCCACCCTTGTTCATAGCTGCCCTAAGGGTGTGATAAGCTTTGATAAGCTAAGATCCTAACAAACTAAGTTTAACATTTTACTTAAAATTGTTTAAGTGATTCAAAAAAAAAAAGTAAACATTTTATCATGTCAACACATTAGGTACTGACTTTCTATAACATACTGGTATATTTTAATAAAGAGCCTTCTAAAATCATATGAAGGAACTCAAGCCAATTCTAACCATTAGACCATCAATTATAGTAAACTTCTAACTTGGTACAAGTTTTCTTCCTAAGTAAATGACTTGGTAAGATTTAAAACTAAACATTTTTCTTTTTTATTTATGGGTGTGTGATGACTGACTCCTAAAGTCACTCATATCCTAAAATTTGTCTCATTTTTTTTACAAGCCCCTTAAATTTTAACACTTGGCCTGCCATAGTGAGAGCACTTTACTGGTCCCTGCATTATTTAATTAAGATCCTGCTATTCAGACTTTTAAAATTAATCCCCATTGATAAAAGCCAATGCTCTCTGGCAGATTGATGTAACTCACCTGCCCATGTTTAGTAAACAAAAACATTTTTTTTCTCAATTGGTACTTTTTCTAAATTTATGTGGGCTACAGCTCAAACATTATAAAGCTCGAAAACCTATTAGCCATATGCTTTCCTGTTTTGCTTCAATAGACATCCAATCCATGTATTTTTGTCTCCTTTAGAACATTACTCTCATTACAATATTTCCTATACTATACCCCTTAAGCTCAATTAATAAAAAAAAGAAGGGGAATGCACCCCCCAATATTCAGTTGGCTAAAGTATCAATGAAGTAACTATACTAAACCTTCTTAATACTTACACAAATTTGAATTGTCCATTTATTATATCTCATTGGCAAAGCCACCCACTCTTCCAGTCATAGAGACATATTCTTTTTTCAACACTGGATGTCCATGTTTGTTTTCCTTTTATCCTGTTGGCAAGTCCTTACCACAAAGGACACTATGGCAGCATATACTCCAGCTAACCTCACCAGCCTATCCAAGTCTTCTCTTTCTGCTGACCTACCACTGCTGACTTCAATTCCTCTTTATACAAAAGCCATTGGCTCTGACTTCATCCTTACATGTTTATTGACCTCTCACTTTTCTCCCAATATTCCTCATGTTCAAGGAACCTCACCTTGACTTCTAATGTGTATGCACCTCCTCTGTGTTTTGGTGCAACACCACCCTATATTTTCATGTCAATTCTTCTTTACCTGGTCCATGCTTCCTAGTTTCGCTTGTTAAACAGCTGACCCTCTGTGAAGAAGAAAAATTTCATCAGTTGGTGCTGACGACCACCAGAGGACCAGACATGCTGTGTTTCTTCCCCTGGACATCACATCCACTGACTGCTTCCCTTAGACTTGCTGGTGGTGCGCTAGGACGCTCTATATATTCCTCCCATAAATTTTCTGACAAATTACAACAGGTTATAGACTCCACCACAAATAGTTTTGAGTCACTACACAGACAGTTTACATCCCTAGCAAAAGTTACCTTACAAAACAGTTACTCTCAAAATAATGTATTTCTTCTACTATGTTTACAGCTTTCCTGACCCTTTACACACCTAGGCCTGTGTCTTTCACCCAGTAAGAACTGAGGTCTCCTCTAATCTCACACAGTTAGTGGTTCCCAGCAGAGCTCATACCAGGTCTCATCTGCCTCCTTCCTGGTTAACCGTCATCCCTCCCTTATGTGTTTTATCCATATGCCTGATGCACATGCTCAAGGACATCAAGCATATGTCACCCAAGTCCAAAGCTGTGTCCGTCGTCCGTGATCCTAAAGAAAGACTGGAGAGTCACGTTTCAGCACTTCCCATGAGGACCAAGTAGAGCATAACCTTTTGGGGCTTCAAGGTCCTCCAGTTTCCAGAGAGAAAACACAGTGACCTACTTCTCAAGGCTCCCAGAAACAACTATTACAAAGAAGGCTACAGAGTCAAAGCCTTCGACTGAAAAAAGGAAATGGTGGTAAGAAACCCATGGAACAAGACAGCTGCCCTCTCTGATTCAAATCTCAAGACCTGACAAGGCCCAAATCTCCTGTCCACTTCTCCTCTGCAAAATACTTTCCATATGTGAAATTTCTCTTTGAAAAACATGGAAATGCCCTATGTGGAAAGGGAACCCAGAGGGGTCAGTCATTTTAAGCCAGAAACTTATTAAAGGAATTCAGATATTAACTCCTTGCTTCTCCCCTGGCCTTTCTTTAGCCAGAATGGAATAGAATGAATAGAATTCTAGGTCATTATTCTATCTTATCATCACTATGAAAGTTGGAGACATACAACACCCATGTCCAGCAGAGAAGCAATTACAGAAACCAGACCACCCACCTACCGTACCCTATAAAAATCTTTGGTCGATACTCCCAGAGGGATCAAGAATAAGGAAGCTTCCAATGGAGGGAATGGGATATGGCATTTCAGTGGTGGGAATTGTATGGAACTGTACCCTTCTCATCCCACAATCTTGTTCATCATCCTTAAATCACTAGTAAAATAAAATTAAAAAAAAAAAGTCAGGGACACCCTGAAATGAATGGGTAAGAAAATGGGCTTTCCTACTTCAGTTTTTAGCTTACTGTAATCTCCCTCTAACAGAAGAAAACCAGAATAACATGCTAAATTTTCTGCATCAACATTGTAAAATGCCACATTAAAAAAAAACAAAACTGTAACTTACTGTTCAGGGCTCAATAACTGAGGTCCAAAGTCAAGGAGATGATCTCTGTCTTTTGTGAAAAAATGACCATATGCTGTTCTGTGGATCACTGGGTTGTTATTAATAACTGGCTTAGAGCTGTATGAAGAAACATGAGCCAGACTGTCATGGGAGGAGGCAAGTGGAAAGGAATTGACAGACACAGGTGGCATAAATTATAACAAAAACACACAGGAGCTCAAATAACCAGTGAGGGATCAGGCATTCCTCAGTCAGAATACATTATGTCAAATGGTCTAGAGTTAGTCAGCTAATATAAATACCCTTAACTCTTTTTTTTTCTCTCTTGAATAATTTAATACTATATAGTCTTTTGCTCTGAGCAATTCTTTTCCAAGGATATTTGAGTATCTTTTCTCAAAAGTATACTTTTTTTTTTAAATTTTTTATTTAAGAAAGGATTAGTGAACAAAAGCATAAGGTAGGAGGGGTACAACTCCACACAATTCCCACCACCCGATCCCCATAACCCACTCCCTCCCATGGTAGCTTTCCCATTCTCTATCCCTCTGGGAGCATGGACCCAGGGTCGTTGAGGGTTGCAGAAGGTGGAAGGTCTGGCTTCTGTAATTGCTTCCCCACTGAACATGGGCGTTGACTGGTCTATCCATACTCCCAGTCTGCCTCTCTCTTTCCCTAGTAGGGTGGGGCTCTGGGGAAGCAGAGCTCCAGGACACATTGGTGGGGTCTTCAATCCAGGGAAGCCTAGCCAGCATCCTGGTGGCATCTGGAACCTGGTGATTGAAAAGAGAGTTAACATATGAAGCCAAACAATTTGTTGAGTACTTTTTTTTTTTTTTTTTGCTATTTTTCTTGACAGTCTCTTTTTTAATGTATAAGTAAATGGATTTCCAAACGTACACTTTCCATTTTTTACATTCCTATATCAGCATCCTCTAAAGATCTCATAATAATTCTTGAACAAATCTCCCTCTCTCTCTATCTATCTCTCAACATTATCATATGTGATGGAGAACTGTAGAATTGAAGTCTAAAGAACAAAGGCGGGGGCCAGGTGGTGGCACACCTGATTAAGTAGTGCACACATTACAGTGTATAAGGCCCCAGGTTCAAGCCCCTCATCCCCACCTGCAGGCGGAAAGCTTCACTAGTGGTGAAGCTGTGCTGCTGGTGCCTTTCTCTTTCCCTCCCTAACTATACCTCCCTCTCAGTTTCTCTCTGTTCTGTCAAATAAAAATTAATAGAAAGAAAGTATTTTTAAATGTTAAAAAATAATAAAGGCATAAACATTATTCAGCTACGTGTTTGTGATAACTCTCCTCTTTTAGAAAGCTTTTTCTTTTTAGAATTCCAACATTTATGTTTGCTTTCCCCTAACGGTTAACATCGGTTGCTCAGAACAGAAATAACTTGTCTTTAGACCTGAAATATATCAAACAGTGGCTCTGTCCATCTACACAGTCAAAAGAAAACTACTAGATACAAGTTACTGAAATATGTAAAATGCACATTAAAGGAATAAAAGTTGTCAAGTTGCCTCATAATTAATGTTCTAGTTTCTTGTGGCCCGGGTTCAAGTTTGAAAACTTTTTCTTTTTCTTTTTTTAAAAAAATATTTATTTACTTATTTATTTATTTATTCCCTTTTGTCCTTCTTTATTATTGTAGTTATTATTGTTGTTGTTATTGATGTCGTCATTGTTGGATAGGAAAGAGAGAAACGGAGAGAGGAAGGGAAGACAGAGAGGGGGAGAGAAAGATAGACACCTGCAGACCTGCTTCACTGCTTGTGAAGTGACTTCCCTGCAGATGGGGAGCCAGGGGCTCGAACCAGGATTCTTGCCAGTCCTTGTGCTTTGCACCACGTGCACTTAACCCGCTGCGCTACCGCCCAGACTCCCAACTTTTTCTTTTTCAACTAAGTGGTATGATGGGGCGGGGTGTACGGTGCAGGTACAAAGCACTGCACTACAAACCTCCAACAATGGAGTGTTATTCTGATAAAACAATTCTTCAAGACAAAGTGAAAAACTAGTGACCATTAGTTTAGTAAGTAGGTAAGAGGAATTGGAATAGACACCGTAAAAAGTAAATTCTACTTTTCGTACTCAGAACATTTTAAAAACTTTGAGAGCGAATGAATACATATGTCTATAGAGAACACCCCCATATACTATTGTAAATATTTTATGCAGGGGCTGGGTGGCAGCAACCCAGTTGAGCGCAGACGCTCCATGTGCAAGGACCTGGGTTTGAGTCCCTAGCAGACAAACTTAATAAACAGCAAAGCAGGTCTGCAGGTGCCTATCTCTCTTCTATCTACCCCTTCCCTCTCAATTTCTTTATTTTTAATTTATTTATAAAAAGGAAACACTGACAAAGCCATAGGATAAGAGGGGTACAACTCCACACAGTTCCCACCACCAGAACTCCGTATCCCATCCCCTCCCCTGATAGCTTCCCTATTCTTTATCCCTCTGGGAGGATGGACCCAAGGTCACTGTGGGATGCAGAAGGTGTCCCCTCTCAATTTCTTTCTGTCCTTTCAAGTAAAAAAGAAAGAAAATGTATCTATTATGCCTATCATGAAACAGGTAGGAATTTTTAACATGAAATTTAAAAGTAAACTTAACACTCTGACTGGGTCATTTTCACTGGTGCTTTGAACATGAGTGTCCTCTCCACAAGCTGCCAGAGCGCGGTTCAAGGCCTTGGACCTATCAGTCATTGGTTGTTGTAGGTTGAATTGTGTCCTTGAAGGAGATGTTTTAGACCCAGTCCCTAGTGCCTGCGAAAGTGGTCTTGTTGATGCATTTGAGCTAAAATGAGGGCAAACGCTAGAAGAAGCAGGAGGAGGAGGAGGAGGAGGAGGAGGAGGAGGAGGAGGAGGAGGAGGAGGAGGAGGAGGAGGAGGAGGAGGAGGAGAAGAAGAAGAAGAAGAAGAAGAAGAAGAAGAAGAAGAAGAAGAAGAAGAAGAAGAAGAAGAAGAAGAAGAAGAAGAAGAAGAAGAAGAAGAAGAAGAAGAAGAAGTTAAAATGAGGTCAAAATGGGCTAGGTTGGGTCCTCCTAATCAAATGACTTACATGTTTCTAAGAAAGGAAAATTTAGGAGAACGCCGAGTGATGAAGGAAGCATGCACTGAAATGAAGTGTCCACAAGCCAAGTGAGGGCAAGGATTGTTGACAACTGCTAGGCTCGGGGAAAAGGCATAGGAAGAATCTACCTCAGAAACTTCCGAACAAGTTGATCCTGTTGACCTCTGGGTTTGGGGCCTCTAGTTTCCAGAACTGAGACAACACACATTCTGTTATTTTATGTCATCAGACTAGTGGTCATTTGTTCAGCAAACCAAGGAAACAAAAACATTAGTAATATGGTGTCTAGCAATGGATACGAGTCGTCTTTTACTTTCCCTGCAACAGTGTCTTCATCTGTAAAATGCCTTTATCCAGACTATTTCAAGGAACAAGGGATGCAGGTGTTGGAAGTCCCCTGCTGTGGGTTAGACACCAGCAAACAAAAGCTCACCCTTAGTAAATCTTTATGAGTAAGAATGGGCTAGTTATGCTTGGCAGAGCATGTCTTCAAAAACTTGCAACTCCAAACCTTTCTGTCAGGGGGAGGGGGGTGGGGAGATGGGGGTGAGGTGGGGTGGAGGGGTTGCCCATGTTAAACTTTACTGGGAAACAACACTGAACAAGTAACATGGTCACCACCTCTATCACCTCCCTTCTTGTGTTCCAGGAAGACTCACTGCAAAGAACCACCCTTCCTTAATTAACTTCATGGAGACTAGGACATAATTCACTGTTTACCTAGGACAACACACACGTCTTTTCAAGTTTCCATTCTTTATCTCCTCAGTAATCAACTGAATTGTCCCCTGCCCACCCACCCCCACCCCTCCACTGATCAATGTAGACAAAATATCTACTAAGCTGCATTGATCAAATTTACTCAGGAATCTCCAGTTCAAATAAATCTTTGAACTTAGACCCTCCATCATCCTGAGCCAGCACTGAAATACAGAAAAGCTCTCTGCTGGGGAGGCAGAATAATAGTTGTGCAAAAGGACTTTCATGCCTGAAGCATCAAAGGTTCCAGGTTCAATCCCCAGCACCACCATAATTGAGAACTGAACAGTGCTCTGATGAGAGAGAGAGAGAGAGAGAGGGAGAGAGAGAGAGAGAGAGAGAGAGAGAGAGAGAGAGAGAGGAGGAGGAGGAGGAGGAGGAGGAGGAGGAGGAGGAGGAGAAAAGTGTATCAACACTGTCTTCCATACACTTAACTGAAATACTTTTCCTGATTGTCTAGCCCCACACACTTCACGCTCTCTCTAACCCAATTTCCTCCTTTTTTTTTTTTTACAAGAGAAATGTCATTTTCTGCTTTTTTTTTTTTTTTGGTGATGTTTACAGATGTTATAGTGAGAACATCCTCTGTGTCAAGGGGCTTTTGGGGCTTGCCTGATTCCACGGCTTCAGCAGACTTTTCATTTTTGTCAGCATCAGAGGCAGAGTGAGTGAGAAGGAGAGACAGCTCAGCACCACTCTACCATTTGTGAAGCTCCCACGTGAGTCTGGTGAACCGCACCCACATCCTGTGCGTGGCAAAGCGTGTGCCTTATCAGGTTAGCTATCTCTAGCACCTATAATACTTCCATTCTAATGATGTCACCCCTACCCCCGGTCTGAATCTGGTTTTCTTTCATTATTATCTGGTGCCATGGTGTTTTTGATAGCATACAGACTATCTCTTCCTTGGTCCTGCTTCTTGCTGCATTCTCTGAACTTTGGTTTCGTGAGGCTGAGATTCACAGGGGTGGATTATAAAGGAACAAAAGGGTGAGTCCCATGCTGGGGACATTTATCTGTTTCAACATGCTAAAAAGGGTTACCTTGATTTTCCTCAGGCAGAGACTTCACTTTCCTTCTGCTCTGCCTCTCCTAATTTTTCTGTGGTTCCTCCAGTGGAGATTTTGTGAGAAAATCCCCTCAGTTCCTCAACTGAAGATTGAATAAAGGAACATGCTTTGAATTGGGATTATGTGAAGAACAGGAGACCAATGGTACAAGAAGTAGCTTTCCGGTCACAGAATTTATATCTGATATAATTATCTAATTCCTTGGGAAACTTGTTTTGAAAAATGCCACAGATTGGGTGGCTTAAAGTAATAGAAGTCAGAAGTCAGCATTATAACTCATCCAGTTTCTAACACAGCTTCCATCACACTGAGAGAAATGTTAGTGCTCTATGGTGTCTTTCCCTCTCTCTGTCTCTGTCTCTTTCCACCTGAAAAAAAAAAAACTTAGCCCAAAACAGTCAAGCCCCTGTAAAGAGTCAATAAATAAACAAATAAATAAATCACTCTGGAGGTGAGAAATCTGAAATGAAGGCGTCACGAGGGCCATTTCCCTCTAAAAGCACTAAAGGAACATCCTTTCGTGTTTTTCTCTGGCATTTCAGGCAATACTTGGCTTTCCCTGGCTTGTCACTGCTATAGTTTCATCTCTGCCTCTGAGATAACACCCATGTATTCTCCTTTTGAGAAACTTCAGGAGCAGTAAAGCAGTGCTGCAGGTGTCTCTCTTTATCTCCCCATTTCTATTCTTGTCTCAATCTCTGTCCCTATCCAAAAAAGATGAAAGAAAAAAAGAGAAAGAAAAAAGAAAGGAAGAAAGAAGGAAAGGAAAGGAAAAGAGAGGAGAGGAGAGGAAAAAAGAAGAGAGAGAAGAGGAGGGGAGGGGAAGGGAGGGGAGGGGGGGGAGGGGAGGGCAGGGGAGGGAAGGGAAGGGAAGGGGAGAGGAGGGAAAGGAAGGGAAGGGAAGGGAAGGGAAGGGAAGGGAAGGGAAGGGGAGAGGAGGGAAGGGAAGGGAAGGGAAGGGAAGGGAAGGGAAGGGAAGGGAAGGGAAGGGAAGGGAAGGGAAGGGAAGGGAAGGGAAGGGAAGGGAAGGGAAGGGAAGGGAAGGGGAGAGGAGAGGAGGGAAGGAAAGGGAAGGGAAGGGGAGGGAAGGGAAGGGAAGGGAAGGGAAGGGAAGGGAAGGGAAGGGAAGGGAAGGGAAGGGAAGGGAAGGGAAGGGAAGGGAAGGGAAGGGAAGGGAAGGGAAGGGAAGGGAAAGCCAGCAGGAGTGGTGGGTTAATTGTGCAGGCACTAAGCCCCAGTGATAACCCTCATGGCAATAAAAAAAAATTGAAAAAAGTTTTTTAAAGACATATATCATATTAAATTAGAGCCCAGCCTAATCACCTCATCTTAACTTGATCACATCTTGCTCTATTTCTAACTAAAGGCATATTCAAATACATTAGTCAAGACATCAACGTATCTTTTGTGGAATCATAAACCTTCCTCTCACCCTGATACCTCTCTCCCCTGCTCTGACTTACTACCTATTTCACACTGATTCAGTGCTTAGGAATAATCATGTCCTACTAAATATCACTTGGAAGTTCAGTGACTTCTTCAGAAAAACTAGAAACTTAGCTAAAACCTCTCCTTTGCTAATGTTCCTTCTCTCTCCTTGGTCTGTGCTTCGAAATGTCTGGTTTTTTTTTACAATTTTATTAATGATTTAATATTGATTTACAAAATTACATGTCAACAGGAGTATAGTTCCACACCATTCCCTCCCCCAGAGTTCTGAAACTTCAGTCTCCCCACTGCAAGCCACCTCAGTTCCCCTAAGGTTGTAGACATGGGCCAACCATCATCTCTACAACTAACTGTCGACATTTGTACATAATTGCCCCCTTTAAGCTTCCAGGTCCAGAGTCCTGTCTTCCCTTCCAAGCCACTCATGACACCATTACTACAGCCAAATGTCCTTCTCCTTTTTCTTCTCTCCGGGTGCCGATAGAGCTGGAGTTCAAAGCCCTCTTATCCTTTTCCTCCTATCATTTCTCCCCATTGGGAGTATGGATCAAAATTGTTTTGGGGTGCAGGAGGTAGGAGTTCTGGCTTCTGTAACTATTTGTCCACTGGATCTGGGCATTTGCAGGAGGATCCATATCCCCAGCCTGTTTCTACCTTTCTCTAGTGGGCCAGAGCTCTGGGGACACAAGATTCCAATACACAGTGGTGAGTTCGTCTGCCCAGAGAAGTCAGAATGCATTCCTTCCTGCTCTGACCCTCTAACTCCAGGTGCCTCCATAAATTTAGAGCCTCTTCTCTTATCTGAGGATCAAGGCGTCGAAAAGAAATCACCAAGGCTGGAAAAACTGTTTTGAATAAGATCGGATCCACTCTGATGGACTTTGAAAATAACCTGATGGCCAGTCGGTTCTCCTCAAGCCTGCCCAAACTTTGGCTCACAACTTCCGCAAGAGTGCACATCAAAACAAACGAAATCTTTGATTCTTTCCATATATTGATGAGGCTACTTTTGCCCTCACTTTGGGCAGAAAATCTGAATTTGGCTTACTCACCAGAAAAATGCTATGGGTAAAAATCAATAGTAGGGGCCAGAGAAATGGCTCACCACTTAGGGCATGTACCTTGCGGTGCTCAGAACCAGATTAGAATCTAGATATCATATGGCAGTGCCAGGGAAAATTCTGGTTCTATTTCTCTCCTCGCTGTCTTTTCTTTTTTTTCTATTTTCTTTTCTTTTCTTCTCTTTCCTTTCCTTTCCTGTTGTTCTTTCTTGTAGTCTATCTGTATGAAAAAGTTAGCCTAGAAGCAGTGAAATCAGGCATTTGGGAGGTCCCAAGTCTGCTGAAAGGTGAAAATAAAAATGCAATAGTGGGATAAAGATAAGAGTCAGACCTTTTTTTAGGAAAAAATGAGTTGAGATTTTAGAATTGGAAATGTAATCTCTCTGCACTTATGTGTTTGCATACACATAGCATATTACATTTATTTAACATTTTCCTACCTCCAGATCATACCACCAAGTTAGACTATAAAAGTTCTTACTTTTGGGAGTCGGGCTGTAGCGCAGCGGGTTAAGCGCAGGTGGCGCAAAGCACAAGGACCGGCATAAGGATCCCGGTTCGAACCCCGGCTCCCCACCTGCAGGGGAGTCGCTTCACAGGCGGTGAAGCAGGTCTGCAGGTGTCTGTCTTTCTCTCCTCCTCTCTGTCTTCCCCTCCTCTCTCCATTTCTCTCTGTCCTATCCAACAACGACAACAACAATAATAACTACAACAATAAAAAAAACAACAAGGGCAACAAGAGGGAATAGATAAATAAATAAATAAAGTTCTTACTTTTATAAAATTTCTTACAGTTTAATTTAGTTAAAGTTTATTTAAATAAGACCTTATATACATTAAATATTCTTAAAATTTATAGAAATTAAGAGAATTGAATTTTTCATACTTTCAAAAATATTCTTATAAAAATTAATGCAACTATTTTAAGAATTCAAACACATAAAATTTAGGCAAATTTGGAAAATAAGACTAATATTTCTAGTACAATTTAAAAACCTTATATTTTGAGTTATTAAAGTTAATTATAACATAAGCGTCTACCAGATGTTTGATTATGAAAACTATGCATTTATGTTAACCAAATTATTCAGTCATTATTCACATTTTAATTCAACAGTAATTATGTCTTATAGTATGTCATCTTAAAGATAGCACTGGTATCTTTTAATATGTCTAAAAGTTTGTCAAATTATGTTAATGTAAATTTGTTAAAAAACAATATCACATCAAATAAAAATAAAATTGAAGTATTAATTACTGAGCACACTTTTCTAAATATATCTATTAATGAAGGTGTTAATTTTCTTACACTGAGAAGTTCTACTATGAGGTACATATATGACAATAATAATAATAATAACAGTAATAATAAAAACAGTGGGGTCAGGCAGTGGTGCACTGAGTTAAGCACACATAGTACAAATCAAAGGACCTACGTTGGGATCCCAATTCGAGCCCCCAGGTCCCCACCTGTAGGGGAGGTCACTTCACAAGGGTGAAGCAGGTCTGCAGGTGTCTATCTTTCTCCCCCCCCACCCTCATCTTCCCCTTCCCTCTTAATTTTCCTCTGTCCTATCCAATAAAATGGGAAAAAATGCCACCAGGAGCAGTGGAGCATAGTACAGGCACCAAGCACCAGCGATAACCCTGGAGGCAAAAACAAAAACCAAAAACCATGAGATATATTTATAAGTTCTGCTACAAACTGCTAGTGTATGGCAGAGTTCCCATAATATACTTGATGCCTATCACTTGAAATTAAAGCTACTGAGGCAGTCAGGCGGTAGCACAGTGGGTTAAGCGCACATGGTGGGAAGCACAAGGGCCAGCGTAAGGATCCCTGTTCGAGCCCCCGGCTCACCACCTGCAGGGGAGTCGCTTCACAGGCGGTGAAGCAGGTCTGCAGGTGCCTGTCTTTCTTCCCCCTCTCTGTCTTCCCCTCCTCTCTCCATTTCTCTCTGTCCTGTCCAGTACCGAAATAAATATTAAAATTTAAAACATTTTAAAAAAAAAGAAGAAATTAAAGCTACTAGGAGTGAAAGTTGCTCCAGAGTGAGGAAGAGGATTGGTCAGGATGGAAAAATTGGAATATATATATAAAACTATAAAACGTAGAAGGGACACAGAAAGGGATTTTGTCATATATAATGTTGGCTAAGTTTTGACAAATTTCTTTTTTTTTTTTATTCTTTTTTTCTTCAGGCCTTCAGTGTCAAAGAGTGCACTGATGCAAAACTAATGTTTTATTTTCCTCAGCTTAATGCCAAAATGTTTTTGGACTAGTGATCTCTTAAGAGTTTGGAAGATGATTCTTTTCTTCTGGGAAAAAAATCTGCCTTCAGGTCAAAGATTCTTTATTTTATCGGGGTGCTTTTCTGTTTTTTATTCATTTTATCATGTTCTTGATTACTTAAGGGAACAAAACCTCACTTTTGGAATAGCTAATATTGTTAATAGCCATGCTACTGCCTTTTTAAATCTTTTACCGACAACACTGATTTCAAACTGACTCTATTTTGTTTTACATGCAATAAAAACAACCAAATTAGACCTTGCTTTTTATAGTGAAAACTAATAAACGTGTAATGAAAATTAATATGTTAGCCGTAGCCATTTTGAGTCTTATTATGTACACATAGTCTTTTGGTAAACTCTTAGGTTTCTCTAAAGATATTTTTAAAATCATCTACAGGCTTTACAAAAGTATGGCCACATAGCCCCATGGGTAAGGGCTATGCCAAGGAGCTCTTGAGCATAAGCTTCTGGTGCTTAAATAACTCCTGACTTAATGGTCTAGTCATAAACCATATGGTTAATGTCAGTACTTTCAGCTCCTCAGTGAAGAGAAGTATATGTTCATAGGACTGTTCATCCAGGAAGGGACCAGAATAAGAATAACAGAACTGAATAAGTTGATGAAAAATAATTTTGGTCTTGTTAGGGATGTTGCCTATACTATAATATTCTTTTTTTCCCTACTTTTAAAAAATATATATTTATTTATCCCCTTTTGTTGCCCTTGTTTTTTATTGTTGTAGTTACTGTTGTCGTCATTGTTGGATAGGACAGAGAGAAATGGAGAGAGGAGGGGAAGACAGAGAGAGAGGGGGAGAGAAAGACAGACACCTGCAGACCTACTTCACTGCCTGTGAAGCGACCCCCCTGCAGGTGGGGAGCCGGGGGGCTCCAACTGGGATCCTTGCGCTTTGCGCCACGTGCGCTTAACCTGCTGCACTACCGCACGACTCCCTATACTATATTTTATTAGATTGTCAAAAAAGTCAGATATTTTTCTATATGTCGTGACTTTTCCAAAAACACAGTATTTTATGGGTATGAGGAAATCTTTTCCCTTGGCTACCTGTAACAATTTAAATGATAATACTTTTGTAAAATAGAAACGAAACTTATTTCTAATTTCTTCAGAAATTGGAAACTCTCCCTGAGTAGTCTTGGTTTGGGGCAATATAGTTAGCTGCACAGGTTCAATAAAATGACCTTATTAAGGGAATGTAACGGAAGGTATAAGCTACGCAAAGGTTTTGTCATAAATGTTACACTTGAGAATGAATTCAAACCAGTCAGTTTTCAGAAACTAAATTTGACTTTATGAAACTCACGCTTACAAAATCTCCTTTGGAAAACCAGCACAAGAATTGACTGACAAGGTCCCCAGACATACCAATGGGTAAGATGTTTCCTTTTGGTGGGTCCAGGATTGAACCATTTGATGGACCTCGAGAATAGAGCACTTCACCCAAATCTCTAGGGAAAGCAAGTGAAATGTGATGATGAATTTTTTTTGTTCAACTCTTCAGATTCAAGGCATTATTTTTTTCAGAGTGAGAAGACAGGGAGAGAACACAGTACCAAAGCTTCCTTCCTCCACGTGGTGGAGGCTGGGCTCAAACCCAGGTCTCAAACACTACAAAGCAGCCCACTGACCAAGCGAACTATTTTGCTTACCCCCAGATTCAAGACACTTTTAAAGGTCCATACTGAGATAGTTCATTTAAATTTTTTTTAACAAAATAAAGTCAGCTTTATTTTATGATTTAAAAACATATCTTTCGTTATCATTTCTTTTTTAATGAGGGCAATTACAGGCAGGTTTTGTTTTTCTGTCAGTGGGAAACTATAGCACATTCTTTTCAGTTCATAAGTTTTGGTACCAGAATTTAAGCAGATAATATTTTCTTTTGCCTTTTTTTTTCTTCCCCCCCCCCCCAGGGTTATGGCTGGGACTCAGTGCTGGTACTATAAACCCACCGCTTCTGATGGCCATTTCTTCCATTTTATTGGTAGGAAATAGAAACATCTGCAGACCTGCTTCACCACTCGTGAAACTTCCCCCCTGTTGGTGGGGAACCAGGGGCTGGAATCCGGATCCTTGCACTGGTCCTTGCACTTTGTAAGATGTGTGCTTAACCGGTTGTGCCACCACTGGAGCCCCAGCAGATATGTTTTCCTAGTCTCATTTTACTGGTAGAGAGTGTTTAAAAAAAAAAGATAAGAGACTTGCTGATACAGCAACAATGGTAGGAATGGGAGCCCAAGTATTATTTATTATTTCACAGAACATAGTGCTATTTCTAGCATAAACTTGTTCAATCCTGGTTAATGTTTGTGGATGGTGGAAAAAAAAAAAAACCAACATATTTTCTAAGAAAAGGAAATAGATTCAAGAATGAAAAAAGTAGTACCTAGAACACCAGGCTGCCTATGGACCCAATGCAGACCATTCAAATGATGACAAACGCTATGCTGAGCTGCTCTAGAAAGGGGGTTGGCCAGCCAGAGAGTCAAGGCAGACACAGAAGTGAGAAAGCTTTAGAGTGGCAGAAAGGAAAAAGCTTCAGCTGTGCTTTGACTGGAGGCTGTTGGCAGAAAGGAACTATAAGCCTAAATCTATCAATAAGTGTTGTTGTTTTTTTTTTCCTACAGGGTTATCACAGGGGTTCGGTGCCTGCACTATGAATCCACTGCTCCTGGTTTCCAGGAGAGCCTGAGGGTGCTTCTTCCCAAGCAACTGCTCTCTGGGTTGGAGAGAACTCAACTGGAGCCAATCTAGGCTGCTGCGTGGGAGAGGGATCAGGAACTCTGGGACTCTCAGAGCCAGAAGGCAATCCCAAGTGTGTTAAAACAGAAGAGCAGAGGGGTCGGGTGGTGGCACAGTGGGTTAAGCGCATGTGGCGCAAAGTGCAGGGACCGGTGTAAGGATGCCAGTTCAAGTCCCTGGCTCCCCATAAAGATCCTGGTTTGAGCCCCCGGCTCCCCCCCTGCAGCAGAGTCGCTTCACAGGCGGTGAAGCAGGTCTGCAGATGTCTGTCTTTCTCTCCCCCTCTCTGTCTTCCCCTCCTCTCTCCATTTCTCTGTGTCCTATCCAACAATGAACAACATCAACAGTGGCAATAACGATGACCACAATGAGGCTACAACAACAAGGTCAACAAAAAGGGGGAAAAAATGGCCTCCAGGAGCGGTGGATTCATGGTGCAGGCACCGAGCCCAGCAATAACCCTGGAGGGGGAAAAAAAAAACCCAGAAGAGCAGCTGTATATATACTTGCCAAGTAGGGTAGATACAGGATGTGATGTAGAGAGGGTGGAGGGAAAAGATACTGGTGGAAATCAGGGTGACTACGAGAGGGGGCAGAGCAAAAAGACATCATGAACCAGTGGGGATTAAACCAATGCCCTGCAGGCAGGGCGGTTCCTAGGTAACTGGTATGGAAATAGACCACAGGGATAAGCAGGGGGAAGCTGGTGTACTACCCAACACCTGGTGGCCATTTTTTTTTTCTTGTTGTTACTGCTGCTGCTATTGTTGGATAGGACAGAAAGAAATCAAGAGAGGAAGGGAAGGCAGAGGGAGAGAGAAAGATAGACACCTGAAGACCTGCTTCACTGCTTGTGAAGTGACCCCCTTGCGGGGGGGGGGGGGAGCTCGAAACAGGATCCTTATGCCGGTCCTTGTGCTTTGCACCATGTGAGCTTAACCCAGTGCGCTACCTCCCCACCTCCAGTGTTTTGTTTTAATTTTCCCCTATGTAATTAGGGGTATATATTGGCTTTTTCCTGTTGGTTCTAAATTAGAAATAGATGTGAAAAGTAAGGAGACTGTCAGTTATTGAGTACTACGTATTATGATTTGGATTGCTCAGCTAATAAATACACTCAAAAATGTCCTCAAAACTTACCATGGGTTTTCTTGACTATCACCTTACAAACGCTGCTTATTCTGTCTAGAAAAGCTTTCCTTTCACAAGCAGACAGTTGTGCACCTTGTTGAGAACACATTACAGCGTGCAAGGACTCAGGTCAAGCCCCCAGATTCCGCCTGCAAGGGGAAAGCTTTGTGAGTGGTGAAGCAGGGCTGCAGCTATCTCTCTGTTTCTCTCCCTCTCTGCTTCCCCTTTCCTCTCGATTTCTGGCTAACTCTATCCAATATGTAAATGAAGATAATAAAAAAATTAAGAAAGAAAAGCTGTCATTTCTCTTATTTCTCACTCTGCATTTCTTTCTTTTTTAAAGATTTATTCACTTACTTATGAGGAAGAGGAGGAGGGAAGAGAAGAAACCAGAGCATCACTGGTCTACGATATAGAGTCTCAAACTCAGGACCCCATGTTCAGGATTCAACACTGCGACACCTCCTGGGCCTGGAGGGGGCAGGTAGATAGAGAGGGACAGAAAGATAGACAGCTGCAGTCCTTGTGAAATGTCCCTCCTGCAGGTGGGGAGCGGAGACTCGAACCCAAATCCTTCCTCATAGTACTATGTGCACTTCACCCGGTGTGCCAACACCTGCCTCCTGCAACATGTATTTCTTACACTTCCTAAAGGCATGCTCTTATTTATTTCTGAAATTTCAAAATTGCCAGTGAATATCCGAAAGGCGGGAGGGGAACCGTATATGCAAAGGAATTATGCTTTCAAGTTATTTGCCAAGTATTGTCCACCAATTTTATTTCAAGAAGTGGGGTTTATTATTAAGCAGAACTTACTGGACTCATATGTGCTACATAAAGATGTCAGTCAAATTAATAAGAAAGCTAAACCAATCTCAAACAACCAACTGTAAGAATCAGTACAATGTCCACGGCCCCTCCAAGCTCTGTAAAGCAGCAAAACTTGATATTTACACGGCTTTGTGCTGCAAACAGCCCCTGACAATAATATGCACGTTGGAGAGATCCAGTCTCTACTTTTACTTAGCAAAAACGCACAGGGTTCTACAAGCCTAGAGATTTTGTTTGAGGACAAGAAAAGCAAGGGCCATGTAGAGAAAAGGCAACTGGAGAAATGCCACGAGTGCATCGCCAGCCAGTTCTTGAGAATATTTATCAGGAAAAACTCACTTCCTGTCCTTATCCAACCCAGTATTTTTAAAGAGATAAAACTGATGTGGGCGTGGTGGGGAGCAGTGGGCGGAAGGAACAGAGAACAGTAATCAAAACCTATTGTGCGCTCAGCGGTTCAATGCTGGAGCAGTTTCAACTTCTGGGAAACTTGTGTGGCTGGTAGGTCTGGAGGCCTCAGAAGTTGAGACTCTTGCTTGGTGCTTTCAGAGCTAATAGATATGTCATCGGTGATAACTTGATCAGAATCAAGCACGTCACTTATTCTTTTAAAAAAATTTTTAAATATTTATTTATTTTCCCTTTTGTTGCCCTTGTTTTTTATTGTAGTTATCATTGCTGTTGTTGCTGTTGTTGTTGATGTCGTCGTTGTTGGATAGGACAGAGAGAAATGGAGAGAGGAGGGGAAGACAGAGAGGGGGAGAGAAAGACAGACACCTGCAGACCTGCTTCACCGCCTGGGAAACGACTCCCCTGCAGGTGGGGAGCCGGGGGACTGGAACCGGGATCCTTAGGCCGGTCCTTGAGCTTCGCGCCACGTGCGCTTAACCCTCTGCGCTACTGCCTGACTCACCACTTATTCTTAAAAACCACAACACAGGACCGGATGGTGGCACAGCTAGCTGAGCACACATGTTACAAAGCACAAGGGCTCGGTTTAGAGGCCCTGTCCCCACCTGCAGTAGTGAAGCAATGCTGCAGGCCTTCCTTCCTTCCTTCCTTCCTTCCTTCCTTCCTTCCTACCTTCCTTCCTTTCTTTTTTTTTCTTTCTCCCTTTTCTCTCTGTTTCCGAAAATATTTTATTTGCAAATCTCTAAAAGATACAGACCCGTTAGAAGTATTTCTCCAGTTGTACAACTAAGAAACAGACTGAATGCATCTTATATGTTTATGAGAGAGAGACAGAGAGAGGGAAAGGGAGAGGGGGAGAGAGAGGGAAAGGGAGAGGAGGAGGGAGAGGGAGAGGAGGAATAGCAAGAGAAGTTTAGAGCAATTTCGGAACTTCCCCCATCTTGGCACTTGGAGTTCCACCTTTTTATAAGCATATCTGTTAACACAGGCAGCCCTGTCATACTCTGATGGTAGTGCTGAGTAAGGCCTTGAATTCCTGACTAAGGGAAGTACTTTTCCTGTATATAGTTTGTGTAAAGCCCTGGAGAAAAGTCTTGTGGTAAAGCTGGGAAACATCTCCCAGAGAGATTTCTGGCTCTGTGCTTTACCAAGAACATTCATTCCAGAGTCCTGACATTCCTCTTGGATCTGAAACCCAAGTTCTCAGGGAGTCAATGACATGGATAAAACAGGAAAGGAAAGGAGTGGAAAGGGAGGGGAGGGGGGGAGACGAGGAGTGGAAAGGGAGGGGGAGAGGAAGAGAGATGGGGAGGAGAGGGAGGGAAAGGGGAAGGGGAGAGGAAAGGGGAGGAGAAGGGGAGAAAAGAAGGGGGCCAGGTGGTGGTCCACCCAGTTAAGTGCATATGTCACCATGAGCAGTGGATTCACAGTGCAGGCACTGAGACCCAGCAATGATAAGCCTCTTGCAAAAAAAAAAAAAAAAAAAAAAAGGAAGAACAGGATAAAGGAAAGAAATAGTTATTACAGGAGTTAACAATTATCCCTTGATACCAACTATTCACTGTACCTTCTGTAGCCATCCTTTGCCACTAACCCTTTCAGCCCTGAGACTCTCCCTAGCAGAACAGGAGGAAAAATGTCACCAGAGGTGACAGCTTCTGCTGCCAGACCTCCAGTCCTCACAACCACTTGGAAGATTTTATAAACAGTCTTGAGCAGGAAGAAGACAGTGCTTTACGGGAAGACCCTTGCTCTCAATATGATGCAATATTACAAAGTAAAGCTTCCTTCACAACACAAGACTTCTGCTAAAGTTCAGAGTTTTATTTTCTTTGCAGCGTTGGGCTGGTGGATAATTCAGGGCAATTTGTAAAAATTGGCTTCATATGTTAACTCTCTTTTCAATCACCAGGTTCCAGATGCCACCAGGATGCTGGCTAGGCTTCCCTGGATTGAAGACCCCACCAATGTGTCCTGGAGCTCAGCTTCCCCAGAGACACACCTTACTAGGGAAAGAGAGAGGCAGACTGGGAGTATGGACCGACCAGTCAACGCCCATGTTCAGCGGGGAAGCAATTACAGAAGCCAGACCTGCTACCTTCTGCAACCCTCAACGACCCTGGATCCATGCTCCCAGAGGGCTAGAGAATGGGAAAGCTACCATGGGAGGGGGTGGGTTATGGGGATTGGGTGGTGGGAATTGTGTGGAGTTGTACCCCTCCTACCTTATGTTTTTGTTCATTAATCCTTTCTTAAATAAAAAATTTTTTTAAATGTCTTTATTGGGGGATTAATGATTTGCAGTCAACAGTAAGATAGACTAGTTCGTACATATGTGACATTGCTCAGTTATCCACTTGTCCACTCAGTCCCCACTGGGTTCTCCTCTGTCACCATATTCCAAAACCTGAGCCCTCCCCCCCCCCCCCACCCCACCTCGGAGTCTTTCACTTTGGTGCAATACACCAACTCCAGTCCTAGTGCTGCTTAGTGTTTTTCCTTGTTCTTCTTATTTATTGATTGATTGATTGCATCCAGGGTTATTGCTGGGGCTTGGTGCCTGCACTACAAATCCACTGCTCTGGGAGACCATTTTTTTCCCCTATTTTATTGCCCTTGCCCTTGTTGTTATTGCTGTTGTTGTTGTTGGGTAGGACAGAGAGAAGAGAGGAGGGGAAGACAGAGAGGGAAGAGACCCACTTCGTTGCCTATGAGTTGACCATCTTGTAGGTGGGGAGCTGGGGACTTGAACCAGGATCCTTACATTGGTTGGTCCTTGTGCTTCAAGCCATACGCGCATAATCCACGGTGCCACTGCCCAGCCCCCCTTCTTATATTTTAACTTCTGAGTGAGATCATCCCATATTTTCCCTTGTCTTTCTGGCTGATCTCACTTAACATGATTCGTTCAAGCTCCAGCCGAGATGAAGAAGGTGAAGTCATCATTTTTAATAGCTGAGTACTATTGCATTGTGTATACAGACCACAACTTGCTCAGCCCCGCATCTGTTGTTGGACACCTGGGCTGCTTTCAGGTTTTGACTATTTCAAATTGTGCTGCTATGAACATAAGAGTACACAAATCTTTTTGGATGGGTATATTTGTGCTTAGGACAGAGGAAGAGAAATAGGAGAGACACCACAGCACTGCGATACTGCTTGTGACATTTCCTCAAACCCAAAGTCCTCAAAAACCCAAGTCCTTAAACAGAGTAATGTGTGCACTTTACAGGATGAGCTATGTCCCAGTCTCCCCCAATCCTGCCATTTTTAATATGAAAAAAATATTTAAGATTACTATAATATCTCCAAAGGTTTGTCTGACCTCTTATAAGTTCCATTCTGGTAGGATATCAGAAATAGGATATTCAGAAGAAGAGTTAAAATTTTCAGTCTCATCACATTCAATGTAATATGGTGTAAAGGCTAATACGTAAGATTAGCAAAAAAACTTTATAGGACAGATTCAATCGCCCATGTTAAAATTATTAGAAACCATAATTTATTGTGCACCAACCTTTTCTTCAGTATCTAAAGAGAATGTAAAAAAATTTGGACTAGGATAGTGACATCTGAATCCAATTGTGCAATTGCATTTCCACAAATACGTAAGTTGTGTATATATTTAAATGCACGCAACTTTCTTTAAACACAAACGTTTTAAATCAAGCTTTTCATTTCAAAAGCACCATGTGAGGACACAAACCCTAGAGGGCATTACCAGGGGGGAAAAATGAATGCACGACTTTTACTTATTAAGTCTATTTCTTCCCCTAAACTGTACCTCAAAACAAACTAATTCTATTATAGAGATAAGTTTACTATACTAACAATGGTGGGTAAAAGATTCAGGGGTCATAAGAATGTCAACATTTTCATCAAATTGCAGCTAAAATTTTGGCCATTTTGACTTAAAAAAAAAACAACTGACCGAATTAACCTTGTTAACTAATGGTTAAGATAGGATCTTAGGTCAGTGAGTCAAGAATTGTTCAGTTGACTTAAAACTTTTATATCAATAACGGTCCACAATGTTACACTGACACACACTGAGCAGACTGCCAAGCATAAGGACCTGGGTTAGAGCCCTAAGTCCTCATCAGTAAGAGGGAATGTCACAAGCAGTGAAGTGGGTCTGCTGCTGTCTTTCTCTCTCCCTATCTTCCCCTCCTCTCTCACTTCTCTGTCCTAACAAAACAAAAGAAAAAGAGGAGGAGGAGGAAGAGGGAAGAGAAAAGACCCTTGGGAGGCGTAGGTTTGTAGGACCAGCACTCAACCCCAGGGATAACCCTGGAGGCAATTTAAAAAACAGTCTACAGAGAAAATTTATATACATCATACAAATGGGTGTCCGAAGACTTATGCTCCTAACAGACTCATGACTGCTGTGCTTGTCTTATTTTTTCCTAAAGAAAGCGAACTCTTATCTGCAAGGGCCTTACTTCAATGCTTGAAATAAACAACATACCTCTTAAATATGTATAAAACATTACCCCAGACATTCATAAGAGTTTTCATAAAAGGAAGGATTATGGGAGTGGCGTGCAGGGGGACTAATGCGTGACAGTAATTACTAAGTGAGAGAGACTTCACTGTGGACTTTTATTTCTATTTTCTCATTTTCAAAAGGCGTGTATTGTTTGAGTTCCAACAGAGGGTAAATCTCTGACCCAGTGCAAGAATTAGTATATTCAAATCTAAAACTGATTCTGAAGCCATGTGTCCTACATAAAATTTTAAGAAATAGGGCTGGGGATTGATAGAAAAATGGTTATACAAAAGACTTTCATGCTGGGGGCAGGTGGTGATGCACCTGGTTGAGCTCACACATTACAGTGCACAAGGACCCAGGTTCAAGCCCCTGGTCCTCACCTGCAGGGGGAAAGCTTCACGAGGGGTGAAGCAGGTCTGCAAGTGTCTCTTCCTCTCTATTCCCCCTCCCCTCTCAATTTCTGTCATTATCCAGCAAATAAATTAAAAAAATTGAAAAAAAGAAGACTTTCATGGTCAAGGCTCTAAGGTCTCAGGTTCAATCTACATTATCACTATATAGCACAGCAAAGCAGGGCTCTGGTCTCTAAATGGCCTCTTTGTCTCTATCACTCATTAAAATAAAGCTAAAATAAAACTGAAGAGTAACATACCAAATGTAACATCCAAGATAATATAGTTCCTTTCTTCCATTTTTAGAAATATGAGTATTTGAGCATAGATGCTGCTTTTGGGATGAGTATGTCCTTACATCATCTCCTAGATTTAGTTTTGTTTTTTTCTCCCAGAGCACTGCTCAACTCTGGCTTACAGTGGTATGTGGGATTGAATCTGGGACCTCCGAGTCTCAGGCATTAGAGTCTGTTTGCATAACCATTATGCTATCACCCCCCACACCTAGGTTGAGTTTTAAATTCAATACAACAGTTATGAAATCATGCAAAAATCTTAAGGGCACAGCTCAATGGATTTTCAAACATGCAACAATTCAAATATACCTGATTAAAAAAACCGAATTCAGAAGCCAAGCAGAGGCATGCATCATACTACAGCATTAGCAAGGGCCAGGACCTGGGCTCAAGTCTCTGGTCACAAGCAGTGAAGTGCTGTAGATGTCTCTCTTTCCCCCACTTCCCCCACCCTCAGTTTCTCTGCTAGCATTAAAAAAAGGGTGAGAACTGCCGGGCTAGCTTCGCAGGCGGGTGAGAGAGACAACCAGAGATTCATGGCTGAGTAGTACACAGTTCAGTCTTTATTCATGTGGAACGCAGCACAATCTAAGCTAGCTCTAATCACAGTCCTGTCCTTATATATACTCGCCAAGTAGGGTGGAAACAGGATGTGACATAGAGAGGGTGGAGCGAAAAAAGACTGGTGGAGATCAGGGTGGACTAGGAGAGGGGGTGGAGCAAAAAGACATCATGAACCAGTGGGGATTAAACCAATGCCCTGCAGGCAGGGTGGTGCTTAGTTAACAGTGGTTATGTAAATAGAATACAGTGTTAAGCAGGGGGGATTAAACCAATGAAACAGAAGGGGTTTTAGAAGCAGAATTAGAAGCATACCAACACAAAACAAAAAGGTAAAAAAAAAAAATTGCTGGGGGCTGGAGATCTGTCACACAAGCACTAAATTCCAGCCTAAGCCTACTGGCAAATCAAACAAAAAGACAAAAAACAAAACAAAAACAAACAAAAAAAAACCCCAAGACCGGTATTAGCTTTCTCCACACCTTCAAGTGTAATTCTTAAAGTAGTTTTTAGGATTAAAATCTCAGTTATGGATAGATGTCATTCTTGTAATAGGGAAAAAAAAAATTTCCAACTCAACAACCAGAAAGAAAGGGTTGAAGTCACAAAAGGTCCATTTTAAAAAATTATCTTTATTTAGGTTTCTGATTCAGCACATGTATCAAAGACTAATCAACATAAAGGAAATAAGACATTAATTGGAAGTCTTTACATCCCTCTAAACTCCGACCAAGAACATCAAGTCAAGATTGCCACGATTACTGTAACTCCAACCTAGGTGAGTTGTAGACAAGCTGTCAAGAACAACACACGGTGTGCACAGATACGCACAAGCAAAAGGACAAGCTAGCACTTGGCTCTCATCCAAGATGTCTTTCCATTTGACAGTTCACTTTTGCTCTCCACGCAAAGTTCCCCATCAAGTCCAAAGAAGCCTCGAGGTCTCTACTGATCAGGTAACTCTTTTGGAGCATTGCATTCTTCAACTGCCGTGCCTGCAACTTTTGTTTCTGCCAGAGTGAAGTTCAGGTCGAGATGTACAATACAATCTAGATGCAGACTAAGTCAAGAACTGAAGTGGAGCAATAACCAGAGTTAAGGCATGAATGCACACACGCGCACACACACACACACACACGTCACCCCCACTATCAAGAACACAGTATTCCCTCAACTGCTCAACAAGAGGCAACTAGGTCTCTTAACCATGACTACTGAGCATTCTGGAATTTTAAGGTTAACTGCTATGTGTGTATATATAGTTATTATTTTTTCAAAAAACAAAACAAAAACCTAAAAACCCCTTAATCTCTTACAATGGCTCTTGAGCATGGAACTCAGGTAGCAGCTTCAAGGGCTCTTTAATAAATTTGGAAACAAAAGGTTTTACTATGTATTTCTTTGGTAGTCATCACCACAAAGTTTCAGTGTTGGTTACCTATGAGACAAATACTAGACAGAAGATCAAGTGACACAGAAAGATTTCTTCTGTATTCAGATAAACATCTGGGGCTCTGAAAGCACAAGTCACTATGCTTTTTCTTGCCCAATGGGGCATCCTCTATAAGCACAAAGGACTGTGCAGGCAAAGCTTGTTATTTACCTTACAAAGGGTGATACCTATTCTATTTCCCTACAATTCAACAGTTAACATGATATCACATTATCAATTATTTCTGGTCAAATCAGAAGCCAATTACAACAGGACAGCAGCGCTTGGTTTCAAAGTCACATCTGGTCACACATTCATTCTATCCATGGTTGCTGGTCAGAATCTCAGGAGCTCAGAAACTAACACTCCTTTCGATCAGCAAAGGAGCAAGTTAGAGCAAATCTCCAATACCTCCAACCATCTGTCCAGTTTTTAGAGTTCTGTCTAGAATGCCAGCCAGCATGCTTACTGAGAGAAAGCAGTTCAAACCTCAGAGAGGTGTCAGGTAATAGGTAAATCAATTTGGTTTTGTATAAAAAGGCATGGTAATCTGGTAACTGAGTACTTATCCTATTAGCAGCACAGTGGTAGCCAAGGGTCTCTGGCAGCAAGATAAGAAAATGAAGCTTCAGGATGGCCACAGATTTAACCAAAGCCATCTGGGAGTCAACTCAAGGCTACCCGGGCTGAATGGGCAACTAGAACAGCGACAACCATGTTCAGCTTTCATGAGACAGGCCCGGCATACACCAGCATCCCACATGCAAGGAGGCTCTTGCTCCTCTGTTTGAGGGCTAGGATCTTGCGGATCCCTGGCGACTAAGCAAATGCCAAGAAATCTCCCTAGCAGGTACTACTCAAAAAGCACTCTAAAGGTAGCACTCTAAAAGGTCATGAAAAAGCATAAATTCCAAACAGTAGTGTTGGATCAGTTTTGAATGTTTGAAGAGACTTTTGTGTTGAAAAGTGCTGCCTGGATTTTATTTTGAAATGGCTGCTCTAGGAGAACCAGCACGCCATTTCTGCAGAAGTCTGAATGTCAAGAAGTGGTCTCTAAAAGGCATTCGTCAGGAACTGTTTGCTCACTTCAAGTGCTGTGCCATGCGCCATATGGCGATGTTTTCACTTGTGCTTTCAGGAGGTAACTGCACGGATAGGAAGCAGAGGAAGGTGACATTTTGAACTTTTTTATTTGAGCGCAAGTTACTTTCCGACAGCACTGAAGTCTATAATCTTATCTTTAAGAGCTTCTTGTAAACATATACCATATTTCTCCTATAAGAAAAGCCGAGAACTGTACCATGAAGGCAAATTGTGTTTTGCCTACTCTCAGAATTCCTCGGAATGGCAATGTACCAGGAAGGATAGTTAAGCTGTTGGTGAAATTCCCGGTTTTGATATGACCCCGTCTAATTTGAGTTAAAAACCTAACGCCTCAATAATTAAATGCTAAATCTCCTCCCCATACTTGAGAACTGTACTATTATTATGTATATTACACAGACATTATAAATAAGATTATATAAACGCACGATTTCCTTCAAACAATTGAGGAGTGACGTCCTTGGTTTGGGAAAGAAGCAGAAGAGGGGAAAATCTTATTGTTGCTTTTACTCTCAAGTTCGTAAAATGCTAGTCAAACACTATAATCCAATGAGACTTTTTCTTTTTTCCTTTCTGTAACTCTTAAATATGCATTCAAAGGCAAAAATGGAAGCTTCTCTACTATACAATGTTAAATATCTACAATGTCATGGTTTCCTTATTTTAGGAGTGTGTTCAATAAAGAGCTAGCTATTAGAGATGGTTGTCACTAAACATGGACTCTTAAAAATCACTGATAAATTAATTTTCAGTTCTCTGATTATATCCAACAGATACACATTCTCATCATAAAATATACATTCTCTAATAAGTCATTTTTTTGTCCACAGCATATATAAATATGCAAACACAGGTGGTAAAAATCACTTTACTACCAAAGTACAAAACAGTAACTGCTGAAAAGCAAAAAATAAAGATGCTGCAAGTATTAAGAAAAGAGTGACTCACAGTGTTCCACTTCAAAGTGAAACCAGTTTATTTGTGCTAAAGAAATGGAAATAATAGACTCAGGATATACTTATTTGTACACTGCACTTGCTTATAATGCGTGGAATAAGCAGTCCTCAATGCTATGTGCTGCTTTCGTCTATGCTTCTTTTCTGGCAAGCAATAATGTATCGGATGGCCATGATGCCAAGGTACTCCTATAATGTTCGTTTCAAAGAGCATTTTAAATCGCATTCTGCACCTTTAAGATATTTGTTCGAACTCTATTTTAAGGAAACACAAATAATGAACGGC
The DNA here is from genome assembly GCF_950295315.1 of Erinaceus europaeus. Lineage (NCBI taxonomy): Eukaryota > Metazoa > Chordata > Mammalia > Eulipotyphla > Erinaceidae > Erinaceus > Erinaceus europaeus. The sequence continues at coordinate 11,374,068 of NC_080162.1, forward strand.
GAAGAAAGAGAGCTGGCTGTGTTTGTCTGTTACAATCACATTGCCTTCTGCAGAAGAAATCACATCACACATTCTACGCAGCCATCGCAACCACTGGTAGGCAGGACGACATTTAGCGACTCACTTACGTCAGCGGCGGCCAGTTTGGGGAAATGAACAATACAGGTAAGGGATCGCATCCTCATATACAATACGTATCCATCCCATGCTATGTGTAAAATGTACAGATTGAAGGGATCCATTATTTTAGGATGCTTTATTATAAGAGTCATGGGTGTTTACTGATACTGAAAATAACCTATAAAAAGTGTATTTGTAGAAAGCTCTAGTAAATAGTATATATCATCTTGGGCACGGATTCATCTAACTTCCCATTCTGCACTGAAAGCTAGATTTTTTCAAAGGTTTGGACTGTAGTGATAAATTATCGGTATGTTTGGTAAACACCATGGGTGTGTGTGTGTGGGGGGAGTAACAGCAATAATTTCTTGCAAATTCATGAAAAAAATATAAAAAAGATTTCCCTTTTTATTTTACAAACCTAAAAGCCAGGAAAACAAAGCTCTGGAGCCAAGCAGAAATCACACACTGCTGCTGAATTACCAAATATCGAATAGCAAATGTTCCAGCCAGGGAATGGACGTATGTGTAGATTCAAGTAAAACACTGACAGGAGGGGGGGGGGAGTCATCTGTTTAGTTGTAGACCCACAACACTGGCTGCATTTCTGACAAACATCTATAACACAATTAATAGTGAAGCCTAGATAACCTCAGTGCAAATAAGTCAGATCCAAATATGCCAGGGAAGGAAGCCTTTGGCGTTTTGAGTAGATGGCTCCACCACGGTACGAGTCCCGACGTGAGATGCAGACCAAGCACATGCATTAAGGCTGGGAAGAGGGGTGCACCGGATGTGGCGAGGGAGTGGGCTGCAGAGTGGCTGCCGGCGGGACTGTGGGCTGCACGGGTGGCGGAGGCGGAGGCGGAGGCGGCTGGACTGGGGTCTGTGTGTTGGGAGACGGAGGCGGTGTGGGCCGTTTGAATTTGTCAGGACTGTTGCTTCTCCTCGGCGAAGGCCTCTGTGGAGACGACAGGGTGACAGGAGGCAGCAGTGAGCTTATTTTATTTTAATTAGGGGTAATAACGATAACAGACTAGCGATTGAGTTGTTCGTATGTCTATTGGTGTTTGCACTGGCAAAACACACACACAAACACACACACACACACACACAAAGAACAGGCAGTATTTAGGGTCTGGGTGGTGGAGTCCCTGGTTGAGCGCATGTGTTATATACAATGCACAAGGACCTGGGTTTGAGCCCCTGGTCCCCACCTGCAGAGGAAAGCTTTTTGAGTGGTGTCCGTAGGGCCGCAGGTGTCCTTCTGACTCTCTCTCTCTTTGTCTCCCCCATTTCCCTCTATATTTCTGGTTCTCTCCAATAAATAAATAAAGATAATAAAAATTAAAAAAGAAAAAAGAAAAAATGCAGTATTTATAACCGACACCTTCTACAACGTAAATAACCTTTTAATATTCTGGGAGCTCTAGCTAAATCAAAAACACCTCTTCTACATAAAGATCATACCAGTAGATCATTTCAGAAATATCAAACTTTTGTAGAATGCTTTTTAAGAAAAGGTTCCTCCTGTTTGGGATATCTGCAATTCTCTCCTAGTCTTGAACTCCTAGTTCCATTTTTTTTGCCTCCAGGGTTATTGCTGGGGCTCGGTGCCTGCACTACGAATCCACTGCTCCTGGAGGCCATTTTTCCCATTTTGTTGACCTTGTTGTCATTACTGTTTTTGTTGCCACTCCTGTTGGATGGGACAGAGAGAAATCGAGAGAAGAGGGGAGACAGAGAGAGGGAGCCAAAGATAGACACCTTAGCTCCATTCCTAACTGCTCTGCTCTAGAGAGAAAATGTTCCTGAGTGAAATTAGCACCGTAAGGGTTCCTTCTGATTTCAGGAAGACTACAGAGTTGTTATACCATCCAGGTACAAAAAAAAGTTACTATTTTTGGCAATATGGTTACCAAGAATAACTTGTTCTGACAAGGAACTGGCCTGAGTTCAACTGAGGTATTAGAGTTCAAATTACATTTCACAAAGAGAAGCCAAAGTTTTGTTTCCTGAGGAGGGTTTTAGTTTCAATCCTAGAATCTGGTATCAAACTGTTGTGAAGACCCTAGAGATTTAAGGCTAACAACCAGGTTAGAAAGAGGTTCATGTCTAAGCTATCAATCCTGGTCTCCTAAGGAGAACCATTCACTACTGCTGCAGGAGCCAAAGCACTGCTTCCTGTCCATGGGTACTTACTGTGATCCCATGGGATGTTCCCATATGCTGCACATGAAGACCTGGAGAATTGTAGTAAGACATTCCGGCTCTAGTCAGTGAAGTTGGTGGTGTGAAGCCAACTGTGTGACTGGCATAAGAGAGACCTGAAATATAACAAAGACTTGTAAGTATTATTTCAAACACAATGACCTCTGTCTTCAACCATCTAGAAGACTCGCAAATGCAGAAGTTCTTTGTCATGAGAATGAAAACAGATGAGAAGAAAGGCCTCCTGGATTAACACCACACAGTCTTCTGGGCAACTAAGGATATGCAAGTCAAGTCCTGTAAGAGAACCGAGCACTCAGAAACAAGTTCATGAGAAACGACTAAATGACCTTTGACAAAGTTGCCGAAGACACGTGATAGAGAAAGGACAGTCTCACAAGTGATGCTGAGTGAGCAGGATACTCAGTTTGTAAGCGTGACGTCCCCACCCCAACACACACACACACACACACACACACACACACACACACACACGAAAAAGCTTCAGGAGACTTTGACCTTAGTAAGAACTCAAGACATGAATCAAAAGTGCAGGCCACCCATCGGAGAAGCAATTACAGAAACCAGACCTCCGACCTTCTGCACCCCATAGTGATCCTGAATCCATGCTCCCAGAGGAATCAAGAATAAGAAAGCTTCCAATGGAGGGGATGGGATATGGAACTCTGGTGGTGGGAAATGTGTGGAATTTCACCCCCTCTTTATTCTATGTTTTTGTCGATACTTTATATTTTATAAATAAATTTTTAAAAAAAAGAAAAGAAAAATGCAGGGCACAAAAGCAAAACAAAGTGGGACTAAACCAAATGGAAACGCTTTTGCTCAGCAGAGGAACCAATCAATGCAGCAGAAAGGTGGCCTGTGAAATGGTGGAAAATATTTATAGGCCATTTAATCAGGTAAGGAGTTAGTATTCAAAATACACAAACTTCTACAACTCAGCTGCATAAAACAGTGAATGACTCCGCCTACTTCAGACTCATGGAAGTAGTAGCCTAGGATGCGGTTGCAGGGTTTGATGTGAGGGAGAGGAACTGGGGAATGACTGTTCTGCGGACAGGAAGTCTCAGCTCACAGCGTGAGAATGTTTTCTTCAAGCTCTGCCACGCAACACCGTGCCTACAGTTGACAATACTGTCGGACTGCGCGGTTAAATATTAAGAGGCCATATCTCATGTTAAATTTCTTGTCTCAGTTGACAAAAATAAAGGGTGGTGGCACACCTGGTTGAGTGCATAGATTACAGTGATCAAAGACCTCTGTTGGAGCCCCTGGTCCCCTCCTACAGGGGGAAAGCTTTGCGAGTGGTGAAGCAGGCCAGCAGTTGTCTCTCTCTCTCTCCCTTTTAAAATTTTTTTTTTCAAAGATAATTATTTATTATTGGATAGAGATAGAGAGAAATGGAGAGGAGAGAGGTAGATAAGAGAGGGAGACAGACAGAGAGATAGATACCTGTAGACCTGCTTCATCACTTGTGAAGCTTGCCCCCTGCAGGTGGGAACTGGGGGCTTGAACCCAGGTCCTTGCACACTGTAATGTGAGTGCTTAACCAGGTGCGCCACCGCCTGGCCCCCCTCTCTCCCTCTCTCTATTTCTGGCTCTCTCAAACCCAGATCCTTGCACAGGTCCCGTGCTTAGTACTATTTGTGCTTATCTGGGTGTGCCACAGCCTGGCCCCCTGATTTCTGGCTATCTCTACCCAATAAGTAAATAAAGATAATTTAAAAAATTAAAAATAAATGAAAACTACAAGTCAAGTCTTGCTAGTTCATCGGAGATAAGGAAAACAGTAGAAAGACATAAGGGAAAAGTTGGGGGGAAAGAGTAGAAAGGTAAAACCAGATGCAATTAAAGGGAACATACCAAATGGTAGGCCAACACTGAGACTAGATGAGTACTGTTTATGTGTGTGTCACAAAAAATGAAGCCACCAGGGACCTGGGCAGTAGCGCAGCGTGTTAAGTGCACGTGGCGCTAAGCACAAGAACCAGAGTAAGGGTCTCAGTTCGAGCCCCTGGCTCCCGCAATGGCGGGGGGAGGGGGGTCGCTTCACAGGCGGTGAAGCAGGTCTGCAGGTGTCTATCTTTGTCTCCCCTCCTTTCTTGATTTCTCTGTCCTATCCAACAACAATAACAACAACAACGATAAACAACAACGGCAACAAAAAGGGAAAAAAATGGCCTCCAGGAGCAGTGGATTCATAGTGCAGGCCCTAAGCCCCAGTGATAACCCTGGAGGCAAAAAAAAAAAAATGATACCCCCACTTGAAAGCTTTTGACTTTAAGGACATTCAATGAAGAAAACGAAAGTCTACGTGTGTCACTGTTCCCTGACAGAAACTCCTACTGGGGGCCAGGAGATAGCTCAGCTGGTGGGGGGTATACTTTGCTATGCATGAGTGGCCAGATTCCAGCCCCTGGATTCCACACGGGAGCGCCATACACAGAGCAGGCTTCATGAGCAGTGGAGCTGGGCTGTGGTGTCACACACCTGCTTGCCCTCTGCCTCTAATCTTCAATCCAAAAAGAAGCAGGGGAGAGTCTACTGGTGTTAGGACATTAAGCCAGCCCCCTGCACCCCCCTGCTCCATTGCTGACACGATGGCCTATTCACATAATCATAGTTTTGCCTGAAAGATTCTCCACCTATTCCTTTGATCTATCTTCTTTCTAATGTACCCTGCAGGGCACATTAATCCCGCCAGTTAAAACCCTAGCAATCATTGCTATGAAGCTTTCTACCTCCCTGTTCTTTCTTTTCTCCACCCCCTTTCCCAGCCATCTCCGATCCCGACTTGCCACTTCCGGTTTTACCCTATAAAGCCCACTTCTGTTCCTGGTTTTGGTCTCTCTTTTCTCTCCCGAGTCCCGACCTGGAGAAGGGCTGGCGTGCAGAGTGGGAAGAGGCGGTCACTGTGGTTTGGCACCACGTGGCTTAAGTGCTCACGCCAGACTCCCCCTGAATAAAGAATTGTATTACCATGCCACCACAAGTTCCTGGTCTCTCTCCCTTGATGTAAGCCCGGCATGCTGGGGCTGTGCAGGCGCCATGTCAAAGCCAAAACCCTGGCAGGAAGATGGGGAGGCAGATCAGTAGGAGATGCCCGGCCCATTATACTATTCCGTGTGTCTTCATCTAGGCTCTAAGGTACACAATGCCCTTATTTCCTTACTATTGCGCGGGTCTGGGTTGGGGGGGGGGGGGTCCATACATTTTTTTTTAATGTTTGAAAAAAAAAGTTTTCAAATACCCTAGAAGTGATCATCAGAATACAGAAGCAAACAAAAGCAATTGTCACTAGTGTGTAATGTAAATTGGCCTTAGCTTTTTTAAAGAATTTTTTTATTATCTTTATTGATTTATTGGATAGAGACAGCTAGAAATCAAGAGGGAAGGAGGTGACAGAAAGGGAGAGAGAGACAGAGAGACACTTGAAACACCTTCCCCTGCAGGTGGGGACTGGAGGCTCGAACATGGGTCCTTGAGCACTGTAACATGTGCACTCAACCAGGTGTACCACCACCACCCGACCCCGGTCTTAACTTCTTAGTTGATGGCTCCAGTGGTTTGAGATATCGTAGCTATTTTTTACATCTTTAGTTTCCTGCATCTATCAGGGTTTCTAGCACAGGGTAAATTCTATGTCAATGGAGTTAAAAAAAAAAAAAGGAGAAACTTAAGGGGATGGGATGGGGCAGGAATTATCTACTGTCAATCACTTTGTACTTAAAATCAGTTGTTTGATGCCTAGCAATAGGAACCTCATTCCCTCACTGCCTTTCTAAATTAACCAGGTAGAGGCTGATAGGGACACTTCCTAAACAATGTTTTGATAGTCATGCCTGAGGCTAGCAGACACCAAACCTACCTGTCACTGCCTGTCTTAGAAGATGTGATGTTCAGGGTTTGCTTATTTCCTGGTCTATCAAGTGGTGCCGCTTTCTGTTTCTGATTGCGCATTTTTGGCTCACATTCACAAAACGAAAAGTCTGGACTAGAGGACGAGTCTTCTGAGAGTTAAATGCTTGTTTAATGTGATGTTTATTTGGACCACAAGGACTGCATTCAGCTGAGAGAAGTTTTCTCTAAACGGCTTTTGGGAACTAAACACAACCTCAATTCTATTTCTCGTGAAGGCTTTGGCATTTAAGAGAACAGCTATGAAGGTAGATTTCTCACTCCCAGACAGAGAAACTTGTAATATTAAATAAGATTTTGTATAGAAATACCAAGACAAGTCTCCACATTCCATATGTCAAACAGCTAATGCAGAATCCCCAGGAACCAGGAAGGAGACAGCTTATCAGGCAACGCATGGGATCCCACCTGGCAACCCTGGCGTCACACAGAAGAACCACGCCTGGTATAAGGGGAGTTCCATGGGTGGTGGGGCAGTGCTGCGGCATCTCTCCTCTCTGCCCTTTATTCTCTCTGGTAAATCACTAAAGCCAGGCTGGGCAGTGGCACGCTTGACTAAGTACATACACTGCGCATAGGCACTCAGGTTCATGCCCTTAGCCCCCTTGCGGTGGGGGAAAGCTTTATGAGCAGTGAAGCAGTGATGCAGGTGTTCCTCCTTCTCTAGATCCTCTTGTCCCTCTGTTTCTCTCTGTTCTTTTTTTTTTTTTTTTTTTTTTTTTTTTAAAGAGGGAGTCAGGCGGTAGCACAGCAGCTTAATCGCATGTGGCACGAAGTTAAGGACCGGCGTGAGGATCCCAGTTTGAGCCCCCAGCTCCCTACCTGCAGGGAAGTTGCTTCACGGGCGGTGAAGCGGGTCTGCAGGTGTCTTGTCTTTCTCTCCCCATCTTTCCCTCCTTTCTCCATTTCTCTCTGTCCTATCTAACAATAATGGCATCAATAACAACAACAATAAAAACAACAAGGGCAACAAAAAGGAAGTAAATAAACAAATATTAAAAAGAAAAGAATTTTTTAAAATTAGGCTAGAGAGGTTGATCACGTTAGCTTGAGCCCTGGAGTGCATGTCCCTGTGCTATAATAAAAAGAAAAGAAAAAAGAAAAAGAAAAAGGAGAATGGGGGTGGCTGGGTGGGTAGGAATCTTCAAGGACTATCTACTGCCACATCGTGTAAAAAGTGATCCCTTCTCTGGGCGTTCCACAGGGCTCCAAACTCTCCTGATGGAGACTACACGAGCCATTTTCTACCTTAGTATCCAAGCTCTCCGACGACTCCAAGTCAGTGAGATCAGAATCTCCACAGGGGCTCAGAGTAGCTGGTGGCGAAAGTCACGAGGCCTTATCACTCCCCGTGCTGACGACCTCCGTCCAGTTCACGCCCTTCGCCCTGAATGGCATCTTGACTTTACTCGAAGGCCTGCCTCTTCCTACTCCCCCAACTCCTTCCTGCCAAACCACCAGGTCAATCAAAATGTTAGTCTGCTTTGGAGGAAGCAAACAGCAGGTTCCAGAGAAAACTGCGACATTACCTCGGGGTTTGGTACTGAGCCAATGGTGGACTTTAAGATCCTTCAGCTGAAAAATGGGGTTACTAGACTGACCTCACAAGGCTGTTGTGTATAAGAAATACACGAATGTCACAAACTCTTCAGAACGAGCCTGGCAACCCTTCCTTCTCAGCCAGTCCCTTTGCACCCCACAATGTCAAAAGCTCTCTAAGCTGCTAGCTCCTTCCTTGAATCAATCAATCAATCAATCAATCAATCAATCAATCAATCTCTTTCTCATCACCAGGGTTATTGCTGGTGCCTGCACTTCTTCTTCTTCTAGCGTTTGCCCTTCTTCCGTAGCCAGTCAACAGCGTCAGGTTGAGCCTGCACTATGAATCCATCACTCTCGATGGCTATTCCCTATCCCTCCCCCACCCCCTTTTTTCTTTCTTTTTTTATTTGACAGGACAGAGAGAAATTGAGAGGTGAGGAGTAATAGAAGGAACATTCCCCCTGCAGGTGGATAGCAGGGGCTCGAACCCAGGTCTTTGCATATGGTAACAGGTGCACCTAAACAAGTGTGCCATCACCCGCCCTCCTCCTTGGATCTCTTTAGTTTTTAAATAGTATGGTTTTGTTTTAAAATAGGTCATGATACACAAGAAAGCAGACAAATGCTGCAGGGGTCTCCTGCACCAACTCCCACAATGGTATCTAACATCCACAGTATGTTATGTGAGGACCACAGTATGTGAGGACCAGGAAACTTAACATCATTACAATCTGGTGATTGAAGTATGGACTCGATCTGGGCTTAACCAGGGTTTACTGCACTCTCTGTGTGTGGGTATGAATTATTTATTTATTTATTCCCTTTTGTTGCCCTTGTTGTTTTTTTATTGTTGTAGTTATTATTGATGTCGTTGTTGTTGGATAGGACTGAGAGAGATGGAGAGAGGAGGAGAAGACAGAGAGGGGAGAGAGAAAGACACCTGTAGACCTGCTTCACTGCTTGTGAAGCGACTCCTCTGCAGGTGGGGAGCCAGGGGCTCAAACCGGGATCCTTATGCTGGTCCTTGCGCTTTGCACCACATGCACTTAGTCCCCGACTGCGCTGCTGCCTGACTCCCCGTGGGTATGAATTTTAAAACATGTACAGTTAAACTAAACTTCTTATTTATTTTTTACCAAAGCACTGATCAACTCTGGTTTATGGTGGTGCGGGTGACTGAATCTGGGACTTTAGAGCCTCAGAAATGAGCCTGTTTGCATAACCATTATGCTATCTACCGCTGCCCGAAACAGAACTTAAGGGATATAAGACACACAGAATTCATTATACCTTGCCACGCAGTAAGAGTCTGTGTTTTCAGCTGGGGGTATGGATCAACCCGTGGATGCTGCTGTCTGCTGGAGAAGCAATTACAGAAGCCAGAACTCCCATTTTCTGTACCCCAAAATACTTTGGGTCCATACTCCCAGTGGGGAGAGAAATGCTAGGAGGGAGATGACCACAGGGCTCTGAATCCCAACTCCATCAGGACCCAGGAAGAAAAGAGGGAAAAGGGAGGGACATTTGGATGTAATAGGCGTCGCTGTGAGTTGGAAGAGAAGATGAACCATAGAAAAAAAAATGGGGGGAAGGGTGGCACACTTTGGTTGTGTGCACATGTTACAAAGTGCAAGGACCCAGGTTTGAGCCCCGGTTCCCGTCTGCAGGGAAAAAGTTTCGTGAATAGTGAAGCAGGGCTGCAGGTGTCTGTCTCTCTCCCTCTCTATGACCCCCTCCCCTCTCAATTTCTGGCTGTCTCTATCCAATAAACAAATAAAGATTGGGGAAAAAAAGGGCAAATGTACACAGATAAAAATAGATAGTTGCAGAAATGATAGTCAGCCCCTATCTGCTTCCTGAGGAGAACTGCTGTAGCTTCCAGTAGAGGGAATGGGGACCCAGAACTCTGTGGTGGGAACAATGCAGAGTTGTACCCTTGTTATCGTGTAATTCTGTGAATCTGTATTAAATCACTAATAATAAATAAATAAATAGATAAAAAGTTTGTGTTTTCCTCATCACCAGGCTCTACTGCTGATTCAAAATTCTTGGAGGCCTGAGACCATGCTTTCCCTTAAGTTCTAATCATCATTCATTGGACGTTTTAGCTTAGGAACAAAATAACAACTAAAAAAGTAGAGACTGAAAAATACCAGACCCTCAAAACTCGATTTCTTTATGCATGTGACCGAGGTTCAAGCCTGGCTCCTACTACATTGAAGGAAGCTTCAGTACTGTGCTTTTTTTTTTTCCCCCCACTCTTTATTTCTAGCTAGAGGAAAGAAAGAAAGGAAAAAAGAAAGAAAGAAAAAAAAGAAAGAAAGAGGGAAAAGAAAGAAAAGCTATTTCACTGACTACAGATTCATGATTTCTCTTTAAAACTTAACCAAAAACAGGAGTCAGGCGGTAACGCAGCAGGTTAAATTCAGGTGGTAAAAAGTGCAAAGACCAATGTTAAGGATCACGGTTTGAGCCCCCAGCTCCCCACCTGCAGGGGGGGGGTCACTTCACAGGCGGTGAAGCAGGTCTGCAGGCGTCTGTCTTTCTCTCCCCCTTTCTGTCTTCCCCTCCTCTCTCCACTTCTCTCTGTCCTATCCAACAATGACATCATCAACAACAACAATAACTACAACAATAAAACAATAAGGACGATAAAAGGAAATAAATAAATAAATAAATATTAAAAAAATAAAACAAAAAAAATTAACCACAAATACTAAGTAAGACGAATCAAGGTACACAAGTGTACAGTCCAGATGAAGGAACACTGCAAGTGGTGGTGAGAACAAGTGCCTGAATAAACAGAAATATTCCTGACACTTCCGGATATCCTGAGGGATTTTTTAAAATTATTATTTTTAATTAAAAAAAAATTTCCCCCTTTTATTGCCCTCCTTGTTTTACCATTGCTGTGGTTATTATTATTGTTGTTATTGACATCACTGTTGTTGGACAGGACAGAGAGAAATGGAGAGAAGAGGAGAAGACAGAGAGGGGGAGAGAAAGACAGACACCTGCAGATCTGCTTCACCGCCTGTGACGCGACTCCCCTGCAGGTGGGGACCCGGGGGCTCGAACCGGGATCCTTACGCTGGTCCTTGCACTTTGTGCCACCTGCACTTAATCCGCTGCGCTACTGCCCGACTCCCTGCAAAATACAGTTTGCTTGGTATTCGTCTACAAGGTGCGTTCCTTTGGCTAATTTTCCATGAGGCCTGAATTTCTGGCTCTGAACCATTATCACAAAATCCTGCTCTACGGAGAATTCTGGTTATTTCAGAGGTTTCTGCCCACAGGCAGTAGAGGGTTGGGTGTGTCACAGCGGTCACCCACAAATCTGATGCCTGGCTGTTGCTCTTAGGAGACTGTGCATGAGATAACTGGAAATAACTCCGTATATCTCAAGGCATCAAAAGAATGTACCTGACATTATGACATTTGGACAGTGACGCTTTCAAGTACCCTGATGTTTTCTTCCTTAGGAATGTATTCTGATCTTTGTTTATGCAATGGATGACCACCTGTTGTTTTGTCTGAAAAATGTTATGTAATGCATGTGCTTTACAAATAAATACTCCTTGAAGCTTGGGATGGGGAGTACACACTTCACACTGTCCTAGCTGGGGATGTCATGTGTGTGTTCCCACTTCTTCCGATCAACTGTATGGTGACTGGCTGTGGTTACCTTCCTGCCACACTAGGACACGTCTAAGCTCAGGGCCCTGGCAAATGGCTAGAGTGTTCCACCCGCGTATTCTCAACAGAGACAAGGACAGAAAGGGGAAGACAAAGTAAAAGTTGGACTGGTTTTAAGATATTGCACTGGGGGCCCAGCGGTAGCATAGCGGGTTAAGTGTACATGGCACAAAGTACAAGGACAGACCTAAGGGTCCCGATGTGAGCCCCCGGCTTCCCACCTGCAGGGAGGTTGCTTCACGGCTGGTGAAACAGGTCTGCAGGTGTCTGCCTTTCTTTCCCCTGTCTTCCCCTTTTCTTTTGATTTCTCTCTGTCCTATCCAACAACAACAATAACAATGGCAACAACAACCAAAAAAAAAAAAAAAAAAGGGAAAAATGCTTTCCAGGAGCAGTGGCTTCATAGTTCAGGCACCAAGCCCCAGCAATAAGCCTGGAGACAAAAGAAAAAAGAAAAAAAAAAAGATATTGCACCAAAGCAAAAAGTCCTAGGACATCATTCTGACACATCAGATTGATGCTGGGGCCTCATGCTTCTAGGTCAAATTTAGCCAAGTGCGTCACTTCCTGAGTCACTATTATTAACATCTTCTGCTGGTGTGATATAGCCCCCTCAACTTGGGTATGTCTGATATTTTTTTAAATATTTAAGACTGGATTATGCCTTTGGAGGAGGAGGATTCCAGAAGTCAAGTGCCATTCTCCTCACATCATCCTACCAACATGACGAATCACCTCTATCCATGACGGTCGTGATGACATGGCCAGGTATTGTTTGTCAGGCTTCCCTGTGAAGTTGCTCTTTTTTCCTGACCTCTCCATGTTCTGTGAAAGAATTGCTATGTGCTGTCTACACTTACAGAGTGGGGGTTTACTTCAAGATAGAATGTCTGTGCAAAGCACAAGGACTGGTGTCAGGATCCTGGTTCGAGCCCTCCCCAACCACTTGCAGGGGAGTCGCTTCACAGGTGGTGAAGCAGGTCTGCAGGTGTCTGTCTTTCTCTCCTCCTCTCTAGCTTCCCCTCCTCTCTCCATTTCTGTCTGTCCTATCCAACAACGATGACATCAATAACTACAATTTAAAAAAAAAAGAATGTCTGCTTATGTTATCTGAAATTCTTTTTAAGTGCCACCAGGGTCTCTTGATTGTGCAATTTCACCATTCTGAGCTGACTTTGTCAGAGAGAGAAAGAGAGAGAGCGAGAGAGAGAAGACAGAGAGATACCACAACAGCACTACAGCTTCTCCTGGGGCCAAGCACTGGGTATGTGGTATGGAAGGTCCAAACCCAGGCTACGTGCATAGCAAGGCAGGCACCTTTGCTAGGTGCACTGGACTATATCTATCTATCTGGCTCTGAAGTTCTGTATTTGTCTCTTCTCGTTTATTCATTTGGGGGTAGGGGAAGTCTTGCTAATGCTGGGGTGGTGCTGTGGGTATTTTTATCTCTTCTCCTTCTCCCCCTCTTCTGTTTTCTATCAGGAGAAAAGTAGCATATATAATTGGATAGAATCATAAATTCTAGGAAATGTATACTTTTGTAATCAAATTTTAAAATATTTCAACAACTTGCTGGAAATAAAGATTGTCAATGTTCACCAAAGGTAGTAAGGGAAGAAGAACCACAATATTTAAATGGATATGTAAGCTATACCAGCAGTAAAACCATTAAAATGGTTATCCTTCAATCATTGCAACCCCTATCCCCAAACACACAAAAGTGAAAAGGCAGCTCCAGGCTTTGCTGAGGTCATAGGTCTATGCCAGCAGTGAACTAGATTAGGATTAGTTCTGTGCCAAACAGATTTGTAAAAATTCTACTCTCGAGAGAAGTCGGGCGGTTGCACAGCGGGTTAAGCGCATGTAGCACAAAGCATTAACGAACCAGTGTAAGGATCCTGGTTCGAGCCCCTGGCTCCCCACCTGCAGGGGAGTTGCTTCACAGGTGGTGAAGCAGGTGTGCAGGTGTCTATCTTTCTCTCTCCCCTCTCTGTCTTCCCCTGCTCTCTCCATTTCTGTCCTATCCAACAACGACGACATCAATAACAACAACAACTATAACAATAAAACAAGGGCAACAAAAGGGAATAAATAAAATAAATATTTTTAAAAAGTTGTCTTAAAAAATTCTACTCAGAAACATACAGAACTTAAAAGTTTACAATAAAATTTTCACTTACGTTGGTTGAAGGGGGGGGGAATCTTAATGTTTTTGGGGAAACCCAACAGCTGTTTGTACAGGCAAGTTCCACACCTGAAGTAGGCCCCACTCAGGGACAGACAGAGTGAGAGCCAGAGTCACAGAAAAAGAGTAAGATCTCTCTTGAGAACAGCTGTTACTATAGAGGTTCACACCTCCAATCAAGGTCAGATTTCTTTGCCAGTGACTGCAACATCGTATGTCGCCTACTGGAATATGATAGCCTGCTTCGAGTGTAAGGCATTAACTTCATATGAATCAACACAACTATCAGCTACCAAAAACACCCCTTAGTCTTGCTTCTGTCTACCTTAAGCCTTCCTTTTTTGTACGGATAAATCAGATGACCATTATCAGGGCCGTGAACCCCAAATGCTGTGCAGAGCAAACTGATAGTGGAATAGAACTTAGGTTGGGGGGTGAGAGGGCTTTGCAGACACCACTGATGGGAAATGGTACCCGTGTGTCAACAACTGTCCTGCAAACCATCAACCATCCCCCAGTAAAGTGATCAAAAGAGTAAAGACCCAACAAGATGCTAAATAAAAAAAGCCCAAGACAGTATTATCAACAAGTCCAATTATCTCCTTTAGGCGAGAATGGGGGTGATGATTATGCCTTTGATCCAGGAGCCCCTCATTACCCTGCCCGATGCCAGAGAGTGCGCAGGCCTACAGCAGACAGATGCTGCTCATCAGCCCCACACTTCCTTTGGATTTCTCCTCTTTCAAGAAAGGACTCACAGGAGCATAGTCCAGGACTGAAATCTACAGTCACAAAACCAAGTCACTGCGACCACAGTCTGCAGCCATAGCTAAGCCAGCACGGCCTCCCTCTCTACCAAGGATGGCAGCCAACCAGATAAGATGCCTCCCTGACATGAAGCTGCTTTTGCTCTACAGAATCTTTATTGCAGGTAGTCAGGCGGTAGCGCAGTGGGTTAAGCGCATGTGGTGCAAACCGCAAGGACCGGCATAAGGATTCCGGTTTGAGCCACCCACCCCCCCACCGGCTCCCCACCTGCAGGGGAGTCGCTTCACAGGTGGTGAAGCAGGTCTGCAGGTGTCTGTCTTTCTCTTCCCCTTCTCTGACTTCCCCTCCTCTCTCCATTTCTCTCTGTCCTAATGACATTAACAGCAACAACAATAACTACGACAACAACAAAAAAGAACAAGGGCAACAAAAGGGAAAACAAATTTAAAAAATTAAAATTAAAAAGAATCTTTATTGCTGTCACCCTTTCCAGCACCCTCTCACTCCTCCCTACTCCCAGCCCCTCCCCCACCCCGTTCAAAGGGTCAGAAGATCCCTTGGCCTGCTGCGGTTTCTTGCCTCCTTCAGCCCCCACTTGCCAAGAGCCCCCACACAGAGTTGGTACAGAGCCAGAAATCCTGAGGAGAGTTTTTTTGTTTGTTGGTCACCGGCCCCAATACCACCCCAGCCCGCCAGATGAAAACAAGTATGCCTTTGAGGGAAGCTTCTGAGAAGCAGAGCCTGAAGCAGAAGCAAAGGTAATGTTCAGGACCAGACCCTGCGCCCATCACTGGAGACAGGAGGAGGCAGCTGGTGTTCAAAGGACCTGCTTTCTATGCAGAACTAGACAACCACCGGCCCGCCACTTTGCTACGGATGTAACCCTTGGGGAGAGGGGGTAGAGAGAGCATGACAGTTATGCAAACAGACTCTCATGCCTGAGGCTCTGAAGTCTCAGGTTCAATACCCCATACAACATAAACCAGAGCTCAGCAGTGCTCTGGTTAAAAAAAAAAAAAAAAAATCAAATGTAACCAATAGCTACGGCTGCTGCTTCACTGTTCAAATGGAAAAACACCGCCTCTATTAGTTTCCTCTAAGACTAGAAATGAGATGACATATAGGGAATGGGGTTTAAAAAGCCCCACACCATGTGTGCAGTGTGCAGCTGAAAACCTACCCAGAGTCTTGTCCGTTCACTGACACATACAGTCATAGTTCATGCTGCTCTTTTGGAAAGCTTCTGTTTAAAGTTAAGTTCCTTTAGGCTAATATATATATATGTGAAGGGAAATACCAGTTGGCACTGTTAACATTTCCACTTAAAAATTTAACTGGTTTCAGGTATATATTTTGCAGTAGTTTATGGATACGTGTGCACATAAGCTCTCTCTCACAGAAACTGGTGTATATCTAGGTTATGGGACTTTGTTAGAAAGTGAACTACCTGAGATGAAATTAGAGTGTACTATTAAAGGAAAGGTCTCACCCGAGTAATGAAGCTGAAGGGTTGTCATTCCACACGTGAAGTCTCTGGATACATTCTGAGGTGAAGCATGTTGAGGTAGCAATCGTTGCTTTGGTTAGGTTGTGATCGGCAGATGCAATGTTATTTTTTGGATTGCCATGCTCCCAGAGGGATAGAGAATGGGAAAGCTACCATGGGAGGGGGTGGGTTATGGGGATTGGGTGTTGGGAATTGTGTGGAGTTGTACCCCTCCTACCTTATGCTTTTGTTCACTAATCCTTTCTTAAATAAAAAATTTTAAATAAATAAATAAACTTAAAAAAAAATTTAACTGGTGGTGATTTGTTTTGGATGGTTCTGAGAAACACAGGGCTGTCCTGTTTACAAGGTTTGTATATACAGCAAGGAATATACTCAGGGATACTCACGGAGTCGGCCAGAAACCAGCCCCTGAAGTAGTCGAGGCATGTACTCACCAGGCGATATAGGCCTGCTAGAACTCGGAGAAGGTGTGTAAGGAATTGGGCTAGACACAGTGCGAGGTCTTAATCCTTGTGCAGACATTTCATTAAAGTATCTGAGAGACAGAGAGAGTGGGAGAGGGCTTGATCAGTCCTCCATGCTTTCTAGTAGTACTTAAGAAACGATCTCTAATGTTATACATGTACAGACTATAGTACATTTACTGTCGACTGTAAAACATTAATCCCCCAATAAAGAAATAAAAAAAAAAAAAAAAGAAAGAAATGAACTCTAGGGTGGGGGTAGAGAGCATAATGGTTATGCAAAGAGACTCTCATGCCTGAAGCTCTGAAGTCCCCAGTTCAGTCCCCCCCCCCCCCCATACCACCATAAGCCAGAGCTGAGCAATGTTCTGGTTAAAAAAAAAAGACAGAAAGAAACAAATTCTGAAAAAAAAAAAATATTAGGGCTCACTTTTGAGGTCAAACTCCCAAAATGTTTAGAAAGTAATGCTATAGTTAGGGAACAAAAAAACGCAGTAACACATCACTAGTGTCAATACGATAGCACATAACTGAGAGGCTCAGGCCTTCTCATCACAGGAAAGCTACAGAGGAATTCACCTCCACTGACTCCAGGACTACAGACATGTGGCTGTGTGTAAGAGCTCCCTTTAAATTACTATTTGCAACTCAAACAAGTCCTCTCAGATCTGCATCATTAAACTGAAACTTGATACCAACTGTTCACCTTGCTTAATTAATCAGAAGATAGTATCAGAAGCAGCACGGGGCACTTACTGTAGGTCAGCCACACCTGGCCACATAACGCCAGGTCTGACTTCTTCCTGGATTCAGAAGTCACATCAGACCTGAGAAAGGCTCCGTTGTGATCATCACCTGTTTTTAGTGACTCTGTGAACAGGGACAGCGTACGGAGGAGGGGCTGTTCGAGAGAAGCTACCCTTCCATAGGTCTTACATAGTAGGAAGGAATGGCCATGTATTTATTCCTGGCGTATTTAGCCCAGGGGGACAAATAAAAATCCCAGTTGTGATGACTCAATCAGGTTATAAGAAAGCCATTCACGTAGTCATTTACACTGGTTTATTTCACTAGGGCAAACAAACAAAACAGCCTCTCAGATGTATGTGTGTGTGTGTGGGGGGGGGAAGCCATCACTGTTTCCTGTTCCCATCCTAGAGCAAGCCCACCATGGCAGCGGTGGCGGCTTGGACCCTCCCCGTCTTCTATTTCCGGTGAGGCAGCTGAGTCTGCAAGGAATAAACACACTTGTACTCCTCTCAAGTGTCGGATTATTTTCTTTCTCTCCAATGTGTTTTCATTCCCAGTAGGGAGAAGAGAAGTCTTTACGGGGTAGCTGTAGGCTACTGGGATAATCTGACCTAAAAAGGAAAGGTAAAACCTTAGGGAGTAAATACCAGTCTTGGGGGGCTGGTGGAAATTAGGCTTCTAAGCCTAAAGTAGCTTTGGAATTGTCCCCACAGACAGAAGAAATGGTCTCATAGCGCACGTGTGTGCATTATTCAAACCCAAGCAGAGACTGCTCTGGGTGCTAACACACTCTGTTATGTGCCCTAAGGCGGCGGTCAACTTACTGCAGCTGATGCTTTAAGTCAGATGCATTTCAGAAAGAAGAGGACACTCACTGTCGAAACTCAGCGAAATTCTGAGTTAAGGATTATATATCATCTTCATTCTTTTCAAGTGAGGAGGCATACAAACATTTTAAATAGCATGACTGATTATTCAAATGTCACAAATATTTTAATCATATAAAAATCTTCACTCTAGAAAAATCTAGGGGCCAGGCAGGGGTGCACCTGTTTAAGCGCACACATCACAGTGCATGGAGACCCAGGTTCAAGCCCCCCCCCCCCCAACCAACAGAAAACAAAGCTTTACAAGTGGTGAAGCCGGGCTGTAGGTGTCTGTCTCTTTTCCTCTATCTCCCCCTCCCTTAGCAATTTCTGTCTCGATCCAATAAATAAATTTAAAAAGACGAGTAAATGAAATATTTTAAAAGGGAGAAAAATCATATTATTCACTAAATCTATTCAATCAGAACAACAGAAACAGAATGTTGATCTGTCGGTACTGCCAGCATGTGTTCCTGCAATATTTTTTGGCATCACCAGCAACTCCTACATATCAAAGAGATTAGCAGACCAGGTCAGATAGGAATTGCCCTTCTCTGATGGAGGAGCCAACAAAAAAGCTAGGTTGTACCACTCCTACTGAGATACTGACCATGGGTGCCAAGGCATTCCTTATCCAAAACTGGGAATTTCCCTGTAGAAATGATTTGGCTCATGAAAAGGCTAATTCTTTTCTCTGCTGACTGAAATTGTTTTGCTTTGTCCTATCTATCTATCTGTCTGTCTGTCTGTCTATCTATCTATCTTTTTCTTTCTTTCTCTTTCTGTCTCTTTCTTTTTTTTGCCTCCAGGGTTATTGCTGGGGGCTCAGTGCCTGCACTATGAATCCACTGCTCCTGGAGGCCATTTTTTTTTTCCATCTTATTGGATAGGACAGAGAGAAATTGAGAGGGGGAAGGGAAGAATGAGATGAGAGGGGGGACAGGAAGCTAGACAGACCCCTGCAGACCTGCTTCATGGCTTGTGAAGCGATTCCCCTGCAGGTGGGGAGTGGGGGCTTGAACCGGGATCCTTGCACAGATCCTCATACTATGTGCGCTTAACCCAGCGCACCACCGCCCGGGCCCCGAATATTGTTTTCAATTTGGATGTTACCTAAAGGAGAAGGAGTTGGAGAAAGAAACGCTTACACCATTTTCCTTAGGTAACCTAAGGATGACTCTCCGTTTAGGCCACGTGTCAATGGAGCTACGTGAGACCTGACTCATGTTGAGGTCTGGGTAGATAAAGGCACTGCAGAACTTCTATTTATAAAAACTAGGTGCAAAGTTCCCAGGCATGATAAGGTGGCTTCCCGAGTCTGCTGACTCATCTTTTCTGTTGTTGCTGCCCCAGTTATCCTGTTCTCAACATGTACTCTGAGGCGGTTGGTGTCTACCCCGAACAATAAATGAACAAATGTTTGAACCATCTGCTTCTACGAAGTGTGATGGAGGCCTCATGGGACCGGGCTTTCAGTTGCTGCTCTCTCTTTCAGTTGTTTCTAAACAAGGTTTACCGGGAGCGTACAAACCTCTCGTCGTCCATTTCCAAGCTGGACTCGCTCTCAGAGAGCTGCCTACACAGAGCTTCTCTCCTCTCCATCTCTCTCTGTAGCTTCCTCTGCAGTCTCAAGTTCTCCTCTCTCATGTGCCGTTCCTCCTCCAGATACTGGGCCATTTTCTCTGAATCTGAAAAGCCAGAGTTGTCAGTCAGGCGATTGTTTCTCACAGTTGCATTCAACCTTCACAAGAGAAGGCGGCGGTTCGGCCCCTACGACAGCAAGGGCCCTGCTGCTGGACTGCTGGTCTTACTCCCGTACACAGATGAGACCTGAAGGTGAAGTTTGAACCAACTATCCGAGTTTACCAGTTAGTAGCATTGAGAGAAAATCTATCACAAGCAACAATGGGAGGCAAGGTAGCTCTACTCTTGATTGGCCTTTTTGTTGTTGTTGTTGTTGTTGACTTTTTAAATATATATATATATTTATTGACTGATTCCCTTTTGTTGCCCTTGTTTTATTGTTGTAGTTATTACTGTTGTGGTTACTGATGTTGTTGTTGGATAGGACAGAGAGAAATGGAGAGAGGAGGGGAAGACAGAGAGGGGGAGAGAAAGGTAGACACCTGCAGACCTGCTTCACCGCCTGTGAAGCGACTGCCCTGAAGGTGGGGAGCTGGGGCTCGAACCTGAATCCTTATGCTTTGCGCCATGTGTGTGTGCTTAACCTTGATTTGCCTTTTTAAGGTGTTGTAGAGGAAGGGGGGATGGTAGCGCTGTGGCTGGAGTTGGAAAGGAGAGGAGGCTCCCTTAGGGATATAAAGTCAGGGGACCAAGCAGTAGTGCAGCAGGTTAAGCGCACCTGGTGCAAAGCACAGAATGGCTTAAAGATCCTGGTTCGAGCCCCAACTCCCCACCTGCGGCGGGGGGGAGGGGTTTGTCTCTTCACAAGCGGTGAAGCAAGTCTGCAGGTGTCTATATCTTTCTCTCCCGTCTTCCCTTCTTCTCTCCATTTCTCTCTGTTCTATCCAACAACAACGACAACAATAACAAGCACACAAAAAAAGAAAGAATAGGCTCCAGGAACAGTGGATTCACACGGAACCCCAGCAATAACCCTGGAGGCAAAAACAAACCAGGGCTATAAAGTCACCCACTCTTTCAGACCCCTCCGAGGTGCCAGCTCTGGAGCCCCTCGGTTATAGACACAGCACAGCCACTCACTCGCAGAGCCACGGTGAGCTAGGGAGGTAGCGTGCTGGGGAGTGAACCAGAACACACTAAGCTAACAGTTACAGTGCTTTTTTTTTTTTTTTTTCCCCTTCTTTCTCTTCCTTCTTCCTTTTTTTTTTTGGGGGGGGGGACAGGAATCAGCACAGTAAAGAACTTCAAATAAGTTCTCTCTGATGTTTCTGTGACTGCATCCCTGCCTTGTGGTCTGAGTCAAATAGCAAGTAAAGACCTCTCTATAGGAGGTGAGGGGTAGATAGCATAATGCTTATGCAGAGAGACTCTCATGACGCCTAAGGCTCCCAAAACCCCAGGTCCAATCCCCTGTACCACCATAAGCCAGAGCTGAGCAGTGCTCTGGTAAAAATAACCATAAAACCGACATACAGGTGGTCAGGGGATCGTCCGCCTGGTACAGCTCTAATGTTATTGTGTGTGAGGCCCTGGATTTAAGAGCTCAGACACCAAAGAGTAGTGCTGTGGTGTCTCACAAAGAAAGAAAGAAAGAAAGAAAGAAAGAAAGAAAGAAAGAAAGAAAGAAAGAAAGAAAGAAAGAAAGAAAGAAAGAAAGAAAGAGGGAGGGAGGGAGGGAGGGAGGGAGGGAGGGAGGAAGGAAGGAAGGAAGGAAGGAAGGAAGGAAGGAAGGAAGGAAGGGAGAGTCTGGTGAGAGTGATGGGCTTGGAAGACCTAGGTTCTTGAGATGGTGTCTTGCTTATGACAAATGCTGCTTTCCACCTGTCCGTGTCTCTCCAGGTCACAGCTGAATAGCCTCAGGGCTACATGCTGGATCGCAGCTAAGCCAATTCTCCCACCCAGGAATCCGAAATGTGGAATTATCATTTCATATAGTTCTGGAGCCTTGCGCTTTGTTTTGTTGATTTTTCTGCAACTTTGGCAAGAGTAGACATACCCTCCTGGATTCCTTCCTTCCTTCCTTCCTTCCTTCCTTCCTTCCTTCCTTCCTTCCTTCCCTTTTCTGTGCAGAATTCTATGGTACATGTTGTACCGTCACAATGAACAGCAAATCAAAACATCCTACTCCTTTTCTGGTTTACTTCACATAGAATCTGTTACTAAGTAACCAAAATAATCTTAATACAAAACCCAGAGAGTCTACCGGCCCATAATCTTGCTTCCTTCTTTTTTCCTTTTTCCTTGGCTAAAGAACTTGGGGAAAAAAAGGTACTTCTTCATGTGCGCTCTCTCTCCTTGTAAATTCACTTGTAAATTCAGAGAGGGGTGTGGGTGTGTGTGTGTGGGGGGAGTATGTAAGAGGTTGAGAGCAAGTGTGTCTGTTCTCTATAGGTCACTGCTGCAGTTCAAAATTAAGGAATAAGTAGTAGAATGTCACTGTGCCTTTTTTTTTGCACAAGATGGTCTCACCAGAAACTCCCCACTCCAACAAATTAGTGTCATTCCTAAGGAAATTTCTGGCAACTAAAAGTTGATAGCTTTTATAAGTAGTCAATACTTTCTAAGATAGTGTCATTACAGAATATAGAAAAAGTTCTTTTAAGTATCCTTATTGTAGAAATTCAAATAAAAGTCTCACCATTATTAAACACTACTATCTGCACAAAACACTAAACCCCTCAGCTGTTTTCAGTATAACTAGAGGCCCCCGTTGTCTAATCCAGATGCAGAAATCTCTTTAATTGAAGGCATGCTGGGAAAAATATTTACAAAGCATGCTTTTAATACAGCCGATCAAAATGATTTCATCTCAAATATGCAAGCATGTAGAATTTTTTTCACTAGCTCTACAGGGAGCAACTGCTTGGTCCCTTGGAGGATTTATTGTTTCTAAAATTAGAATGGCAGGGAGTCGGGCTGTAGTGCAGCAGGCTAAGTGCAGGTGGCGCAAAGCACAAGGACCGGCATAAGGATCCCAGTTCGAACCCCGGCTCCCCACCTACAGGGGAGTCGCTTCACAGGCAGTGAAGCAGGTCTGCAGGTGTCTATCTTTCTCTCCTCCTCTCTGTCTTCCCCTCCCTCTCTCCATTTCTCTCTGTCCTATCCAACAACAACAACAATAACTACAACAATAAAACAACAAGGGCAACAAAAGGGAATAAATAAATAAAATAAATATTAAAAAAATAATAAAATTAAATTAAATTAGAATGGTAACTATTCCTTTCTAGGGGATTGTCAACTTGCTATAATGTGTCTTCTTTCTTCTTAAATAAACTTACTGAATATACCTATGTTGCTTGGAGGAAAATTAAAAAAAAAAAAAGGGGGGGGGGTATCAGACCTAATTGCCTTTCTTACTTATAAGAGGAAAGCTTCAAATAATTGAGATTCATGGTGATTTGAGGGTTTTAGGGGGGGGGGGGGGGGGGGGGGGGGGGGATCCTTTAGCACTGGGGAACGTCCATCACCAGCAGTGACAGTAGCTGGAAGATTAAGCAGTTACAGCAGTTCAGCAATTAGCCCAGAATCCGGATATATGACAAGAGTTTCAGGCCCAAGATCTCTGAGCATTAACTGACCCAGGCACAGCCGGAACACAGCACTGCGTCTCTTGGGTGCCCTCTACTGGCACACCGCCGCACTTGATTTCAACAGACTGCATATTTAGGCATTCTCTTTTCACTCTTTCTTAAATGAAGCTTCCCAGAACTTAAGAGGCCAGAGTTTACGTCCTCGCCTTCTCCACCCCCCCCACCTTCAGCCATCTTGCAATAGTCAACTGAAAGTGAGTGCCACCCAAATTCACACAGAGCTCCAAAATGACCCAAAGCTGGCCCCTATGCATGCCTTCCCAAGTTTGAAGTTACAAAATGCTGATGCACAGTGTCCCCATGACTGAGACCCCTCCTCCTCCTCCTTGGTTGTATTAAAAAAAAAAACTCCTCGGGGTGTTGTAATGTTCAATCAGCAAGAACCAGTAGGAGAGAGGTTTGCATGCAGTCCGGTTAGGGGGCGGGGCCGTAGGCAGGAAGGAGGCTGAGACAGTCTTAACTCATCCTGGGCTAATCATGGGCAGCTCAGTACTGCCTTCCTGCTGCTCCCTGCGCTCAGCTTCCTCCTCTAAACTCAGACCTAGCAGTACTGAGAATGAAAAATTCTTTCCATTTTTTTTTCCTCAGAGATGTAGCAAGACTGCCATATACAAAAAAGAAAACTAAGTCAGCGGCATTCCTCTATGCAAACACTAAGTTAGAAGAAGCTGAAATCCTGAAAACAATTCCTTTTACCATAGCAACAAAAACAATCAAATACATAGGAATAAACCTAACCAAAGAAGTGAAAGACTTGTATACTGAAAATTATCAGTCATTACTCAAGGAAATTGAAAAAGACACAAAGAAGTAGAAAGATATTCCATGTTCATGGATTGGAAGAATTAACATCTTCAAAATGAATATTTTACCCAGAGCCATCTACAAATTTAATGCTATCCCCATCAAGATCCCAAGCACATTCTTTAGGAGAATAGAACAAATGCTACAAATGTTTATCTGGAACCAGAAAAGACCTAGAATTGCCAAAACAATCTTGAGAAGAACAGAACTGGAGGCATCATACTCCCAGACCTCAAATTGTATTATAGGGCCATTGTCATCAAAACTGCTTGGTACTGGAACATGAATAGACACACTGACCAGTGGAATAGAACAGAGAGCCCAGAAGTGAGCCCCCACACTTATGGCCATCTAATCTTTGACAAAGGTGCCCAGACTATTCAATGGGGAAAGCAAAGTCTCTTCAACAAATGGTGTTAGAAAAAATGGGTTGAAACATGCAAAAGGATGAAACTGAATCACTATATTTCACCAAACACAAAAGTAAATTCCAAGTGCATCAAGGACTTGGATGTTAGACCAGAAACTAACAGATACTTAGAGGAAAATATTGGCAGAACTCTTTTCCGCATAAATTTTAAAGACATCTTCAATGAAACGAATCCAATTACAAAGAAGACTAAGGCAAGTATAAACCTATGGGACTACATCAAATTAAAAAGAAACTACTACCCAAATCAAGTGACCCATCACAGAATGGGAGAATATCTTTTTACATGCCATACATCAGACAAGAGGCTAATAACCAGAATATATAAAGAGCTTGCAAATCTCAACAATAAGAAAACAAATAACCCCATCCAAAAATGGGGGGAGGACATGGACAGAATATTCACCACAGAAGAGATCCAAAAGGCCGAGAAACACATTAAAAAAAATGCTCCCAGTCTCTGATTGTCAGAGAAATGCAAATCAAGACAACAATGAGATGCCACTTCACTCCTGTGAGAATGTCATACATCAGAAAAGGTAACAGCAGCAAATGCTGCAGAGGTCGTGGGGTCAAAGGAACCCTCCTACACTGCTGGTGGGAATGTAAATTGGTCCAACTTCTGTGGAGAACAGTCTGGAGAACTCTCAGAAGGATACAAATGGACCTACCCTATGATCCTGCAATTCCTCTCCTGGGGACATAGCCTAAGGAACCCAACACACCCATCCAAAAATATCTGTGTATGTTCTTGGCAGCACAATTGTTCTTGGCACATATGTTCTTGGCAGCACAATTTGTAATAGCTAAAACCTGGAAGTAACCCAGGTGTTGAACAACAGATGAGTGGCTGAGCAAGTTGTGGTCTATACACACAATGGAATACCACTCAGCTATAAAAAATGGTGACTTCACCATTTTCAGCCGATCTTGGATGGACCTTGAAAAATTCATGTTAAGTGAAATAAGTCAGAAACAGAAGGATGAATATGGGACGATCTCACTCTCAGGCAGAAATTGAAAAACAAGATCAGAAGAGAAAACACAAGTAGAATGAAAAAGAAAACTAACAGAGACCAGAAGTTTAAAAAGATACTTTGGAAAAAAAAAAAAAAAAAAAAGAAAGACACTTTTCTGACTCAGATGGCAAAAACTAAATCAAAAAAAGTGGAATATAATATCTAAGAATTCCCTCATCAGAACCATCTGTGTTAGAAAAATACAGAGGACCAGGATTCATCCCTAAACCCTAGTATGGGGTTAGAAATAATAATGGCTTCCCCAAGAGGTCCACATGCTAATTTTTGAAACCTATGAATATGGAGTTAGGCAAAAGGTGTTTTGCAGATATGACAAAGTCAAGGACCTTAAGAGAAGTCAAAGACCTTAAGAGAAGGAACCCCCGGATAGATTCCATGGGCCAAGAGGGAGGTGGGGAAGTCAGAGTAAATGTGCTGCGACAGAAATGTGAATGATGACTGCTCCTCAGCCTTTCGGCTAAGATCAAGTGTGGAAATGTGAGTGACGCCTAAGCAAGGGTGGGGCCATGAGCAGACGAGTGCAGGCTGCCTACAAAAGGTGGAAAGAAATCAAAGGAGCAGGCTCTCCTATTTGCATTGTTTGAAACTGCTAAGCTTCTGGTCACTCATTACAGGTGGAATGGGTAACTAACACACTCGTTTTTCAAGTCCCTGGGGATGATCTTGGTGCACGATTCAGATGTACTACTGGACTAGAACTTGGAGTCACCTTCAGAGAAAAGAAAAACAGCAAGAAGCACTGATCTTAAAATGCAACTTAGGGGCCATGTGCTGGGCTCACCCAGCACAGCGAGTATATTCTTTTTTTTTTTTTAATATTTATTTTATTTATTTATTCCCTTTTGTTGCCCTTATTGTTTTATTGTTCTAGTTATTATTGTTGTTGTCACTGGATAGGACAGAGAGAAATGGAGACAGGAGGGGACGACAGAGAGGAGGAGAGAAAGATAGACACCTGCAGACCTGCTTCACCGCCTGTGAAGCGACTCCCCTGCAGGTGGGGAGC
Organism: Erinaceus europaeus; assembly: GCF_950295315.1. NCBI lineage: Eukaryota > Metazoa > Chordata > Mammalia > Eulipotyphla > Erinaceidae > Erinaceus > Erinaceus europaeus. The sequence goes on from NC_080162.1 coordinate 11,400,636, forward strand.
CAGGGTTCGAACCGGGATCCTTATGCCAGTCCTTGTGCTTTGCGCCACCTGCGCTTAACCCGTTGCGCTACAGCCCGACTCCCAGCGAGTATATTCTTATGCTCAAGGATCCAAGTTCATGGGGGGGGAGAGCTCACAAATGGTGGAACAGCTGCAAGCATCTCCCCCTTTCCTACCTCTCTCTCACAGCCTCTCCCTGTCTATCTCGCTGTCGTCACCCTCTATCAAAAAGAAAGGAAGGAAACATGCAAATTCTATTTAACCCAGCAAATGTACTTCCTGGAATTTGGTCTGAAGTTATTCTTGCCGAGGGATACATGTCTGTGCACATAAGATCACTGAGGCTGCAACATCACAAACCACAACCAAAGAGGGTCCACGCACACAAGGCCACTAAGGCAAGCTGTGGTATGTATCGATGGAGTCATGTAAGGCTGTTCTGCCTGACTGGCAAGAAAAAAAAAATTAAAAGATTAGAAGGCAGAGCTAGAATAGAAAAACACAAAAGGGTGTGTTTACTGTAACATCATATACATAACATTTATACTTACCTGTACATAAATCTGAATATATAGTATATTTTACAAATATACCATATGAAAAAATATCTGTAGTATATTTGTAAAAAAAAAAAAAACACAGTAACTCAGTAGCTAGAAATTCTCTGATATTTTAAATATTTATTTATTTTCCCTTTTGTTGCCCTTTTTATTGTTGTTCTAGTTATTATTGTTGTCATTATTGATGTCATCTTTGTTAAATAGGACAGAGAGAAATGGAGAGAGGAGGGGAAGACAGAGAGGGGGAGACAAAGACACCTGCAGACCTGCTTCACAGCTTGTGAAGCGACTCCCCTGCAGGTGAGGAGCCAGGGGCTCGAACCGGGATCCTTATGCCGGTCTCTCTGATTTTTTTTAAGTGCCTTTGACTATATTACATAATCAAACACAGAAATTTAAGCTGAAAAGCAGTAACAGGAAGAGAACCAACTGAACACACAGTCGTACAAATAGGTGTCCACAAATCTAGTTCCTTTAGCTACTAAATCCGCATCTTGACCTTTCTAAAATAACAATTTTCAAAATTTCTTCCTACTGTGGAAAAAAAAAAAGTGACAGTTGGAGCTAAGTTCTAGTTCTAGTAGGAAAGAAACTCTATTCCTTGCTTTAATGGCCAAAATACATACTGCTGTTTCCTATATTTCTCTTAGCACAATCATAGAGATTCAAAATATGACCTATGCTTAGAGGTTAAGAGAGGAAAGGTGGAGACTAAGAATTCTGGTGGTGGGTAGCGAGAATCACACACACACATATCATAAGGGTGTGAAACGGTATCTTTTACAACCCTGTAAACTACTGTTAAAGTCACTAACAAAAATGATCATCAAAAAATTATCTTTGGGGTAGGGTGGGTAGCATAATGGTTATACAAACAGACTCCCATGCCTGAGGCTCCAAAGTCCCAGGTTCAATCCCCTGCATCACCCTAAGTCAGAACTATGCAGTGCTCTGGTTTAAAAAACAAAAAACAAACTTTGACCCTAAACCCTCACAAATTAAGTTTGGTAACTTTTCAAAGTGAGTCTACATAGCCTACAGCCCTACTTTTAAAATAATCTAGTAGGACCCAGGCAGTAGTGTATGTTACTATGTCCAAGGACCTGGATCCAAGCCGGCCCGCCTAGCAAGGGGGGGTGGGAAGCTTCACAAGTGGAGAAGCAGGTCTGCAGGTGTCTCTCTTTCGTCTCCCCTCCCTTCTCTCAATTTCTCTTTGTCCTATCAAATGAATATAAATGAATAAATAACTTTGGGTTTTTTTTTTTTTTTGCCTCCAAGGCTATTGCTGGGGCTCAATGCCTGCACTACAAATCCACTGCTCCTAAAAGCCTTTCCCCCACCCCATTTTGTTGCTCTTCTGTTGCTGTTGTTGTTGGATAGGACAGAGAGAAATGGAGAGAGGAGGGGAAGACAGAGAGGAGAGAAAGACACCTGCAGACCTGCTTCACCGCCTGTGAAGCGACTCCCCTGTAGGTGGGGAGCCAGGGTTCGAACCGGGATCCTTATGCTGGTCCTTGTGCTTTGCGCCACCTGCGCTTAACCCGCTGCGCTACAGCCCGACTCCCCATTTATTCCCTTTTGTTGCACTTGTTTTATTGTTGTAGTTATTGTTGTTGTTGTCGTTGTTGGATAGGAAAGAGAGAAGTGGAGAGAGGACGGGATGACAGAGGGGGGGAGAGAAAGATAGACACCTGCAGACCTACTTCACCGCTTATGAAGCAACCCCCCTGCAGGTGGGGAGCCGGGTGCTCGAACCAGGATCCTTATGTCGGTCCTTGCATTTGTGCTACGTGTGCTTAACCCGCTGCGTTACCACCTGACCCCCCAGAATAGTTTTAAAGCAATACTAATCTAGTCTAGGATGTTAAATTTATATGAACAAGTATTAGTAACTAAAAATATAGTGTGGATTTGATCAGTGTAACTCAATTCATAAATATATGCAAAGGCCTGTGTTTGATAAGAGCCTTGACACCCCCCCGTCCCCAACACACACACACACACACACACACACACACACACACACACACACACACACACACACACAAAGAGGAGATGAGTGAATCTGGAAGCTACGTACGCTGTAACTGAGCGGCTCTCAGCTGCTTCTTCAGCCTTTCCACCTCATTCTTTAAGAACCGGATGTGACGCATCATGTTCTCTGGAGAGTCGATCTCCATGGAGATGTCTCTGGGTGACGGGGGAGCGGAGACTGGCTGGTCTAATTTCTCCTGTAGGATTCTTCATTGAAAAGAAAAATAATTCCAAGAATGAAAAACAGTTCCCCTTTAAAAGACAAAACAATATCCTAAGAAGTTTATTTTAGCCCTGAGATGCTATTAATGGTCTGGATTCAGAGACATGGTATGCTTATTTCTGCTGATTTCTGGTTGTCTGGCTTATATGTGGTGTTTAGAGAAAAGGGCTGAGTTTAAAGAGTAACCTCTTGGGAGTCGGGCAGTGGTGCAGTGGGTTAAGTGCAAGTGGCGCAAAGAGCAAGGACCGGCGTAAGGATCCTGGTTCGAGCCCCGGCTCCCCACCTGCAGGGAAGTCGCTTCACAGGCGGTGAAGCAGGTCTGCAGGTGTCTTTCTCTCCCCCTCTCTGTCTTCCCCTCCTCTCTCCATTTCTCTCTGTCCTATCCAACAATGACGACATCAATAACCACAACAATGTTAAACAACAAGGGCAACAAAAGGGAAAATAGAAAAAAAAAAAAGAGTAACCTCTTTTTCCTCTTTGTTTAAATAACAACTGGCCATAAAGCATTACTGAAAACAAGCTCTAATATCTGCTTCTGACTAGTACGCCTAGCTTATGACAGACACTTAAGTATCTGCTAAAGGTACAAAATGTTGGTGTGAGAGCAGAGAAACTAAAGAAACTGCATTCTCTCAATGCTGTTTGAAACCTCAGCTACATTCTATCATTTTCTATTTAAGCTTCTTCTTTTTTTAAATCTTTTATTTACTTATTGGGCAGAGATGGCTAGAAATTTGAGAGGGAAGGGTGTGACAGAGAGAGAAACACCTGAGACACTGCTTCGTCACTTGCAAACCTTTCCCCCCTGCAGGTGGCGTCTGGGGGCTCGAACCCAGGTCCTTGCACATTGTAGCATGTATATTCAACCAGGTGTACCACCGCCCAGCCCCTACTATCAATTTTTTACTTTTAAAGAATGGCATCAGATAAGAGATTTCTTTTCTTTTTCCTTTTCTATATTCAATAGGACAGAGAGAAATTAGGAGGGAAAGTGGAGACAGAGAGGGAGAGAGGGACAAACATTTACAGACCTGCTTCACCACTAGTGAAGCATCCCCACTGCAGGTAGGGAGCAGGGCTTGAACCTGGGTCCCTGTGTAGAGTCCTAAGTGCATTTAACTGGGTGTACCACCACCCAGACCCTAGATTTAGCTTCTAAAATTCTCTTTAAAAAACCAACAATTCCCAGAGCATGGCAAAATGAACGGAAGATCCATTTTCTTCTGGCTGTAGCAAAAGCAAAATATTAAAAAGAAAAACAAATAAAAACGTATAGGATTAGGGACTGTGTGACAGAGCACCAAGTTGAGTGAACATGTTACAAGGACCTGGGTTCAACTCCCCAGTCCCATCTGCAAGGGGGAAACTTCACAACCTATGAAGAAGGGCTGCAGGTGCTCTCTTTCCCTGTCTCTCTCCAGCTCAATCCCCCTCCCCTCTCAATTTCTGTCTCTATGCCAAAACAAATAAAGTATCAAAATAATTTATAACCATCTTTCAAAATTCCTGGGCTAACCATAGGTGGTGGCAAGAATTATTGTTGGTTTGGATAACAAAAAACTCAAAGGCTTTTCATCTACGAAAAGGTAATTTCATACTGTTCTATTCAATAGGGGCGTGTGTGTGTGTGTGTGTGTGTGTGTGTGTGTGTATGATTTCAGTGAACAACTGGCAGCAGAGTTTTATCACGATTATAAGCTACCAAGGGTGCGTGTGCCCCACCCCCCAACTGCCAGAGTCCATTTTATTTTATTTTATTTTATTTTACTTTTTGCCTTTAGTCTGCCCAAGTGCAAGTTGTGGAGTACCTTTCTGAGAAAAACTGCATGACAGATACTGCAATGCTCATACATTTGCTACACTCAGTAATTATTATTGCTAGTACTGCAATGGTGCACGTTAGGGCCATCACACTGATAGCAAACAGCAGACTGAATACATCTTCAGGATTTTCTTATAGAAATGTCTCTGATTTTCACTCTTCTAAAACTGTGCAGTGTGTCTATAGCTGGCCAATCTAGATGTGACTGCAAAATAATTTACAGATGCCCACCCAGCCCAAATATGTGTAACAAAATAATTTTGGTTACAAATAAATATGGTATACTGAGAAAGTAGTAACGTAAACTTTTTATGATTATATTCTCCAAATTCCCTTTTGTGCCAGGAAACAGCTCCCCAGGAGAACAAGCCTTTTACCACATGTGCTCCCGGGCTGAACCCCAGCACCACAGGGAGACACCATGGGCAGGCCGCATGAGGAACCAGCAAGATCTCACTTCCTCTCTTTTCTGTCTCAACCTCTCTCCTCCATCTCTCCCACTAAAAAAATTGTAAAGAAAAAAGAAAAAGCTGGGTGTTGGATGCTACTCAGCAGGCCCCAAGTTCATTCCCCATCACTAGAAAGAAAGAAAAATATAAAGAAAGGAAGGGAGAAAGGGAGGGAAAAGAAAGTGAGAGTGCATGAAAAAAACGTAGAAACAGAGAGAGAGAGGAAGGAGCTTACTCCCCATCACTAGAAAGGAAGGAAGGAAGGAAGGAAGGAAGGAAGGAAGGAAGGGAAAGAAAGAGAGAGTGCATGAAAAAAAGGTAGAAACAAAGAGAGAGGAAGGAGCTTACTCCCCATCACTAGGAAGGAAGGAAGGAAGGAAGGAAGGAAGGAAGGAAGGAAGGAAGGGAAAGAAAGAGAGAGTGCATGAAAAAAAAGGTAGAAACAAAGAGAGAGGAAGGAGCTTACTCCCCATCACTAGAAAGGAAGGAAGGAAGGAAGGAAGGAAGGAAGGAAGGAAGGAAGGAAGGGAGGGAGGGAAAGAAAGAGAGAGTGCATGAAAAAAAGGTAGAAACAAAGAGAGAGGAAGGAGCTTACTCCCCATCACTAGAAAGGAAGGAAGGAAGGAAGGAAGGAAGGAAGGAAGGAAGGGAAAGAAAGAGAGAGTGCATGAAAAAAAGGTAGAAACAAAGTGAGAGGAAAGAGGAAACAAAGTGAGAGCAAAAGTAGAAAGTGCATGGAAGGAAGAACGGAAGGAGAAAGAGAGAGAGAGAGAGAGAGAGAGAGAGCTCATAAAAGAGAAAGAGACAGAAAGAGAGAGAGACGCTCTTTCTACATCTATGACACACATCCTATACACAGAAAGCGTTCACCTATTCTTCAGACCTGGTTCCACCCAGGGCGTCACTGAAATAAAGGCCAGGGCCTTATACAAATGTGTGCGAATGCTCAGCTATGTACATACACTCAACACAAAACTTCTAGCATTCAATACAGACCAGTATTTCTTTACATAGAAGAAGACAGTCATTGCTCTATTAGCATCTCAATATTCCACTGAGAGCCACAGGCCGCACCTGCAGGGGGAAAGCTTTGCAACTGGTGAGGCAGGGCTGCAGGTGTCTCTGTCTCTCTCCCTCTCTATCACCCCTTTTCTCTCGATTTCTGGCTGTCTCTATCCAATGAGTAAAGAAATTTTTTTTTTGAAGACCCCACCAATGTGTCCTGGAGCTCAGCTTCCCCAGAGTCACACCCTACTAGGGAAAGAGAGAGGCAGACTGGGGGTATGGACCGACCAGTCAACGCCCATGTTCAGTGGGGAAGCAATTACAGAAGCCAGACCTTCTACCTTCTGCAACCCTCAATGACCCTGGGTCCATGCTCCCAGAGGGATAGAGAATGGGAAAGCTATCAGGGGAGGGGGTGGGTTATGGGGATTGGGTGTTGGGAATTGTGTGGAGTTGTACCCCTCCTACCTTATGCTTTTGTTCACTAATCCTTTCTTAAATAAAAAATTAAAAAAAAAAAAAAAAAAGAAATTTTTTTTTAAATCTCAATATTCCTAATGAAATCAATTCTAGTGCGATGTGTAATGACAGAATTTATCCCAAGAATACTAGAGAGAGCGAATGAGGAGGCCACTACAGTACTGTGAAAAGTTGACATCAATAGTCTTTGAGAACAACTCAACTTAAGCAGTTATATATATATATATATATATCTACCTTGACTGATTCTGTCACAGTCTCAATACCAAAGGCAAAGAATTTCTAATAGCAATTTCGAGGAAAATAAGAGGGAGATGAAAAGAGAAAAATAAAGAAAAGAAGACAACAACAGCAGAACAATCCTCAACGGTTTTCAACATGTTTCACAGTTGGCTAACTCAAAACAGCAGGCAGCAACCAAGGGACTCAAATGCTTCCTTGACATTCTTCAGTCACACTTAGAGCAGTATCCCAGACACACACACGCACACGCACACGCACACGCCTGCACACACGCGCGCGCACACATGCCTGCACACACGCGCGCACACGCCTGCATACACACGCAAATGCAACAGGAATCTAAACAAACCGCTTCTCCGCTTCAAGTTTATCCATTCTTTTCCAGAGCCGATTAACGAGTGCCTCTTGCTCTTGCTCCAGAGTGTTCTCAAGGTCAATTTTCTCTCGTCTCAACTAAGGGGAGAGAAAGAAAGCTTTACTGAGAACAAGCAGTCACGTAAAGTTTGTTAATTAGCTTTTAATTGAATCCTTACGACTCTGTTACTTGGAGAAAAACTGAAGTGGGGGGGGTGCAGTTTTCTGGGGTGCACGCGTATATTCGACACATCTCGTTCTTAAATCTTGATTACGAAAGCCGAGACAGGTTCATTGACAACGAAGCTTAATTGTTGTCTGGCACATGAGTCACACTGCTATGCTCAGCATTTCTTCAAGGAGCAACCCACCCACCCCTTCCTGCATGTCAGTCAACGCTGCCAGATATTCCTGTTAACAATAGAACCGCAATAAGTTTTAAAGCCACCTGAGAGTGATTCTACATACTACTCAGGAAGTACACATAAATGTCTGAAGGTATATACATATATATATATATATATATATATATATGTATATACATGTGCGTATGTGTGTGCGTGTGTGTGTGTGTGTGTGTGTGTATATATATATATATATATATATGTAATCCAAGAAAATAAGAGAGACCAAATTCACAAGATTGGTTCTCTATAGGAAGGTCGTGAAGGAAAATGGATATAACTGGGCCACTTGTGTTGTACTGCATAAGATTAAGCACCCGTGAAAAGACAGTGACGTGATCAATCAGCACTGAGTGTTTGCCATCAGTTTGCAATGAGTACTGAGAACACGGGACGCTAGTTAACAGCGGTATAGTAGGGGACCGGGGACTGTGACGGTTCTGACTTCTTGTAGCTTACTTTTTAGTGGGGTTAGGGAGCAAGTGAAATAATTATGTCTTTTGGTATAAGATGAAGGAGATAAAGAAAGTGGGGCTGATAAGAGAAACAGGAAGTACGGTGGTAAGATTTCACCGACGAGTTAAAAATTCATCACTTTCCTACAGAACACTCTCACGCCCAGCCTAGGTCCTCCTCCACCGGCAGGGCAGACACCGGAACCTGAGTCCTCTCCCCACCGCCAGAGTCCTTTGCTCTGGTGCAATACACCAGCATTTTTCGTTGGTTTGTTAACTTTTTGCCTTTAGTCTGCCCAAGTGCAAACTGTGAAGTGCTTCCTAGCATATTAAATATCGCAACGCTCCCTACATTCGCTATATTCAGTAATTATTTTTCGATTTCTCCTCTTCTACTGTGTAAAGTTATAGGCATGAAAGACCTGTTTCCTGCTGTGAAAGTTTGAGATTCAGATCTCTCTCCCTCCCTCCAGATAAGACAGGTTTAAAAAAAATTTTTTTTTAGTGGTTTCCAGGATTAACACTGGGGTTCTATGTCTACTCTACGAATCCACTGCTCCTAGAAGTCATTTTTTCCCATTTTGTTGCCATCATTCTTGTTGGAAAGGACAGAGAGAAACTGAGAGAGGAGGGGGAGCTAGGGAGAAAGAAAGACCCCTGCAGACCTGCTTCACCACTTGGGAAGGGAACCCCCTGCAGGTGGGGGAGCCTTGGCCCAGCACTTACCACTCTGTGTGCAATTGCCTCCCCCCCCCCCCCACAAGACAGCTCTGTTGGTGTTTTATGAAGAGGCAAACACACAAATCGTCTCTACCCAGTCATCTTGCCCCGTCCTCCAACTTTATTACTTTAGGTCAAGCACACAACACTAGCTGGTAACTTGAAAAGCAAAGCAAGATTATGACCAAGATGCCTTTTCTCATGGGTCACATAGCTTTGGGCAAGGACTCACCTACTGTGAGACCCCCTTATGCTCATCTATTAAGTGAGACAGTGGGCCCGGTGATCTGAGGTCATTTCTGAAGCTACCCATTCTCTCATGTCCTCCCAATCTCAAGCTGCCATCTGTCTTTAGACTGAATTCTGTCAGATTTTTTTTTAAACTAGAAGAAGCAAGAGAATTCAAGAGCCACCTTTTAAATTTTTTTTTTTTATTTAAAAAGGAGACATTAACAAAACCATAGGATAAGAGAGGTACAACTCTACACTATTCCCACCACCAGAGTTCTGTATCCTCTCCCCTCCATAGGAAGCTTTCCTATTCTTCATCCCTCTGGAGTATGGACCCAGGGTCATTGTGGGGTGCAGAAGGTGGAAGGTCTGGCTTCTGTAATTGCTTCCCTCCTGAACATGGGTGTTGACAGGTCGATCCATACTCCCAGCCTGTCTCTCTCTTTCCCCAGTCGGGTGGGGCTCTGGGGAAGCGGAGCTCCAGAAGCAAAAGTACACAATAGTCTGCAGTGAGGACCCCCAACTCTTCATCTGCACTATTCCAGCCTTTAGGTCCATGATTGGTCAACAATTTGTTTGGCTCTGTATGTTAACTCTCTTTTCAGCCACCAGGTTCCAGATGCTAGCAGGATGCTGACCAGACTTGCAAGAGCCACCTTTTAGGTTAAGGAAAATGCCTAGGATACTGTGACGTGTGTAGCTGCACGACCAGTGCAGGAAGCAAGTGACCACGGCAGCCTGAATGGGGACATGCCTGACCAGCTCAGAGGACCTTGAGGGGAAAGCCAGATCGGGAGGTGGGGGTGGGGTCTCTCTCCCTTGTAAAGAAAACTCGGGGTGGAGGAGGGGGCAGATGTAGCACAACAGGTTAAGCACTCATGGCACAAAGCGCAAGGACCTGTAAAAGGACCCCCCAACTCCCCACCTGCAGGGGGTCAATTCACAAGTGGTGAAGCAGGTCTGCAGGTGTCTATGTTTCTCTCCCCTTGTCTTCCCCTGCACACTCCATTTCTCTCTGTCCTATCCAACAACAACAGTAATAACAACAACAATAAACAAGAACAACAAAAGGAAAAAAATGGCCTCCAGGAGCAGTGGATTCATAGTGCAGGCAATATATATATATATTAAATGAAATAACATAACTCGGGAGTCACACAGTGGGCGAAAACTAAACTGAGGACAGTTCCATTAGTGGGTCTGAGGGTTTAGAACAACAGATGAGCGGGTCGGAGCACAGGCACTGAAACCTGCAAGAATTGCAGCTGCTTTTCGGCACCTTCCAGGAGAGTTACCAGCTAGCAACTCTCTGCCACTTCGACAAATGACATTCCCTAGGTGTGAAGCTGAATCTGTTCTACTAACTAACTTCCGCAAGGCTGGCAGTGCAGGAAGCCCCCAGGTCAGCAGTATACGTTCTTGGGTACGTCACACACAGGCTACCAGTGCCATCATTCAAGGCGATCTTTAGCCTTAGAATACAGTTCTTCTGAGGGAGTCCAGGGGTAGCGCAACAGGTTAAGCGCACGTGGTGCAAAGCACAAAGACCAGCATAAGGATCCCGGTTCGAGCCCCCGGCTCCCCACCTGCAGGGGAGTTGCTTCACAAGTGGTGAAGAAGGTCTGCAGGTGCCTTTGTCTCCCAATCTCTCTGTCTTCCCCTCCTCTCTCCATTTCTCTCTGTCCTATCCAACAACGACAACATCAATAACAACAACAATAATAACTACAACAATAAAACAACAAGGGCAACAAAATGGAATAAATAAATAAATAATTTTTTTTTAAAATTATAGATTAGTTCTTCTGGGGCCAGGCGGTGGCGCACCTGGTTAGGTGCACAAGGACCCAGGTTCAAGCCCCCGGTCCCCACCTGCAGGGGGAAAGCTTCATGTCTGGTGAAGCAGGGCTGCAGATGTCTCTCTCTCTTTCCCTCTAGCTCCCTCCTTCCCCTCTCAATTTCTCTGTCTCTATCCAGTAATAAATATTAAAAAGAGAACAGCTATTATTTTTTTTTATTTTAAAAATCTCAATATATTCACATATACAGGCAGTTCCCAACAACACAAAAGGTAAAGGAAGTCATATGATTGTTTATGATAATGGAATGCACTCAGTATCATAATGAACTTCTCCCTCTAGCTTTTT